>NC_133475.1:11730394-11735164 GCF_025370935.1 Choristoneura fumiferana | reverse complement strand
ACTTAGAGGCGACCTACCCAGTCACTGCTATTTTTAAACAGACGTGTATAAAATGGTTGTACTTCGTGGCAATAAAAAAATATTACGATAATCTTGATCGTATTCCTGAGTTAGTCGTTGCTTTCAAAAACACGATTAAATAATTTGGCTCGATAGATTTTATTGCCAAAGTGAGCTCTTACTTTGATTTAGAAAACAAAAATACTCCTTATTTATAAAACACTATAATCAAATTACTAAGTCTGATTTACAAACAAAACGAATAATAATATCTGTCTGTTTTTTCTTAAATCTAAATCGTAATTTCTTTGCATTTATTTTATTTCCAAATTTTGATGAGCAAAGACTTACGCCACGCCGACGACATATTGCTTCTCTGTCACTTCAACGCAGAGAAACAGTGAGCGTTAGGTGCTCTGCCTGATTGACCTGCGTCGCTTTTCTCCACAAAATTCATTTACGAAAAAAAACTTTTACATTTACACTTCTTTCATAACACTCAATCTATGAGTAAGGAATTATTATTAAATTACGTTATCACTGTATTTTGGTATTTAAGGTGTTTTAGGATAGTCAACACCGAGAAATAAATTAAATAACGCACAAAAAAAAACAAGAAGCCTCATACTCGTACAATGACAGACAACATGTCAGAAATGTCAGAAGTCGAAGTTGTAAAGTAAGTGTGTTGTTTATTACAAGAATTAGGTAAGTACAGAAAAATTGGTTAGTAGTCCTAAATATTTATGGCTCCATTTTGTCTATTACTTATAAACTGATAACTACCATAGTAGGAATATAGGACATGTGTTCAAACTTAATACGTGTTGGTACGAGTATATAGCCTACCCAACGAGACAAAACTGCTCTCCGGGAAATCTCGCGTATAAGACAATTTTTGGCATAGTTGTAGGGGATGGTGTTTAGACCACATACTAAAAGTAGGTACTGATGGTGGGGGTAGAGCTAACGGGTGGGGAGAGTTTGTGTAAAAGTCCCATTTAGTTTTCGTAAATAACTGGTAAACCACAGCAAAAAATGTTCTAAACATAAGTAATCTACATCAAATTCTCTACAAAAAAAATTCTAAACATTTTTTTTAAGTATGGCGATGGATGGATGTTTGTTACTCTTTCACGTAGAAACTACTGAACGGATTTGCATGAAATTTGCCATACAGGTAATAAATACCCTGGATTAACATGTTCTACAGTAAAAAAACGCACTGAGGTCTCTGAACCAGATGATGATACATCTAAACTACAAAAGACTATTTTAGTACAGTAAGTACCTACATTATTTTGAGACACCCATAAATGCTGGAAATTATGAGTGGCAATAAATGATTTTTTTTTATTTTTTTTTATTTTTAAATAACATGACTTATATAAAACAATATTTACTTTATATCGTTGGGCAAAGTAACTTATTGATTGAATTTTATAACGGGCAAAGTTATTTAGACAACATTGCCCACATGCGTTATAATAGTAGAAAAAGTTCTCACTTACAGGTTCAAATACTGCACTTTGTGCTTTTTGTATTAGTGTTAATAAAATATCCTTCTTTCTTTCTTTATACGTAATTTCTCCACTCTTGGAACTCCAGTTTTATAAATCTAAAGTACAATTAAAATAGTAAATAATTTATTAATTCAAAGTGATTGCATTTAGTCGTTAGGTAACAGTTCATAGTTTGGTTTTTCTAGTAAGCCGTCCCTTTTATCAAATGGGCACAGTTTTTTCTGCGAGTACTCGTATCTCCAAGAATATTTATGTTGAGTATGAATATCCTACTTGTGTCAGTTCTTGACTTTTGTTTTTTAATGTATTTATTATCAGTATGTAATCAAGCGATTTGTTTCAAATTTTAAAGTTGTTCTTTATATAGATTTACATCGCCACTCAAAAATCATATAAATTTAAAAAAAATACCAAATAAAAAGACACATTTCTTTTATTTGGTTTTGAAGTAGTGACACCTCTAACTTTTTTCTAAGAATTAACCATACATTGACCTACTACTTGCCGAAATATCAAAGTTTTGTAGGTGGTACTTCCTATTAAAATAAGGGACATACGTGGCCTAGTTCTGTATTCAATCGGTGTTTTGTGTCATATACAAACTGTTGTTGTTATAATTTGTTATTGGTTATTAGCGTTTAACTCATAAATATGATAAAATTATTAGAAAACTCAAACATAATATAGAGGTGTTTGTATACATACGACATTGATAGAACACTGATTGAATACAAATTGCTGATTTTTGACAGGACCCCTGTCCCCTGTTTGAGTAACGCCTGGAAATTTTGATATTTAGGCAAGCAGGCGAGAAAAATCTAGAAGTTGACACTCTGTCATGCTGAGGATGCTGGTCTCTTTTTTCTGGTTTTTCTGTGCATCTATATTTCAGTTTGTATTTTCCTACCGACTATGGCCTTGTTGTAACAGGATCATAGCGGGTAATATTTGGAATTGGAACTAATGTTGACAAAAAAGCATTGTGCATTAAGCTGTAAAAAGGGATTATTAACGAGAGTCTGTAGAAGCCTGAGCTTAACTGACTTCAGAAAAAAGGAGGAGGTTATCAATTCGGTTGTATTTTGTATGTTGTTCTGAATTTTGGGCAAAAAAACGTCAACTTTGCCTAAGGGCCATTTTCATCTAAATCGGTTCAGCGGTTGCCGTAAAGAGTAACAAAAAGACAGACTGAGTTACTTTCGCGTTGTTACATTGATTTCAGTAAAAAACTAAAGTACGAAAATACCTTCGTTATTTTGTGTTCGTTTTAATTTAAGAACCCTAAAGGCCTAAAGGCTTCTGTACCCAAAACGGTGACAAACGGAAACCACTAAAGTTTAGGCTTTTAAGCTTGCGCACATTAATAGCAGGAATAACAAAATTGGCGACATCGTGGAAGGCAATAACACAAAAGATAGGTAACATTTCTGCTCCTCTTAGCAGTTTGGTAAAAGCCGTTTCTCTCGCAAGACAGTTTGGCCAATAGCACCGCCGTATTGGGAAATGTAGCGTTGAGCAAATAGAGCGAGAACACACGCTTTATTGTTAACTAGGCGCCAGCTAGCTGACTGCATTGGCAGCCTTGGCCGGTGGTCTGGTGCTCTAGTGATGAACTGATGAACATACCTGGGATAACTCGGTGCAAGTTCTAGGGATTTGATATAGATGTATATAAATTAGACACAATGAAAAAAGTAAAACAGTTTTACAAAAGTGAGTAAATTTCAATAACCAGCATGAATGAGAGATTGGCTTTGAGTCATTATAAATATTTTAAGAATGTCCCCTTGACCACTGTGGACGTTGAGAAAACGATTAGCATTTTAAAGTGGATATTTTCATCTAGACGGCAATCATTAATACCGACGAATATGGAAAAAATATTGATTATATATTCTTAAAACTATTTTTAAATAAACATATAAATAACGTTTTACATTTTTTAATTTCGGCGATTTTCAAGTTAATAAAATAATTATTTAAGTACGAATAACATTTAGATGAATCACTTTCGTACAGTGCCCCGAGTTATCCGTCATAGCCTTGTGATAGCAGTATCTATGACGTATTCAATACAAACTCCATAACAAACGATCGCTTTGACATTTCTGATAAACTTTAGCGGTACCGTATTTTCGCCGCGCTGCGCGCGAAAAGCGTCGCTGTCAGATAACGTCTAAAACAAATCGCGGTTGCACTGAACTATTGAAACTCGCGGGGATGGTAAAAAACGTAATGCAGTTTGGCAACTTTAAGAAAATAAGACTTAAATTATTAAACATTGACCAGCAAATATGTCACTATTAAATTATACAATAGAATAGAGTAACACGTTCAAAAATATATGTATATGACCAATTAAACAATAGTTTAGTTGAACAAAACGAAACTAATGTGTGACAGGGCAACTTTAAACCTGTTAAGAGAAAGGTTGAATATATCTAATTCCGAAAATGAATTATTCTAGGTTTTACAAGCTCTACGAATAAAAGCATTGGAAGCATATCTTCTACGAGTGAACGGAATATGAAACAGCTTTATGAGACGCGTATTAGGACGAGGTACTCTAAGACATATTTTATGGGAATATTATTAATTGCACATCAAATAAATAATTGCCTATCAATTTATTCTCATAATTTATATACCTTTGTACATCAATTAAATTATTTCAATACAAATAAACTAAATGTTTAGCAAAACTAGTACTGTAGATAATTCGAAAATATACATCAACACAAACTATACAAAAATACTTCAATCACATCAAAAATACTGACTGCACAGCAAATTAACTAGAGCGGGCGTAGAAGAGAAGGAGCGTTCGGTACAATTGCGACCACAACGCGTGAGCCGAGCGAGCAAAGCGAGCGCGCCAGAACCTTATGTATTTAGAAAATAATTTGGCCCCTACTAGTGCTGGTTATGTAAAAAGTATATATGTACTGCTGAAAACATAAGTTTAGTTTATATATTGTTTTAGTTTTGGATGTTAGATAGTATTACCTGTGACAAACAAAAGTTTCTGCTGAAAATAAATTGATAGGCAATTATATATTTGATGTGCAAAAATAGAAGCTATATTAAAAAAAAAGAGTTACAAGGTATGATGTGCAATAATACAAATTCTTTACTTTAATATAAATAGCGGTACGCCACGAATATAATTTGTAGTTTATTACGTAATATTTTGAGTGGAGTATTTTGCTGTGCAATCAGTAATTTTGATGTGAGTTCGGTTTTTTTT
>NC_133475.1:11225989-11360041 GCF_025370935.1 Choristoneura fumiferana | reverse complement strand
AAAAACCAATCTTAAGTTTTTATTTGTCGAATGAAACTACAGTAATATCAGATGATGAAGATAATAGGGGTACATATATATAAGTACTATAAAACCGTACACTTTGACCTTTGAGATAACTTTGCCCAAGTTGTCATTTTTTAAAATATCTGAAATAAAACAAAATTGACTGATTTGTGACCACTTTGTGACATGCACATTTCTAAATCATTTTTGTATATTTTTTTCCCTGTTGTCACGAATAAATCTTTTCTTTTCCCTTTATATCGGAATATTTCTTTATTCCTGACGGGAGTTGCTTCCCTCCTTTTTAGGGTTCCGTACCCAAAGGGTGCCAACGGGACCCTATTGCTGAGATTCTGCTGTCTGTCTGGTGTGTTTGTCTGTCTGTCTTCTACTGGTTCGTAACTATTATTTAGTTTTTATAGTTAGGCCACGGGACCCTATTGCTGAGACTCTGCTGTCTGTCTGTCTGTCTGTCTGTCTGTCCATCCCGTCTGTCACAGGGCTTTATCTCTTGAGCTGTAATAGCTACCCGTGTGATGGGTTAGAATTAGACCTCTCCATTTCTCCGTGGATGTCGTAAGAGGCGACTGAGGACCGTAGGCCACAGGCTAGCAACCTGTCACTATTGTACCGTTTTCGTCAAACTTAAAAACCTAAAATTGCTAAAAGTGGCTCCGAAGCTGTAACGTTTCGTGTGCTTTGCCTACCCCATTTAGGCATACATGTTTGTGTGTACTAGACACTTGAAATGTTTGACAGATTATGTAGGTATTACTGTGGCCTCCATAACAACAAATACTAATAATAAAGTAAGTAAATTAAAAAATAAATGGAGTTGTCATACAAGAAACGTGTTTTTTTCCCAGCGTTTTTTGGTTACTAGGCGTTGCTAAAACTTATTAGTGAACTGTTTTAAAAAACATTGTACGTACGGAACCCTTCGTATGTACGAGTCCAACTCGAACTTGACCTTTTTTTATCCTGCTAAGGCCTTTTTGTTACAGCTTATATTTAACTCCGCGGGCAAAATATATATCACTAGTAACGTGCTAGCACAAGTCTTTTCGCGATAGTTTTAATCTTCTTCTGCGTGAAACATAAACATTGTAGTAGAAAAATAGTAGAATTATTATATGTTCAACCTTTTTTTACAAAACGAGTTGGTGTTATGCTCTATGTCACAGGATGACTAAATATTGACTATCCATATCGATAATAATATCACTCATGTTTAGACTTTGCTCATGTCTAGCTTTAGAGACATTCTTGACTGAGGCGCCGCGAGTAACTGTAGTAGGTAGTATGGGCGTTCTTTTTCGAGTGTCATTGCTACTGAACTGTCAGGTTGCCCTTCAGAAGAAAAGGAAACTCGTTGTAAAATGACAATCTCGCATACAGATACCCCAGAATCAAGAACCAAAATCAGAAGAATTGTATAAGCTCAATATATTGATATTTTTTTATTGTGAGCTTACTTTTTTTTAATTATGTGTAACTATTATTTACAAATTATATATTTTTTAAGCTTCTGGTACCTTGACTTTTGTATTTAGGACTATTGCATGGTAGGTGCACGCGGCTATTAGCTAGTTTTATAAGATCTCCGCTTACAAATTGTATCTTTCGCCGTCACTGCTTTCATTATAGTGGCATCATAATAAAAATGTTTGATTTTGAGTTTGCATTACATTATAGGCACTAAGTAAGTATAGAAGTTAGGTTGGTCAAAACTGTCTTTATTGGCTGTACATTTATTTTCATCCAATCTAGTGTCCCAAATTTCAAATTTGTCAATTTTCAAAATCACTCAATATGCTTGACTGAAATGTTTTGAATGAAATCTGGGCCATATTGTCCGAAATAAAGGTCTTTACTTATTATTGTAATAGCTGGTTCAGATTTTCGATCACGAACCCATCTGGACCCGGTCATTTGAAAGGCATGGGACCACAGCCAACATATCTAATATAGATGAGATGAGCAGAATTTTGGAGGTCTATCCCCTAATACACTATTAGGATGTGCTAGCGGACAGGCCTCTACAGTTGTCAGATCCGAACAGTAATTCACATGGAGTGGGCTATGGCGTTATAGGATGCCGCATACAGCATTACCGAGATATGGAGTGAGATAACGGATACCTACCATTCCAATTTTTCCAATATTATATAAATTGTACTTTTAGTAGACGATGACATGCCGTTCACTAAATGGGCCGCTCAAACTATTGACCCCCCGGAACAACGAGGTGTAGTATAATATAATGCTTCAAAAATGTGTTTCACATACTTTTATTCTGACCTAGAAAGACTTGTAATAGTATGTGATATTTTTGATTGGTTCGATTGTATCTATCTTGTCTTGAGTGGATAGAGATTAACGAAATAAATACTTGAATAATTGAGTGGTTTCGGTGTTACCAGGTTCCTTGACCCTTGATGCGTGGCTTTACTGGTATGTCCATGAGGCACATGTGCTGTATGACCAGTGATGTAAATAATGGAGTTGTTCTTTCAATAAATAATAAACTTTATTACATACATTATAATAATTATTTTTATTCTTGGACCACATTTAGATTAACAATGAAAATTGCTACGGGAATATTATATTACCTTATCATTACTATGGCGACGTGTCAAAAGAACGCTGCACATTGCTTCGGGACAGAGAACTTGTTAATTTGCGGAACCTCATATAAATTGATAACAATATTTTTTACTTTACTTCTTCGCTACGAACCGTGCCCCACAACTACGTCCATGTGAAATATCTATACAATAAATTTACATACACGCCCGCTCTCTTTCTCTTCCATGTTAAAACAATATGTTATTATGTATGTATAGTATATGTCACACAAGCTAGACTAGCTGTCACAAATACCTACTATATAAATATAACTATTATTAGGGTTATTCGCGCTGTCATCGTTCATCCACATTACCTCTCATATTTCGTTTTCTAGAATTTTTTTACCGTACAACGGCAAAAACTACTAGACACTGGCAAAATTGTCCTCCGATGGACAGAGCCATATTTTTTTTAAAGAAACAACAACAACAACTATTATATTGTTGATATATATATTATTTCATGTAGGAGGAGGGAGGTGGAGGAGGGCGTGTACTGCATGTTATTATATTATGTAGGAACGTATCACATAGATCTAACTGTGCCGCACGGTTGACAGCAGAGAAACCTAGGGCAAAATTAAATACTGTAGGTTCTAGAAACTGACTAACAGTCAGCTCAAAAAAAAATATTTGCTTGGTACGGTTGGCTTGTTGATTGACTGGACAGCGGGCATATTTAACTTGTATCACAGTTTATATCTTTTTTTTGTTCTCAAAGTATTAGCTGAATCTAATGCCGACGTTGTTCACTAGCAGACCTGACGCCCTGATTCTGATAATTATTCTCAAACGCTGTCTAATGCGATATACTGCATTTTACTTACCCCAAGAAAAGATTGTATGGTAGAACTGCAACTGTCACAGGCGGAACGGCAGTAATGGGCTGGTAATTGCAGCCTGCTCGCGTGCTTGGACAGATGAGAGGAATAAAGCAACATAATAATTAAAAGAAACTGGAATTAATCAAAAATACCACGCACAGGACTTATCACGCTAACACACACGAGTAATATTTACCTCGATGTTTCGGCAACATTACAGTGGCCGTGGTCACGAGTAGACTGAAGTGTGGGGTGTCTGTGTGGATTTACTGTACCAGCGGGAAAATTACAAATTAATTATACCCACTGCCCGGTCAACCAGACTAGTTAGCCGTAGATCCTACAGGCAAAGAGCGCTCAAAAAGTAGCAAAGTAAATACATTCCCTTTTTACTCTTAGTATTTGAGGACATGTATAGTTATTTTCACACCTCTCCTTCAGAAAAGTAACTTTTCCTCCCTGACGAGAGGGAGCAAAGTGGAACTTTTCTGTTCAAGGCTTTTCTAAGTATTTTATTGCAAATGCAATTTTTTGAAGTTGATAATTGTAAAGCCACGCCATTTTCTATGCTGGTTGTTCTTTAATAATATTTAGAATTTACTTTTTTCAAGTTTCTTAATGCTCGGTGTGAAAAGTTGTATGAGCGACTCGGGAGCAAAATTATTTTCATCTTGTGCGTTAACACTTGAATCCCTCATTACGCTCAGGATTCTACTTTAGAATCCTTCGCTACATTCTGGATTCAATGTACGCCCTCGCCGTAAATACACCATTTTGCTCCCTTGTGACACAATAGTTATTTGTGTCACAAGGGAGCAAAATGGTATAGAAAATGACGTGGCTTTCCAATTATCAACTTAAAAAAATTGAATTTGCAATAAAACACTTAGAAAAGCCTTGAACAGAAAAATTGTACTTTGCTCCCTCTCGGTAGGGAGGAAAGTTACTTTTCTGAAGGAGAGGTGTGAAAAAAACTATTTGAGCATTTTTAAATAAAGTTTGTACATTTGATTTGCGACTCCTATTTGTGATAAAAAATTGCAGGTATGTAGAGTGAACGATACTGAGTCGTAATAACATAGTCTCTCAAAATGTCCCAATTGGTTTGTATGGAAATTTCCTTTTTTGTTACCAAAACTATGGATTTGCGGTAACAAAAAAGGAACTTTCCATACAAATTAATTGGGACATTTCGGGAGACTATGTTATTTAAACTCAGTGAACGATTCACTCTATCTACCTGTAAATTTTTCCCAAATCGGAGTCGAAAAAATCAAATGTACAAACTTTTTTAGAAATGCTCATTTTAGCACTGTAGCTTGCTGTGACAAAGTACCAAACTGTTCAGCTACCTATGAGCTTGACTGCTTCGAATTGGGTTTGATGCAACATCTGTCTCCGATGATGACGTGTCAGCTAAACTGAACGTGCCCGTAGTCTGCAAGTACGACGGATTATTTGCGGTAGTTCTAGTTCCTTCACAAGACCTTGAAGAAAGAACTGCGTTATTTTTCCGCCTTTGTACCTTTGCAAGAACTGAAGATGCTACTGCGAAAGGAACAAAGGCAAAAAAAACGCAAGTTCCATCGCACGAACATCCAAAGGAAACACTGCCAATAATCCAGTACACACGACTACAAGCCTGCTGGATCGGAAAAAAATCCTAGCAGATAATACTTACAATAGGTAGTTATATGATACGAATCGACAACTGTTTTCGACTCGAAGGTAACAAAGGGAGTGTAGATGATTTTGAAACTGCTCGTAGTCTTCTGCTGATTGTGCCAAATCATCGGTTATGATATCCTAACAAAATCAATTTATAGAGATAAGTAGGTACAAAATTAGCACGGGATAATTTTTACCGCAATTTGATCGGCGCAAGTTATCGGCGAGTGGGTGAACTTTTGCTGTTATGTAAGTATTTCGTAAGTATTTATTTATACCTATAAAGGCAAAACATGGCCTAAAAATGCATGAGATTTGGCAAACGTATTCCTTGAGGATCGCAGAGGTGCAAGAAGTTTTTTTTTTTAATTCGAATACCTACACTACAGAGTAGATTTTTTTTCTTCAACGGGAGCGAAGCCGTAGGATTAAGCTAGTAATTATATATACGAACTGAGAAATCCAGATGCAGAAGCCTAGATAAACTCTTCGTCAACTCTTTTCATGGTTAGCAACTTATTAATAATTTATATTAGCAGTTTATGATTACTAATTCTCTACCAAAAGTCTTACCACAGAAATTGAGTGATGATGATGATGATAATTAGGATAGTAAACTCTGTATGGATTTTATTACCTCTTTTGATAGAAAGAGCTTACACGAAGCACTGTTCATAAAATATTAGGTATGTCTAAAGGCACTGTTACACATGCTCGTTACTGGACTGAAGCAAACGCGTTCACACTTGCTTATTACCTTTCCCCCCTTCCACCCCGTCTCGAGCTTGCCACTAATAAGCATGCTCGATAGTAGCATGTCCTGTTCACACATGCTACTAGCTAGCATTTGTTCAATAGTAGCATGCTTTCTTGCTACTAAAGAGCATGTGTAACAGTGTCTTAAGGGACTTTGGCTTTACGGATGCCCTTGATAAACTTGATTGCCTGTGCATTCCTGTGCGTGTCGTACAAGATGACTAAGAGCCCTGGTGGCAGCGCTCTCTATTGCCAACTACGAATTCCAAACTCCAGCTCTGCGGCGTGGAAGGTAAGGACAAACCACCGCACTATTTTCCCAAGAAACTCGTCCTGTAGATTTGCTACCGATTTTCAACCGACGACCATGACCACTTTAGCAAGAGTAGTAACTACGAAAAGTAACTATAAATATAACCTGAATAATAGCAAGACCATCAACCAAGACAAGAAACCGTGGTCAGAATCTCGGTAATTTCTCAATTTATCGTACACATATTATGACCACTTGAAAGGCGTTTGGCTCGTATTATAATATGCGAACAGTTATCCAAGACCCTGCTTCTAATTATCAATAAAATACTTATAGATTTTATAGGTCGTAGTAAAATTTTCGAGTAAAGTACAGTTAGTACAAAATTTCGTGACTCGATAAAAAAATGTGAATATTACTCGAAGGAGTACCCCGATCGGGTAGCTAAGTGTCGCAATAGACTTTCGCTAGCTGGCGCTGTCTATTTGAGTGTGTGCGTGAGCTCCTAGTGTCCGTATACGGCCGCAATCGACGTTCAAAGTAAAGCACCTCGTTTGCGGCTTTGGCGGAATATTTCATTTCGAGTGTGGGGTCAAAAAATCGGTTACGCTTAGATACTCCCGCCACTAGTTTTTGGTGAAATAATTCTTCATAATTTACGAAAAAAACCTGAAAAAAGGAACTATTGATAACAGCGCCATCTAACGGGACATTGCTCATGAGCTAACCAGGAGCTTACCCCTTAAACCTTTTCATAGCTAGGTATTGCATGTATGCCGTCAGCTGTAGCAAGCTAAAATGTCACGCGAGAGCCGTCACGTCACGCTTTTGATAAGCGTGATTGATGACGTCACGATTGCAATGACGCAGAGCACAGTACTTAGCAGTAAGTAAGGATTTAATTGAAACTTGAAAGCTTCGTTATTGGAAACAGGGCCGACTTTAACACGTCAGTTACCTACGTGCTCAGGAACTTGATAATTTACGTATGTACCTACGTGCGAGAAAACTGAACCACTCACCAGGGTGGAACCTTCTCATGTTTCGCCTCGCTTTGATTTCTTTGGCAAATGTCATCATGACATTAGTAGCCCCCCTGATACATGATTCAGTTTATTCGACTGTACGAATACCTATTTTATTTAATACGTTTTTACGTTAACTTATTAGCGTAACTTTTGTGTGTTAAATAGTAATAAGCATCACCATTTTGTCAATCGAGAAATGTTCACTGCTGGACATAGGCCTCCGCTAAAGAACGCCACAGCGGACAAAAAAAAAGATATTTTTTTTAGACCTGACTGTTATCCATTTCTAACTACTTATGAGCCAAATTACATCCAAATCCCTTCAGCCATTTTTATGTGATCGAGTATCTCTACATCCTAACATCCGAACTTTTATTTAAAATACTTAAACTAGTAAACAAATATAATACCTGTCGCGACTTAACAAAAAAAAAAACATCCAAACTTTGACATTACTTTCATTTTCGAACCTATGCTAATTTTGGGATTATTCGCAGTAGTTCCTTTGGCAGTATAAAAAAGGATAATTATTAGTATGAAAAGTGAGAAACTAAGCCAACTACCTACTGCGAATAATCCAAATTTAGAAACTGTGGTCTGCAGAGTACTGCGATTGGTTCGTGGTGAGGTCGGCTTGCCACGGCGCACATTAGCCTACTTGTTGAACCCCCATTTACCTAATAGCGACAGCTTAAGAGCCCCTAAATCTGCAAGATCGTTGTTTAAGACTGACGCTCTTTGCTCCCGTAATTAGGTCAAAGTGCCTATCTATTACTTTGTTACGGGTTTTTGTTACATAATTTGTGTACAAAAGTATATAATAAAAACAATTTTAAGACAGGGTGTTTCATCATCATCATCACCGGTGTAAGAAAGAGAATTGAGATATTGGGCAATAGTTTCCACGCTATAATGAGAAAATGAGATCTTCACACACACATACCTCCAAATTGTTTCATAGTCCAAAATAATACTTAAGTTACGATGATTTTCGTCACGAAAAGCTAATGGTAACTTTTCAATTTTTATTTTCTTAATTATTATTAGGTACCATCAGCCAAATATGTGGTCTACCACCCTAAAGTTGATAATCGTTTGCATGTCACAAAACAATAATGCCAATAGACGCGTCTGTCAACTTGAAAGTTCGACTTTAGCGACATATTCATTTGATAGGAACTTGTTCAAAAATTGGTAGACCACTTATTTGGCTGATGGTACACGCTAATTCCAATAGATAACACCCCGCTGTCAAACTCTATTGCTCATGATATAAAATTACAATGGCAGCTAGACTCTAGCCAGCGAAAGCTGTCCACGAGAAACCGCAGCAAATAAAAAAAAAAGAGTTAGTTATCCTGCGCATATTTTGGCCGAATATGCGCAGGATGGACCTCAGGCATTTGTTGACGAACACTTGTAGCTTCCTTGTCAGACCCTTTGTCTCCTTCCAAGTTTCCCAGCCGAAGAGCAAAACAGACTTCACTCGGAATCGAAGAGGGAAACCTTGATCCGCCGAGTGAGCAAGTTCGAATCCCACACAGGTTTTAGCTGGGCAAAGGCACCTTTCGCCTTCTTGATCCTCGTGTTGACATCGTCATTGGAGCCACCGCTGTTGGTCACGGTGCTGCCTTTGCGACAGATTTAAATAAAGGGACTAAAGGCTATCAAATGTATTATTGTTTCATCATCATCCCAGCCTATATACGTCCCACTGCTGGGCACAGGCCTCCTCTCAGAACAAGAGGGCTTGGGCCATAGTTCCCACGCGGGCCCAGTGCGGATTGGGAACTTCACACACACCATTGAATTGCTTCGCAGATTTGTGCAGGTTTCCTCACGATGTTTTCCTTCACCGCAAAGCTCGTGGTAAATTTCAAATGTAATTCCGCACATGAATTTGGAAAAACTCAGAGGTGCGAGCCGGGGTTTGAACCCACGACCCTCTGCTTGAGAGGCGATAGGTCAAACCACTAGCCCACCACGGCTTTTTTATTATTGTTTATCTTGACAAAAAAGAAGAAAAAAGTCAATGTACACCCTTTTCACGGATAAGGATATGAGCCCCGACTGCTCAAGTGATCAGCTACGAAAATAATTCGGACAAAAAACGTATGCAAATGTAATTAGTAGGTAATCGCTAAATATACAGCCAAATATACTTTATAAATAGTTCATGTGCTAAAAATGGCAAGGTTGCCTACTACGACAGAAAAAAAATGGATTTGAAAAGAAAGAAAAGAGCTATATTTATTTAGGTTAAAGTCTAACAACAATGAAAAAGTTGCGTGGCGAATAGCTGCGCAGGCAACCGGTGTATACAGGTGGAAATAAGTATGTAGTATGTACGTAAACTATTAATTGTACAAAATAAAAGAAACAAAATACAATTTACAATCTTTGTGATACCTGTACAAAGGCGGACTTATTATAAGTTATCGTTTATTGTAGCGTTCTAAGGGTGAGGCCCTTGATGAACAGTGGACGTCTCCCGGTTAGTGATGACGATGATGGTAGAAAAAGTGGTAGATGAAGAGAAATAATTCCACACACCTGAATGCATCAATGGCTACTGGGAAATTGCGATACGAAGTCTATATGCCCTGAGACTGGCGTTCCCTCGTTAGTCGTCCCGAATGCAATGCGAACGAAATTGCACGGCCACAAGTTTTAATTGAGAAACCCATATGATCCGACTATAATTTAGCAAGGCATACATAGAAGTTATGGACATAGCAAGACAGTGGTTTGCGGTTTATGTAATAAAAGTTGAGCTCTTGTTTCATTAGACATAATGTGCATGCATTACAAACAAGTTTGTAGAACGAAGTCATGTTTGGAGTCCGACAACGTAAGTGAAAATCAGTAGGTAGTGTAAAAAGCCTTGGTAGCTTACTGGTTCGATCTATTCATGACCTTTCACGTGAAAAAAATTGAGTTAAGACTTCAGGTTCACACTTTTAAACTGTTAGGAATGTGTGTAAACTAGTTAAATGTGAAAACTTTATTCTTATATTATTCTCTAATTTTTTGAAATTAGATACTTCGACAGTATTGAAATCTTTCATACACAAACAAAACAGTGCTTTCTATAGGTATATAAACTCTGTCCGAGGAGCACAAACAAGAACCAGTTGTCCTGGATTTAGTTTATTTGCAACAGAATTTCGCAGTCTGTGAACTGATACATAATAGTAAGTACCTACATCAATTGACAATTTTTAAAATAAACAGGTATTTAATGCTAGTGCAGTAAGCGTACCTACAAAGCTTTTTATGTATTTAAACCTATTTAAATGTGTCAAAATAAAAATGTTGTTACTTCTCAACTGCTTTCGTATGTACCTATGGTACTATTCAATGGAAAAAATCAATTGTGTAAACAAATGTGGTGACTGACATTGACACTTGACTGACGACTGGCTGACTGACTGACTGACGTTGGCTCTAGTGATGTGAAAGCTCTTTAAGATACTTCAATCAGCAGTAAATAATTATTTTGAATTTACTCATATTTCATTATTTAATGTTTTCCCTAAGTTTAATTTTTAAAAATGGCGAATCACGTAGGTATTCTCTTAGTCCTGTTCAAGAGTCATTCACAATGTTTCCATGTCCCTTTTAACTTAAAATGTTTAATAGCATTTTCACGAAGTTTTAGAATTATATCTTCAAATATATATACCTAACGTTTTTTCCATACAAAATTACACTCCCCTTTATACCCCTTTAAGGGTAGAATTTTTAAAATGGTGAAACATGTATATCCACTTATATTTTTTGACGTATATTTTCCCCAAGGTTTATGACGGAGTATTTTAGAATTGAAAGGGTCTGTTAAAATATGGATTAATTTAGATTTTTTTGCTGCTTAAGTAGCGTAGTAGAAAAAGGCAACCTGAGATATGTGTGCATAGGAGAAATTTGTATCTTGACTCCTGTCCAACGGTGGTGTAGGGGTTATAGTACGCAGTACGGATTGCTGAGGACCTAGGTTCGATTCCCAGCGCTGGTCTCTTTTTCTGGTTTTTCTGTGCATCCATGTCTCAGTTTGTATTGTCGATATAATTTAGAAGAGGCATTTTTAAATTTACATAAGACAGGGAATTGAGAGTAGACACAGGGAAGTGATTCAAAATGATTTTTTGGTCCAACAATGGACTCCACAGTAAATATGATACTAGTAAATAGAAATCTACATAATTTCTACTAAAATACTATTTTATCGTCCAACTAGTGTTTACCCGTGGCTTCGCACACGTAAATCATTAGGTCCAGCAGCTGAAATACCGGGATTTTAAAAAATTGACGTGGGAATTCCCGAAAATTAAATCGTTGGTTTCATTGACATTACATTAAAAACAATCATGGTCAAATTTCATGACTCTAAGCTGAGCGGTTGTTATTTCAAGATTTTATCCCTATCCCATGGGAATATCGGGATAAAAAGTATCCTATGTTGTAATACAGGTTATCTAACTTTTCGCCAAATTTCATCCAAATCCGTCCAGCCGTTTCAGCGTGAAGAAGTAACAAACATATTCACTCACTCACTCACAAACTTTCACATTTATTTATTAGTAGGATTAGTAGGAAGTAGGATAGTAGGATAGGATTAGAAACCTTTATAAACCTTCATTAAATAGTGTAACTTAACACAAATAATTATATCTACGAATAAATTAATTTGCAGAGCCAGCCATAATTATCGGTAGGTAAGGTTGGTTCAGTCAAATAATTAATTTTGTTGGTACAGCACTAAATTTCCAGAGACTAGACCGACCATAGACCAACTTCGGTGAGAAAAAAATTATCATGTCAATTTGACAAATATAACGGATTTTCGTCTTCCAATTAATTCTATAAAATAAACATATTTACACGATTATTTAATGATAAAATGATTGTTAAAAACAGTGGTGAGCTCATTGAGATGTGAATATGATCGGGATTGCCGTTCAAATGTAAGTAACTACGGAGTAATCGTGAAAAATTGCTTTGTTTACACAATTGATTTTTTCCATTGAATAGTACTTTATATATGTGTATGATTTATCGAATTTTCACTCGTATTAGGAATTATCAAAATAACAAGTCATAAATACTGTTCTGACTTCTCACATTACCAAAAAGTAACGGTCATCGCCCCGTCACCTTGAAAAGGGCATAAAAATAGATGAAGTCACCGCTTTGATCAAGTTGGTGTGGGGTGTCGTTGTAAGTCGTTCAACATACAGTAGGGGCGTGGAAGTATTTTTCGATTCAGATCAGTTTACAAAGTCATCGTCTTCATCACCAGCAGCCGGAAGCCGTCCACCGCTGAACAAAGCCTCTTCCTTAGAAAGCCACAACGAACTCCCACTTGTCACTTCAATTTACAAAGTATAACTTTAAAATGCATTCTTGTTAGAATCAGTCGGCTAATTGTTTGTTATTGGTCATGTGAAAGAATGCATCACAATAATTGTAAGGAAGTTTAATCAAAAGTTCGCAGAAAAGTGAAAAATTCCCCCGGCATGCGGACAAAGCTGCGGAAAAAAGGTAGTCTTACATAAAATGAAGCAGGTATTATTCCGGATACTAGATCAGTAACACATTATTTCGTAATATACCTCTAGAAAAGGCAACAATTTTTCTCGGTTCGCTACACAGGTACTACCTACTGATAGCACTATCTGGTTTAATAGCACTAATATAAATAGCAGCAACTCAATATTTTGCTGTAAGAACTAGAATCTCAACCCTAATCCGTACCGTCATGTGTTACCCCAAGACCTTTGGACAGCTATAAATGTAAAAACGGCCTCCTACAATATTTTACCGAACCTTCTACAAGGATAACGCGGTAAATCACCTACTTTAAAATCATCTCATTACTCGATGATTACTAACGCAGCAAAATGCTTCTAATTTTTACGGCCACATAAACTTGCATAAAAGATTGAACAATGAGCTGCCTCGACGGGCTGGTATTTGGGGAATCCATTCACTATCAAATTTTTACGTTCCTACACTGTCGTAAATTTTCGTAGCCGCATCGGAGAATTTACCACCAGAATATGCTTCGAGATCCTTCTCCTGATACATTTTTGTCTTGAAAAATGCATCTCCTTAAATAATGAAAGGGTAATTTCGTGAAAAATAGCATACTGTTTTTTTTTCATATCTTGTTCTGGTTTCTTTTCTCGCAAAACTTAGTGATAGAAAAAATCTAGGATCTATCGACAATTCGACATACACTTTTGGTAAATTAATACAATTGTGATATTATTTATATTATTTGTTACGGGACAATTGACCGTGATTACCTTTAGTCAGTTCCTTCCCTAATTGGAAAACTTTAGAAATAAGAAATACGTAAAAAATATTCACCATCTCGAGTTAAAGTAGTTGATAGTATTTTATTATCTATAGGTATTCCGTCTCGGAAAACTTCGCCATCAAACTTGGCGTGTTATTTTTCTAAATCGTTTTAAGATGAGATTAAACACAACTTTACAATGTAGGTGAGGTGGGCTAATAACTTAATCCGCTTAACTTCACTTAGCTAAAGATTCTGAAGATATTATAATTAGCTCAATAACTGAACACAAAAGCTATTTATAATATATAAACCTGTACATTACTTAATATTAAATTATTACATTTGGAGACATTATTTTTTTTATTTAAATTATTTATATATATATATATATATAACTTACATGTTGACTTTGACGACCAGATGGCCTAGTGGTTAGAGAACCTGACTACGAAGCTTGAGGTCCCGGGTTCGATTCCCGTGTCGGGGCAGATATTTGTATGAAAAATACGAATGTTTGTTCTCGGGTCTTGGGTGTTTAATATGTATTTAAGTATGTATCTATCTAAATAATTATATTTATCCGTTGCTTAGTACCCATAACACAAGCTTTGCTAAGCTTACTTTGGGACTAGGTTAATTGGTGTTAATTGTCCCGTTATATTTATTTATTTATTTATTATTATTTACATGTTACTAACAATCTATGGACTCTGGTCTGCAATAAACGTTTATTATTATTATTATTATAAGAGAATATACAACAAAAGCTAGCTCTATGTTAATAAAACTGCGGTTAAACAATTTTTTCTACTCCTATACTGTAATCTGTGATTTACTTAATCACGAACATTAATATAACAGCATACATAACAAGATTCTGGAAAAGTCTAAATTGTCTATTCTCTATTCCCCATAACAGCACTGTATCGTAATGTTGTTAAAACGATACTGCAACCACTTACTTTTTTTTCTTAATTCGTAGTGCAGCCAGTAACATATTTTATATGGTTTTTATACAGAATAAAAACTTTCCGAACATAATCTATAGCCTACCAACATAAGTAACGCGTATTTTTAACATCGTCACAGGCAAGTAAACGTTAATCAAAAACAAAATTTAACCTATACAAATTTTGACATTGTCATATTTCACAATTGTTTATTGTTGTTTACCTTCTCTTTGCGTTTGCCATACTTTTTAATAAAGTATGAAAACGTTTAAAGTTTACTATTTCTCTAATTTTGTATTGTAATTAATAAGTATATACCCAGTCGAAGAAAAAGTTTTGTATGCAACGTTGTAGGTATAAGTAAGTCAATAAAAGCTCGTGACGTCTTTTTTTACGATGTTAGCTAAAGCTCACATCGTTACACACGCCAGACCTTTTTTGAACCCTGTTATACAATAGTTACATAAAAAAAGTCTATAATCGATCGAACTTATTTTTAAATGATTGAAAAATTGTCTTTTGTGTATTATAAAGTAACATTTTGGTTGCCGTCATTTCCTGTGGCATTTCTTTTGGTAAAAAATGAAGTCATCGCACATGACTCATTACATTATGTACCTAATTTAAAAATAGCCTCTTACATTTTAGGTGTGCAAGTGAAAAATGCTCTTCACCTGAATTGTTCCTGATTCGTCGTATTCTTGTTTCATCGGAATTATCTATATATAATTAAATCTATCATTCAGTAAACCAGTAGGTACTTATCAGCAAGGAAGATTCGTTTTAAATATTAAATATAAAAGTAGTCACGGTAATTGCGTAGTTTCAGTTTGCGTAGTTTTAGCTCTGCTCAGTGTCCTGTATAAACTGCTGGAACGCTTGATCTATAATCGCATATCGGGTGCAATCCTATCGAAACTCCCGCAGGACCAGGCTGGGTTCAGACCGAAACGAAATTGCTGCGATCAGGTACTTGCACTCACAACACACATTGAGGCTGGATTCCAGTCCGGAGCAAAGTCCTCAGCGGCTTTTATTGACCTGACTGCCGCATATGACACTGTTTGGCGCCAGGGACTGCTGTATAAGCTCTTAAGTGCTGTCCCATGTCTGAGGATATTTAGAGTGATAGAAGATGCTTTAACAAATAGACCATTCCAAGTCCATCTGGGCTGCCAGTCTAGTAAGGTAAGAATCTTGAAACAATGGCTTGCCCCAGGGTTCTGTGCTTGCCCCCCTGCTATTCAACCTCTATATCCACGATCTACCAGCTACAACCTCGCGAAAGTTCGGATATGCTGATGATCTTGCCCTGGTGATTCAAGATAAAACCATGGAAGCAACGGAAACTACTTTAGAGAGGGATCTGGAGGCAATGGACGAGTATTTCCAGCGCTGGCGGCTATGCCCTAATGCTAATAAAACAGAGGTCTGCTGTTTCCACCTTTCAAACAGACTGGCGAATAAGCAACTGAGGGTGAGGTTTAGAGGCGCGACCCTACGTCATAACTTCTGCCCAAAATACTTAGGTGTGACTCTCGATAGAAGCTTGACGTATAAGAACCACCTTGACAAGCTATCGGGCAAACTAAAGACTAGGAACAACATAGTTCAGAAGTTAACTGGAACATCCTGGGGTGCCAGCGCCGCTTGTCTAAAGACTACTGCTATGGCCCTCGTCTACTCAACAGCAGAATACTGTGCACCCGTATGGATGAACAGCGCACACGTGGCAAGAGTGGACGTTGAACTCAATCACACCATGAGAATCATCTCCGGCTGCATTTTGCCTACGCCCACGTACTGGCTCCCGGCTCTCAGCAACATTGCACCGCCAGACATACGCAGGCAGAAATGCCTGGCGCGCGAGCTTACAAAAGTCTCAGAAAATGGTCTGCTTCCTATCCACGTGGACCTGAATAGACTATGCGGCAGTCGACTCAAATCCCGGAACCCGCCGGCAAAATCCTTCCACACGCTCGACACCACATGGAGGGACAACGATGCTTGGATGAAGGATTGGTTATCACATCGGGATGGTGCAAGCAGTTCCATTTTTCAACTTGTCACCCGGGAGAGGCCCAAAGGGTTTAGTGAAAGCCGACAGACGTGGTGCAGACTTAATCGCCTCAGAACCAAATTCGGTAACTGCGCATACCTCTGGCACAAGTGGGGGTGGTGTGAGTCGGCAGCGTGCGAGTGTGGGGATCCGAAACAAACCATACACCACATTGTATTCGAGTGCCCCATCACTAAATACGACGGACCGGCTGAGGACTTTGAACACCTAACAAGTGATGCGAAGTTGTATCTTCTGCGTAATTGTAATTTTTAATTTAAGTTATAATATCAATTCCATGACATTTTTTTTTTTTTTTTTTTTGAAAAATGTACCAGTGTGTAATCGCCATACGATAAATAAATAAATAAATAGTTAAGTAATATTTTTTCATTTTTATAATTAAGGATTTCGTATTTTATACGGACGCTCGATTTTTTTGAATATTTCACCAAAAATCAATGAATCGAAAAATCGTCTTAGCAAATCCCCAATGGTTTTAAAAGACCTATCCAACGATACCCCACACTATAGGTTTGGATGAGAAAAAAAACACCCCCACTTTACGTCTATGGGAAGTACCCTAAAAAAATTTTTTTTTGTTTTTTTATTGTACCATTTTTTGTTGTTTTTATAGTTTACATATCGTCCCCGTAGAGCGAAAAGTCACCAAGTCGCAAAATGTCGAAATTGGCTTTTTAATGCCATCGACATCGCATTTTTTTTCTGAAAATTTGAGTCTAATCGCTGTGTCAATAAGAGCCATAGATCCAATTTTAAAAAGTTAGTAAAATCATTATTTTGTTGTTTTTGCGCATGAATTAAAGTGAGAAATAACTAAATTACTTAATGAATTTAGACGGAAAATATATCTGTCATAGGGGTTACTTAAGTCATTTTAGTTATTTTTGCCATATCCAGTTATGCTTATGACTGAGCACTATTTTGTTTCCAAGTTCACTAAAACAACTTAGTTACCTAACGATTGCAAAATTTGCTACAAAATATGAAAGCGAAAATTAACTAAGTCGTTTTATTGAGTTTTCGATCTTCAAATCATGGTAATATGAGCTTTAAAGATCATGCAAATTGTCATTAAACAATTTTAATTATTTTTACACTGCAAAAACAAACAATAAATTGCTTTTTGTACTCTCATCAAAACATTTTAATGATTATTTCAACAACTTAGATGCGTATTGCTTGAATGTGGGTGATTTACGCGCGCCAGTTAGTGAGTTTATTGCTAAGGAGAAGGGCCCCGCGTCACCTTAGTGACTTTTATTTCATTCCCCATGGTGGCATCGACCGATGCGCACGCGACTTAATTTCTCCATGTGCCGTGTGGTAGTGAAAATAATGGATCGTGGTGCTCGTTCAAAGTTCATTTTAGGTTTGGTGAATAAAAATTACGGAATTGGAAAGGTAAGTGTAAACTGACAAATAAAAAAAAATCCTATTATAAATTTAAATGTCCGATATTGTAGTTTTTTTACAATTTGGTATGAGTACATACTTACGTGGTATCAAATCGAGGACGTTCTGAAGAAAGATCGGGTCAGGAGTACTCTAAATCGACGTGCATGCATGAAAAGATTGATGAATGTAGAGGAAACGAGTTGTATGCCAGGATCGTAGCAGGTGCAAGAACGTAGTCTCTGCCTAACCCGTTGGGAGAGAGGCGGAGTTTATGTATGTACTAACGTGATAAAAATCCTTGCGAATACGACTCACAAACATTTTTTTTGGCAGGAAAATCCTGACTGACGCTGAGAATCCGAAAAGTTATGAAACGGCTAACCTTATTCTTAAAAAAAACATGAAAAAGAAGCTGTGAAGGTAAGACATTAATAAGGGTTCACTAATTTTAACTGTTTATGCAGACAGAATAATATTAAATACTCAACTACCTATTGAGATGACTACTTCGTGAACCGGAGATTCAAAGCAAAGAAAGTAAACGATTATTTAAGCTTAAAAATGTGGCTTTTAATATAAGGTGTTTTAAAATTTGCTTAAATACCCATCTAATATTTTACTAACCCTTCACTAATGCTTCATGTGGGTAACTTGGTTGCATAACTTTATTGTTTTAATTCTTTGTTTGAACACGGTGTGTTGTTTTTTATTTTACTGTATTGTTTCAAAAAAAATCTTAGCTTTTTGAAGGAATGGACTGACAGCGATATTACACGATTACTTATAGTACCGCTCATTCTAGAATTTCTTTCAATGCCATGACGATTGCTTGTTTAACTTACACGCGGTACCTATGCAACATTAATGGCATGCATTTTATTTATTATTTACAGATTGGTCTACCTAATCTAGTCAGAAACACGAGCAAAGACCAAGAAGGGAAACCAATTAAGTGGCTGAAAATAAAATGTCTTCGGTTTGAGAAGGTGTTGTTAAGTTCCACTATACACACGACGGCCCTTACGCCCAATTCGACTTATTTCAGGAAAAAAGGCGATTCCGCGACCTAGGAAAAGGCTAAAGGTACAAAGAGGCACTAGAACCGATGAATGCAAAATCAGCAACCAAAGACAAACCTGGTTAGATCAGTTCAAAGCATTTCCTATCTCTAAGGCGTATTTAACACTTTTTCCCATCTCAGAGGCCAAGAAAAAGGATTTGACCGGGCTATGTGTAAAAGGTATAATTCCTCAAGATCTCCACTATTGGTACGAGTCTCTACCTACTCAAAAAGATATCATAGACACGCTGCCTGAGCCTGATATCACAGAAGAAGATCCAGAAGTACTCTAAAATATTGTTTTCGTCTTATTTTTCCCTTTTTATGGTTCCGTACCCAAAGGGTGCAAACGGAACCCTATTACTGAGACTCCGCTGTCTGCCTGTCTGTTCGTCCGTCCGTCTGTCACAGGGCTCTATCTATTGAACCGTAATAGCTAGGCACTTGAAATTTTGGGCTCATTTGATTCGTCTTGACGACTACCTACTTTTGGTAACCAGGGGCAAAAAGTACCGCCAACAAAAAGCTAGTATTAGAATTTTTAACAAAAAGTTATTACTGAACTATTTGTTTTTAAGGCATTGTACGGAGGTTGACCGATTTTTCTTGTTTTAATGGTCCTAAATAACCTTTAAAAAAAAATATCATCATCATCCCAGCCTATATACGTCCCACTGCTGGGCACAGGCCTCCTCTCAGAACAAGAGGGCTTGGGCCATAGTTCCCACGCGGGCCCAGTGCGGATTGGGAACTTCACACACACCATTGAATTGCTTCGCAGGTTTGTGCAGGTTTCCTCACGATGTTTTCCTTCACCGCATAGCTCGTGGTAAATTTCAAATGTAATTCCGCACATGAAATTTGAAAAACTCAGAGGTACGAGCCGGGGTTTGAACCCACGACCCTCTGCTTGAGAGGCGATAGGTCAAACCACTAGGCCACCACGGCTTACGCCACGGTTTAATGGTCCTAAATAACCTTTAAAAAAAAATAACCAGCAATAAACTTTATTTTTTAATTACTTACTGTGTTTTATTGAATTTCTTTACATTATCAAAATTTCAGATGTGAATAGTTATTATAATAAATATCAATTTTGGTATTAAAAATTTTAGGAACAGTTTAACTAATTATAGTTATTTTCTTACTTGATACTTTAAAAATGACGACAATTCACTAACTCTAGTAACTCACCAACTGACATCTAGGTTCATAATTTAAGAGATAAAAGTAATTATCGCTAATTACAGGAAAATATAACTTTTTGATTCGATTTGGCAGTTGGAGCTTATACGGAGCGTTTATGTCTTTGCGACAAGACCATAATTATGATAAATATATCACGCCAAAAACGTTAGATTTTTTTTTATTTTCACAACTTTAAACCGCCGTATCTCAAAACAGCAAAATACGACTTAGTGACTTTTCGTTCTACGGGGACGATATATATCCGTGCAAAATTACAGCTTTCTAGCATTGATAGTCCCTGAGTAAAGCTGCGGACAGACGAACAGACAAACAGATAGACATGGCGAAACTATAAGGGTTCCGTTCTTGATATTATGGCTCCGGAACCCTAAAAAGTGCATCGGACAAAATATATACTTCTTCAATCAAATATATTCTTTTTCTGTGTTTTCGCCTGCCGTATCATAACAGAGTATCATAAATATGTAATATTTATCAGGACTTCATTTATTTATTTTAAAAGCAAAAGGCACTGTGTCTACTAAAGTTCCGAAAGAAACTTCAATTTTATTTTAACTTTCCATTGTTTTTGTTTACAGATGAAACGACCTGGTTTGACGATGTATTTCTTTTCTTTATTCGTTTAAAGTCCCCCAAACAAACGTTTGAAGTAGGCCAGGTACTTTTTCTTTCATGTATAAACTTCAAAGGGTTATTAACCCTCCTAAGTAAACTTTCAAAAGTTTGTCTCCCAAAAATGTCTTACTTTGAAAAATGCTCCATCGCCGCTTCCATAAGCTGTTTTACATTATTTTGTGATTTTACGTATACCATTTTAAAAGGGCGGTCCTTTCATGATTATTGAATGATTCTTTGACCTTTCAGAAAATGAATAATGTAGCAGGTATAATGTATAAACAACTTCTTGGTTTTATAACTACCTACAGCTTTTCAATTAATTTTTTTAAGGTTGCTTAAAACTCTATAAACCGCCCTGCGTCGATGTTGTATTTTCTGTCTGTCTTTGGTTTCGTTTTTATTTTACCATTTTTTTTAAATACAGAAGCATAAACGATTTTTGTTTTATAAACGACTTCAAAAAAAAGGAGGTTATCAATTCGGTTGTATTTTTATTATTCTACCATAGGTGCAATTTATACTGAGCGTATAATTTAATATTGGCATTCATTTGACGGCCGGGCGCGGCGGACGAGCGTGGCGCTAATTCATTGCTGGTCTTTGATCCTTCAAGCGTTAAATTGACACATGTTGTGATACACCTGTATACTTACATTATACTTTTACTTTACACTGTTTAATATAATTTACAATTTATGAAAGAAAACATGAGTAAAACAAAAAACTTTTTTTTCATCGTTAGGTAAACTTTGATGAAGGTTTGAGGTTGCACTAGTCTGGGTTTAACTGTTGACATCACCATATGAATCAATTTATAAGTATTGCTGCGATACTGTAAAGGTACAATATTTCGATGTCTAATTAAATTTACGGAGAAAAAGTATGCGTTGTAATTTATCGGGTCTCTTTGACTAGACTCTGACTCTGAGACTAAACTAAAAGTACCTACTCGTATTTGCAGTTCTATTAATTGATGTTCGACTAAGCGCACTGTTATTGTAAGTTGCTGTGTTATGGTTTTAAAATATCATGCTGGTTATCTTGTTGCCTGATGAATATTGGTATCCTCTAGATATGTTAATAAGGATCCAACCAACCCATCGCTTTGGCTCAAAGAGGTGACACGACGCGAACGGATAACCCTTCACATGTGAGGTAACTATTACCCAGTCGATTGCACACAAGTGGGATGCTAGCAAGACTGTGCTGTCTTAATCTAAGACCAGAGTTTCTGACGCTCGTGATCGCAATCAAATGAAGATTTCGCAGACAAAAACTGTCATTTGATTGCGATTGCAAGCGTCAGAAACGTTAGGTAATCAGGCCTCGGTTGGCTAGCACGTCTTGGTTTGTACCGCTTGGAGATTTAACCTTTCGGATGATTTGATGTAGCTTTAAGGACGAAGCCCGACGAGCGTAATTTTTTGAGTCGTGTGTCACGTATTTTGATCGACTAACTTTGGTTTCATACATTGTATACAACATGAGGCGCTGTGTGACAGAAACTGGACTTTTGATTAAAACCGAATGCAGCAGAAATTACGCGACTCACAACTCACAACTCAAAAATTGCACTCTCCTACGCAAAGACCCTAAGTACTTACAAGGGGCTGATTTTGTGAAAATATTATTTGAAAGTAGGAAAAGCTTAAATTGAATTTCAAATAATAATTAGCTGAAGATTAGAATATGAAAATTCAATTCATGCGCAAAATTTGTACTATTAATACAAAAATCTTTCGAGATAGATATTTGCCCTTTCCTTTAAAAATACAGAAAACTGTACTGGAATACAATTCAACATTTAGTTCCATAATTCTATAAATATTGTAAAGTAATTGAACTATAGATGTGTCGTAAGTAATGAAAAAGCCTGCTCCAATACAGCGCTGGGCGTAGGTCATCTGTCTTCTTGACATTTTCTAGTTGTCGAACTGTAAACTTTCTCAATGATATACTTACCGGGGAATCTGTTCTTGAAATAGCTTTCAGAGACTTTCGTCGTCTCTATTTTCAACTCGCATATATCGCAAGACCAATAAATTTACTAAGATAAATAATATTGTTTTACCATCCATTGATTAAATTCAGTTAGTTAAAATTAATCAATGGATGGTGAAACAGCCTCTTAGTATTCGCATATATTTTATTTAAATTTGTGACACGCTACTTTAAGTAAAATAATGCACAAAGACAAATTCTAATTTTAAAGCCAAATTGTACGCGTCAAGTCCCCATTTATAAGTAGCCACTGGTCTGCTCTATTTCACTGTAACCAAATTTCGCTGGCCAGAAGAGAACTATAATTTCTGCTGGATTCAAATACGAAATTGCTGTGATTAATTGTGCGAATAATCTTTAGATAGGATCCCGAATCCTTTGACCGAGCAAAACCTTCGCTGCTGCGCTACTCACCGCAAACTGTCTAAATAACGCTTGTAAGACGACCCTTATGTTATTAATATTAGTCCAAGAAGAAAACGAATGAAACGTATTGTTTATTAGTTTACATGTTTAATATCAGACTATAGTAGTTGTAGCAACAAACTTCACCATTGTACTTTGCATTCATGCTTGAGCTTAGCAAACGCAAGCAAAATGGAGATAAAACGAAAGTGAAAGGGCCAAGCAGAAGCTTATAAATAGCAGTTGGTTAAGAAAATAAACAAAACAACAATATTAAAAGATTCTCTCGTTTGTAAAAAGTTTCATTAACATTTTCTCCAAAATTTAAAAATAACTCGGCTAAACAATTTTCCATTTTTGTATTTGTATTTGTGGCCGGAGGCCGATCGTAAAATCCGCCAAGTCATGAAATTCCTAGGCATACCATGAAATGGCGCCATTTCATGATATACCTAAAAGTTGGCCAGGCATATCACGATGTGCCTGAAAAACAAAACAGATAGCAACGCATTCGTCGATATTCCTAGCTCTATACCGGGCACATCGTGATATAATATGCCGAAAAAAAGAAAAAATTAGGTACAACGAGCGAAGTGAGGAGTGGTTAGTATTAATTGTGACCACATCGCACGAGCCGAGCGAGCGAAGCGAGCGTGCCACGGCAGGCAGTGGACGGTGAAGTGCCAGAACTGATATAGCGGCGTTTCATGATATGACTAGGAATTTCATGATTTGCCTAAACGTCACTAGGTAATTCGTTAAACGTTGAGTTTTGAACGATAAGGCGGATGTCCCTTAGCCAATTCATGAAATGGCGCCATTTCACGATACTTAGGCCGAGGAATTTCGTGATTTGGCGGATTTTACGATCGGCCGCCGACATATATAAGTACAGACATTTATGTGATTTTTAAATCGGGGTCACTTTGATATTTCTGTTTTAATGTCCTTTTTTTCGTGAGTTTTGGTCATTCATTGATAATTATTACGACAACGATTACAGAGACATTTTCGAGTAAATTTTTCCACTTTATTGCATTGTAACGTTAATATTTACTATCTTGTAATTACATGCCTACTGCTTTTTGTTCATCCACCATCCTAATAATTAATACCAAACCCGGGATTTGGACTTTCATCATCATCATCATCAGCCCACAGCAGTCCACTGCTGGACATATGTAGGCCTCTTCCATGGCGCGTCACAACACTGTCTTCAGCCCCTCGCATCCATCCGCTGCCAGCGACCCTGACTTGGACTTTAATTATTGCTAAAGTGACTTCGATCTTTCACGAGTTTACTCTTGTCGTGACCACGGCCACTGCAATGTAGCGATGAGGTAGTTTTAGCAATAAATCTTCTTGATTGAATAGACGTTTAAAACCATCGTGTTAATGTTGACGTAATTTGATCATCGTCATTGAAAATATTTATTATTTACTTCGAACCTATTTGTTAAAAGTGTTTAGTATCGTGTAGTTCTTACAAGTTTGTAAGATTACAATAAGTAACTTCCCCCTCCCCTTGTCCTGGCTTGAGTCCAACTAAGAACTTAATCAAGCTTACCGGAAAACACGTTGTAGCGAACCTCTTTCATGAAGGAAGTGGAAAATGTAAAAAAAGTACGGCACGCCGATCGTCGGGCTGACGGGTCGTCGCTCCACAAAACAACGCGGGTGTGTAAACGGTCCAGTTGATTTTCACGTTGTGTATCCTTTCATGCCGTTTCATTTTGATTTTAAAAGGCATACACATACAACACATGAATGCATCTGTATTCGAAACCCAGACACACTTTGTAGGTAGAAACTTGTTAAATGTTCTGAAAGGCGAAACTAAGTTCAATGAAATGTTTTGAATGTCAAAAATGATTTCCATGCAATATCTCATATGACTAAATAAAAAGGAGTTGCTTGCTTCAAACCTCGGGACTCAACATAACCACGACATTGCCCGTTTTGCTAAGAAGTTCGAATTAAGAATAATTTACACAAAATAAAATAGGAACAAGGGGCCACGTGTCACAAATTTAATCTGTTTCAGTAGTTTAATCCAGTTTAAGTTTGAGAGTTCCATTTTGACGCTACAGAACGAGCTTAAACCTAAAACTGAATTTATTTTTTGCTGCAGACAGCCTTAATCTTTTTATTCCTTCAATTTGATTTATTTATTCCCAAATTTCTATAATACATCAGCGGGGGAGGCCTAAGTATGGCCAACAGTAAGTAGACGTCCTACGGCTGATTAACGATGATGATGATCATGTGATGGATTGCAAAAGCTAAAAGAGAACTTTGAATTGAAAAAAGCTAGAAGCTACTGATAACGAAGGTGTGGCAAAGCTAGACCGACCAACACGAGCCACACAAAGGATTGCTGCAATTCTTTTGACGCGTTGAGCGCTGCGAGCGAGAATCTAGCATTGAATATTGATAATGATCTAGAAAATCTACATTTTTAACCAAACGAGTTTAATACAGCACGATTTTTTATTCAGAAAGTGGTTTTAATAATGCTAGCTCTCAAACGGATAAAACGATATGATTTTTTTGTTTTAATGTGTACCTATTTTTACCCGACTGCGAAGAAAGAGGGTTATTTACCGGACTGCAAAGAAGGATGTTTGACGCGCATGTATGTATGTATGTCTATTCCTATGTCCTCTTGTAACTACTCAACGGCTGAACCGATTTTGATAAAGGATACGTCATTGGATTCGGCCTAATAACGCGAGTGGCACTGCGTGCATGAAATTCTTAAAAATTTAAAATGGCGGATTGTAAAGTCAAATTGTATGTTTTCAAAAAAAAAAATATTCAAATCTATCGAGTAGGGTATCAAATGAAAGCTAATAACTAGCCCATTCTAAATATATATTAGTTATAATAGTTTTAATCTACCATTTTCACAGAACTATTAAAAAGTGTGAAATAAAACAATCAATTTAGAAAAACAAAAACCGACTGCTATAAAAAGTACTAAAAAGAAGAAAACAAATCTAGTGGGCTAGAACTTTGTTACATAGCTGAATTAAAGTTCAGTTGAATTAACGCTCAAAAATTCTTACCTAATAATTGTCGTGAATTATTGTCGGTAATTTAAGTCTGCTAACCTCTCAAGGTTGAAATAACCCTTAAGCTTTATAATTCATACAAAGATTTTAATCAATTAGTATCTAAGCAAACCTAATAGTCAAGGTGTATCTATCTCAAAGCGATGGCAAATTCTTAGAAGTCTTCATTAATCATTAGCTCTATGTTCGCTTGCAGCTAACAATTTCTAATTAAGTTAAGCACTGGAACAGCACTCGCTGTTTATCATATTAACGTAAGTCATATTTACAATTTCAACTTGGTGTATAAATGTGCCGCGTGTGGATTTATTACAAAGCGCAATAGGCGGAGGTTTCAATTACAGTAATGATGAATGGTGACGCTGAGAATGCTGGCTCGGCGGCGTCGCGTGATTCAAACGTATTAGCGTATTTCACGATACGAGATCGGAAATAAAAGTAAGTAAGTATATTAGATTTATTTAGATAATAAGTAGGTAGGCAAATTATTTTACAGTTGATACTACGAGTAATTATAATAAACAATACAGTTATACTTACAATCAATGTCATTATGGTAGGTACATAATGCGATCCCCTAGATTAAGGTATATTATACTACCTGTAAAATTATTATGTGCGATCAAGTATTGCAAATATTGAGTGTATAAATAAATGTGACCGGCTAGAAATGCTTATAACAATTCGACATAAAACACTAATTAAATATTTTTTATCCACCCTTTACATAAGTAATGAATGTTTTGGTAAATAAGCCGACAAGTGAGAGGACAGTTGGGTACTTCTTCGGATACAGCTCCAGAAAGTGTGTACACAACAATTGCCATCCTGATCTTCAGGTAAAAAATTTAGTTAATCCGGTGGAGCTAAACCTTGGTGCTTGTCTCGGGCCTAATGTTTATTGATTTAGTCAAAATGTATGTCACGAAAAGTGTCGTAAGTCTCGTAACATATATGACTCAGCTAACCGTTCCCCCTCGTTTTTGCCACAACGCTGCGGCCAGGCGCCTCTTGGATTAAATTTTCCTAACATAATTACAACAACACGCCTTGTTGATGTGTGTATCTAAGAATAATGAAGACATACCCCGTGTACATTAATAAAGTACCTACCTAACTTAACCCACAGTAATCCACCTAACTTAGCCTACATATATTATTTAATTCTATGGTTGCGAGTATTCTACACCCACTGTAATTATTAATCCTACAATTGTTGAAATTATATTCTCGTTGGGGCAAGAAATGTTCATTTAGGTACAGTAGAGGCCATCTTGTGTAAGCAATCTAAGGACGACCGATTACTTCTGTGTTCTGTCTATTTGGAACTCTGATATATATTATGAGAGGTACCCACTCAGCCAAGAATAAACAGGGAATATTACTGCAATTTTCTGCCGTCAGAGTGTAGCACTAGCACAAACCGTAAACTGCCGTAAACAGTTTTTTGAGTATCTTAAATGCCCTTAGGATAATATTATATTATTTCAATTACAATTTTGGAAATATAGCTCTATCGTTACTATCGATGTAAATATCATGTTATTTTGATACTAATAAATATGTCATAATTTCTATTATGTACTAACTCTTTGGTCATGACCATGGTCCGTCATGGCGACAAAATATACAGAGAACTGACGTTGTCATGGCGGTTTGCGCTGGTGTAGTGCAGAGCTTTCCGTAATAGGTATTCCCTATTGTTCAAATTTGGTATTTTAAGTACCTAAGTAAAATGTTTAGTTTATTCATTTATTTAGCATCTTGATTATCAATAATAAAACATATCCAAGAGAACGTATTTACATGTTTATAATAAAAAACGATTATTCGTTGCTTTCGATTTTTTTTTACAGCGGCATCAAACACACAACAACATAACACTACTATTAAAATTCATGGACTGTAAATATTTGCTCAACGAATTATAAGTTTTATATACGTAAAATAAACATGAACCTAGCATAAATTTAAAATAAGGGTTGGTACATAATTAAGTATAGCCTAGATTAAGTTTAATAACAAGTAGTCTTGTCCACTTAGCGCGATCGTAGAGATTGCAGCGACTCCACAACAATTCCTAGGGGTGATTCGAATGGAATGAGGGTTCTCTTAATGTAATTTTCAGTCTCGTTCAGGGCAAATTTATGTAACGGCGAGAGGTCGCGAAGTCAAGGGCCGCGACCTGATGTTATCTGATACGTTACACGACGGTGTATAGACACCTAATTGTAATCACAACCTTATTTTGAATGAAAATAAAATGATGTCTCAGTTTTTCGTACTTTAATGATCTAACCTATAACGACACTACGGCTAAGGTAATAAGAGAATAAATAGATATAATTAATGACCGGATGGCCAAGTGGTTAGAGAACCTGACTACGAAGCTTGAGATCCCGGGTTCGATTCCCGGCCGGGGCAGATATTTGTGTGAATAACACGGTTCTCTATCGTTTGCCCGAATTTCATATGTCCGAATGTATCGTTTTCTAGAATTTTCATTTGCCATAAAGTAATTTATTTCTGAAATAGTAATTTCTTCAGAGTTGATATTAAACTAACCTAACCTACTGCATTCTTTAGATGACATTTAAAAAAAACCTGAAAACAGCACGGTTCTATATATTTTATGGCAAACGTTGGTATGGCAAGTGAAATTCGGGCAAGTAAAGGTAAACGGAGTAACACGAATGTTTGTTCTCGGGTCTTGGATGTTTAATATGTATTTAAGTATGTATTTATCTATACAAGTATGTTTATCCGTTGCCTTGTATCCATAGTACAAGCTTTGCTTAGTTTGGGACTAGGTCAATTGGTGTCAAGCGTCCCATGATATTTATTACTTATTTATTTATTTTATTTTAATTGACACCAATCGACTTAACGACGTAGTCCCAAACTAAGCAAAGCTTAGGTACTAGGCAACAGATAATATCATCATATCAGCCGTACTGCTGGTCATAGGCCTCCCCCATAGACCTCCAGTTCTTATCTTGGAAGCAGCCTGTATATGTAAACCGTTAACCCGCAGCTTTAACCAGAAGCCGTATTGCCTAACACACTTGGAATCACAATCGTTTTCACTATTTCTTACAGTCACACGGTGTACGTATGACGAGGGTAGAAAAAGCCGGTGAAAGCGATTGCAAACGTCAGCGCGTTAGACGATACGGTCTCAGAGGCCGTAAGTATTGTCTAACGTTTTTGACGCTCGTGATCGCAATCAACTGTCATTTTTTGTATGCGAAATCTGTCATTTGATTGCGATCGCGAGCGTCAGAAACATTAGGCAATACGGCCTTAGGTCATTTGTCTATCTCGTTGGTGGATTGCCACAGTAAGAAGTATTTATTTATATTAACAAAGTATAGTCGAGTTCATAAACATATGTAAGCAAAAATTGGATCAAAAATATCAGAACACGCTTCTACGCCTTTAACAATAGAGTCGTGTTCAGATATATTTTTGATCAAATTTTTGCTCACAAGTTTATGAACTCGACTGTACCTACACCTTAAGGTTTCCTTACACGACATGTTGCTAAGTTTGTAATGAAGTCATTACATACAATTTTGATCATTATTGCTTTATAAGACAATTCTTATCAATATAAATAAAAATTGCATTAACTATTATTCAACATTAATTTACTTAACTAAAAATAAATGGTTGAAAATTGATATACCATCAGATGAATAAAAACATCAGAGGAAACTCAAATACTTCAAAAGTCAAATAAAAGCGATACTTTATCTTTTGAAAACTGTACTTATTCGGTAAATAGAATAATAAAAAGGCTCGAATTTTAAGGCGAGAGGTTCTTTAATCTTTGTAATTACTCATCTCGTTTGAGCATCTCAAACAAAATCTGTAAGCCTTTTTAAATAACTCAGTATAAGGTAGCGGAGCTCAGTAATATATATATATATATTATTTTAAACTCGTTGTTACCCGTGACTCCGTCCGCGTAGAATTCATTTATCCCTATCCCGCGGGAACTATGCAATTTTCCGGGATAAAAACTATCCTATGTATTTCCCTAGACTCAAACTATCTGCATATCGAATTCCATTTAAGATCAATACAGCGGTTTAGACGTGAAAAGGTAACAAATAAACAGATTAAGTACAAGCTTTCGCGTTTATAATATTACTGGGATATAATATAATAAACAAAAAAAAATGAACTTCATATGCTTTTCAATTTACTCTAGTGTTTATACTTCTGTCAAATAAAATGCTATATTGTACTGAAGGGTGTACCTACACTTGAAAAATTAAAAATAAATAAATATCACGGGACAATTCACACCAATTGACCTAGTCCCAAAGTAAGCTTAGCAAAGCTTGTGTTATGGGTACTAAGCAACGGGAATAATAATATAATAGAATAATTATATAGATAGATACATACTTAAATACATAGTAAACACCCAATACCCGAGAACAAACATTCGTATTTTTCATACAAATATCTGCCCCGACACGGGAATCGAACCCGGGACCTCAAGCTTCGTAGTCAGGTTCTCTAACCACTAGGCCATCTTGTCGTCTAAAATTGCGTCACACAGTTCATTAGCGAGATAAGTAAAAGGAATAATATGATCCTCGGCAATAAAACGAAGAGGTCATAAAATCAGGTGGTCGGGGGAATTGGCGCTCACTGGCACCAATCAAAGCAAATTACGGACACGTCGAATTCACCTTGTCACGTTGCCAAGGTGTTGCTTACACTTGAGAGACCATTCGTGTTATTTATCACGAGATAAGTGAACAAATAGTTATGTCAGTGAGTTAGCGATTGTACTAAAAAATATATTTTTCACTTCTAATATAAATACCAGATGTATCCCGGGGCTCCGTCCGCGTAGAGTTCGTTTATCGCTATTCCACGGGAACAAAGGAAATTTCAAGTATTAAAACTATCTTTACAGGTCCTTTCCCGGGACTCAATCTGTATCAATATACTGAATTTCATGTGAATTGGTTAGAGTTTTAGACGTGAAAAGGTAACAAACAAGCAGACTTATAAACTTTCGTATTTATGATTTTAGTGGAATATAAGCTGCATACATAATAGTTATTTGTGTCACGAGGGAGCAAAATGGTGTATTTACGGCGAGGGCGTACATTGAATCCAGAATGTAGCGAAGGATTCTACAATAGAATCCTAAGCGTAGCGAGGGATTCTAAAGTTGAATCCTGAGCGTAATGAGGGATTCAAGTGTTAACGCCCAAGATGAAAATAATTTTGCTCCCGAGTGGGTCATACAACTTTTCACACCGAGCATTAAGGAACTTGAAAAAAAAGATCTAAATATTATTAAAGAACAACCAGCATAGAAAATGGCATAGCTTTACAATTATCAATTTCAAAAAATAGCATTTGCAATAAAACACTTAGAAAAGCCTTGAACAGAAAAGTTGCACTTTGCTCCCTCTCGTCAGGGAGGAAAAGTTACTTTTCTGAAGGAGAGGTGTTAAAAATATTTTTTTGATGCTAGGGCATAAAACAAAATACGTTATAAGTCGATTGACAAAACTAGTTAGAATATGCAGATCCAAGGCCTTGCAGCTTGTATCAAATCAGAATAGTCCTTCACTCTCTTGACAACTTCATAAATGGAAGGCTGTTTCAGAGTACGGTCAACTGATCTATTCACCAACCACTTTAAGATAAATTTTGATTGAATTCATGGAACAAGTTCAGATGTCGTGTACCCTGACTTCTAAAATGAAATAAAAAAACTAAATAAACTATGGTAAGTACCTAAAATTTAAATATAATTCGAAATTTTCCAACAGTATATGAATTTTTGATGTACAATACAATATATTAGTTCCATATTTTTTTTTTTAAAGTATACTTTAAATCATTTAATAAAATATGCACCGTACAAATATGTAGAACAGTTCCTGGGGACTAAGACTTCAAATACAGGTTCTTTATCTATTATACTCGTACATCTGGAGTGTAGGTGAGCTTTTCAATTCGTCGCGTTCCGTCGAAATTGAATTTCAAGTGTTTGCTGGTCACATTCCGTTCACTTAGAAAGCTGACGGTTCACTTTGAACTCTTTGAGAGAGGTAGAGTCAAGTATCAAAATACCTGTAGATATCGCAAAATAGTTTAATTTTATTTTAAAGCTGGTTTTGTAGTACTACTTAGAAGCAGAGTGAGCATTTTAGGTAGGCAACGAACAGTTAATATAAGCCAAAAGTGTTAGTGTACCGTACAGTCAGCATCAAAAATATACATATATTTGAAAAGCTAAAAATATGTATACAGGACTTTATTAGCTGAACATTAAGGTCGTGTATATATACTTTTTACTTCGGCTGTATTCATATCTTTGTTGTTGACTGTACATAACCTTTGCCATACTAGTGATCACTGACGTCACGTTAAAAATGTAGCCAATCTATATATTTATTCACTAAGTTCATACGTGATATACATATGATCACATGTCAAACGTGTTTAGCCCCTTTGCTCCTAAAAAACTGATTTTCCGATGCTCCTATTATGTTCCGAAATAACCTTTACACGGTACGTAAAAAGCCTGAATAACGATGTCTCATGAATGACACTCCAGGCACAATGGTGCAGAAAAAAATAAGTGAAGTACTTGCGCCATTACCGTGTCTCTACATGTTTTCTCGGATTATTGTGCTCATCCCACTCACGCGATGCGCAATCTTTAAAGGATTACGTAACCCTAATATGAGTACCTATAACAATTTACCAGTTGTTTGAGTAATTGGGCAAAGAATACAACCGTTTGAAGTGGACTTGCGCGGTCAATATAATTATAGATAACGAGAAAGGGTAAATATGTCGAGACCGAGAATAAAGATGCTCAAATGTTGAATTACAGTAAAATACCTATGGTCTAAGAGCCAGTCTAAGAGTGACCTTCACCGATCTGTTAACCCGATAAAGCACATTTTTAAGGAATTATATATAAATAATAATAATAATTTTATAAATTACTGGCACTTGAGGTATCCCATCTTAGGCCTCTAGGTTGGCAACGCATCTGCAATACCCCTGGTGTTGCAGATGTTTATGGACGGTGGTGATCTCTTACCATCAGGAGACCCACTTGCTCGTTTGCCATCCAGTCGAATAAAAAAAACTAACGAATGGAGCAGACAGAGGACTAAAGTTGGTAAAGTGGTGTAGTTGGTGGTAAAGTTTAACACAGAAAGTGGAGATGGGCCGAAAAAATTAGGTAAGCATAAGAAAAAAATCCGATTTAAAATATTTATACACGCTGCTAATAATTGTCATGAGACCAAACCTTTAAAACTATGGCTGAACAAACCCAAATATACTCGTACTCGTGTACATACGTTGCCAAACACAAGGATCACGCAATTCCGTAGAAGGTTACACACACAACAAATACGAGCAAATTCATAATATTTCCTTTTTCTCCTGAGTATTCAATGCAAACAGTGGAATGATTGCGATTGTTTGTGCTGACAAATAAATAATAAATATCACCAAATTATACTTCTAGTACTTACCTAACAAATGCAGGTGGTAGGGCCTTGTGCAAGGTCCGCCCGGATTGCTACCTCCATCTTGCTCGCTAATCCTGCCGTGAAGCAGCAGTGCTTGCACTGTTGTGTTTCGGCGTGGAGAGTAAGACAGCCGGTGAAATTACTGGCACTAGAGGTATCCCATCTTAGGCCTCTAGGTTGGCAACGCATCTGCAATACCCCTGGTGTTACAGATGTTTATGGGCGGTGATGATCTCTTACCATCAGGAGACCCACTTGCTCGTTTGCCATCCAGTCGAATAAAGTAAAAAACAAAGCATTTTAATAATAAGCCAGAATTGTATAAGAACATAATATTTAACTTATTACTTACTTTCGTGGAATTATATAACAAATTCCCATGGGAGATACAATTTCTACAGTACGAAATTCAAAAAAACATTGACTAACTGGTTACTAAGTAATTGATTTTATACTGTTAAAGAATACATAAACCATGCTCGTAAAATGTCTAATCGAATTTATACACATCTCATTCATTTAAAATTGACATTATTAAATTCAAAAGCTTTATTTATTTTATTATTTTTATTGTTTTAAATCAACGATGACATGGATATATAATACTCATCATTTAATATAGCTGTGTGCAAAGTGCTAGTTCAATATCTGTCTGTTGCCCTAAAAGAACTCTTTTAGCAAAATTGTAAGGTCTTAATAGTAGATATTATAACACCGGAATTAGTTAAGAAATGAAATTGAACTGACAACTATTCCATCTATTCATATCCATCGTTACTAGTGTAAGTTGTATGATAATACAGTAATCGTAATAGTAGAATTCTGGTGTCCCTGCCAGGACCGTCTCCGTAGGAGGGAACACGTCAACGGTTGGTCCGAATGACTTGAAATTTGGTGCAAATATGGAGGACGGATTACAAGTACAAACGAGTACAAAGTAATACAAGTGCATTCGGCAAAAAGTAAAGCCATCAAAAAAAGTTTGTATTCAAAATGGAATGGAAAAATAAAAGTTATAGTCGGAACTATAACTTAGCTAGATATCGTCAAAATAATGTAGCCTCGGTCAGCTCAGCACTGACTAGATATCGTAATAAAAATGAAATGGTGGCATAAGAGTTGGTTCTATTTTTTGCGAGAAATCGAAATCAACATAGAATTCAATGTGGTGTTGTGAGGACGGGTTTTAGATTTATTTTAATTTTTTTAACTCATTCTTTACATGACTGAGATTTCACCTCTTTAGATTACACTTAATTCTCCGACAACGACTTTACTACTTTTACTAGTTTCAAGGAAATCATTAACAAATCATTAATCCACACGAAGTTTAAATAGTAAACCCGCACATTCTTTACGCTGTCGAACAAAATTGGGTAGGTACCTACGTATAAACGTAGAATCACACATCTAATAAGTAGTTTCATTAGTTAAATAGGTTTTTATGTCTCTCCCGTATAGCGACATAATGAACAGGGGCATGCAAACCACCGTGATTTGATTACGAAAGATCAGTAGATATCTTTTGTTGAAGTGACATTTAAAACTAAATACACTTACCTAATAGAGATGTGTGGGTGACTGGTGGAAATCTGAAAAAAAAAAATTAAAGTAAGTATATATAATATAGTAAACACTCAGAAAGGTTAGGCAATACGGCCTCTGCTGGGCTGAGCTGAATTGACACTAGACAGTCAAGTCAAGTCAGAATCTTGTCACTGTAAGCCATGTGACAAACTGTGACTTTTTATATGAAATTTCAAACGTGAAGTGAGCGACAAGGTAATAAAGTGTAGATTCGATTTGTAGCATTCAACATGGCGGATGTACGCGATATCTTATTTTGGTATTTCTGCTTCTTTGGCTAGTTGAAATATAATTTTAACAGTGATCACAAAATTCTATATTACTCTCGTGTCTAACATTTTTTAATTCGCAAGTTGTCTCCGCGTGGTGAATTTAGCTATAAAGTTGCAAAAACTACAATCTCCGTACAACGTGAAGAAGATGAATATATTTATCTTTAATTTAACTGACATTGGCCCAAGCCTTAAGGCCGCAATTGAGGGGAATAATAATAATAAAGTGTAAAAATATCTTTAACTTCGATAGTAATAACATAATCTTCCTTTTAGACTCCACAACAATCAGGTAGTGCCGGGATTACAAATTTTTCGCTACGACTTCAAAAATTTTGATCACTCATCGACGTCATTCCATTTAGTTGAAATCATAAATTTTACTATTCTCGTTGCTGCCGCAGTATATTTCGTACAAAACACCATAGAAAACTTCCCTCGTAATTTAGGTAATCAAAGAAACATTTCTTCCACCGCAAAATACGATATTTCGATTTAAATTTGTAAACTTGCTTTTCAAACAGAGAGCTCTTAACGCAGAAGTTTTCAGTGGAAATATTTACGTTGGCCTTTGTCGGTGAAAGGAATTATGGAATTAAGTCATCAATTTAGATACAAACTAAAGATTTTCGCGCCAACAATATTGGAACTTTAACTTTACTTTTCTAAGACATGGATGACCTTTAGAACGAACTAAAAGAATTTCTTTGCTCACGCGCGACCAGAAGATAGCTTAGTTAATGCAAGATATGCGTGTTCATGCAGTTCCTCCACCTGACACACTGTAAAAACACACACAAATCATACAAACCCATCTATCACCACCACCACACTACACTAGTTAGTGTCAGGGTCAGTGGTCAATGCTACAAACTTAGCTATCATAAGGTCGCGGGTGAGCAAATAAATTATTTTAGTTCATTGATATGGACCTCCGCAAAGTAACGCCTGATTCAATAAATTACCTTTAGAACGATCACGCAAACATAATAGGAGGTTGGCAAAAACGCCTACTGTCCCTTCTAAGGTTGTTTCTTACACTAATTATCTAACCTTGCATTTCGTTAATAAATAAAAGGCTATGTAGCTCAAAGCAAAGATTGCGTAAATGTCTAAAACTGTGATATAATTGCTTCTGAAAGTTAGGCAAAGACCATACACTGTTAATTGCGCTTATTGAATATGCAAAAGAGAAATTAATAATCCTCGAGAAGGATGCGCGCCGCGTCGCCGAGAACTTAGCAAGTAGTTAAGCACCCGAGAATGTCGTGTTCTTTGTTTTAGAAAATTCATCCTACTTATAACAAATGATGGAAACTATTTTAGGATGTTTGTATAACACAATAATACAGGGCGTCCTGATAAATTAAGAACCGGTGTCCTTGATTCAGTGTTAAAAACAACTTTTATTCTTTTTAAACAAATTTAAAATGAAAATAGTTTTCTTCGTAATCAAGAGCAAAAATTCAATGCCATAAACCATTAATGAAAAATTTAAATAAACGTAGCGTTTGTTTCTTAAAATTTGGGTAGGTATACGAAAAGAAGCAGAACAAAAAACAATATTGGTACAAGTACCAATGACTGGTGCCGTCACTACTGAATTATCTTTTGGACATTGCAAAATGTGGTCGTTTTTTTACAAATAATAAAATATAGAGGACCGGTTACTAGAAAATGAGAGTTAAGTAAAATTTAAAAATGATTAGTCGATTAAGGTTAGTTTACCAAGTATAAGCGAGACCTATAGCCGGTCGTACACAATTTGTTGAGATAACTCTAAAAAAATACTTTTTTGACGTTCTAAATATCATGTTGTAACTATTCAAAATTAAGAAACAAGCAAACAGAAAGTAAACAAGAATATTAACGATGGTTTATAATGTATGAAACGTTCGTTCTTACTTAACGTGTTCTACGAAATGTTCGTAGCAGGTGTTACGCCGTAGCAGCACAGCGTAGCAGTTTACTAAGTGCTGGAATCATTTTAGTGCCTGTCAAAAAGTTGTAGTGAGTGAAACATACGTACGTATTTAACCATATAAGTATGGTATAGGTTGTTATTAGTATGATAATTATTTAAAAATGGCACTCACACAGCTCACACTTTGCTATAATATGTTTCAAGTTCAAGGTTTTTTTTTTGTGAGCTCACTACTGGTTTCGGTGTTCACTAAACAATATTTGTTTTGCATTGTACAATTTTATGAAATTATTTGTGTGTAACATTCGTTTTATCTAGTGATTTCTAGTCAAAGGACTTGATAAAGATCAATAAAATTAGTATTATTCATTCAACATGCCAAACCGAGATTTTTAACTAGAAAAAAATTATCTAGTAATGTTTTCATTTTTATTTTGTTTAGGTTAAAAATCAAATCTCTCAAGTTGTGTATGAGATCCTTCAATATATAGACTATGAATATGTTTTATGTAAGTATAGTTAATAAGAAGTATGCAATCAGCAAAAAATCGTGTATTTAAGATGAATTTATACCAAAAACTTATTCGTGCAAATCCTATCGAAAATAGCCCCAAAAATTAACTGAACACATATTTAAATACTTAGGCTCACACGTTTGTAAATGCGAGTTTAAAAATAAAAGTTCCTCTACAAACAGAAGGGTTTCGCGACTCTCATGATTTATGCTCTCACACGCCCTCTCGCGGTTGATAACACAAGTTCAAAGGACTAGTTCGCAACAGATTGATGGCGTTGTTTTTGCGTAACCGTCAGTCAGTTTAACTTTAGTAAAATAAGAATGACTGTTTCTCTTTAAAACATTATTTTATGAAATATGGAATAGCAAGAGGGCCATTTGATGGTAGATAAGCACTACCAAAATCAAAAATCATCATAATCATAATCAAATCAAAAAATATATTCTGTTCTGTATGTATGCCGCAAAGGGCTCTTTTACATGTCACTTTTTATATTACCAGCTCTTCCGGAAACGGTTACGATTCATAGGGACTATAAAAAATTAATACACTCACTCGCGCACGACCAAAGCCGTTGCTTATAGTTCATTGATATGGACCTCCGCAAAGTAACGCCTGATTCAATAAAAAACTAAGCTTGGCTCGTTGAAATAGGGATGCTAATTTGCACGCAATAATTTCACTCTTAATTATCAAAGGGCGTTTGTCAAAAAATAAAACCTTGTAAAACATTTGTACCACAAGCAAATGGCGTGTACAAAGTTTTCGCGGTCGCAATGTCCACTACGACATTTGCTCAAGCCCTCAAATCCAAATCTACCGCTTGAATATTCATAAGTGTTAAGCGAATTCGGAACCCGAAGGCTTAACCACTAATTTGGGTACAAATCAGACGTGACTAATTTAATTTTATCGCTTAATTTAGTTTAGTTTCGTATAGTTGTAGTGATTCTGAGAAAAGTTAGTTAAATTGGTTGTTGTAGATGAATTTTTTTGGTTCGATAATCAAAAAACTATTCAAGTGTGAGTCAGCCTCGTGCATCGAGTGTTCCGTTAAACCCTGAATACACCGTCCGAATAGCAATTCTGTGATGCATTTGGCCTCAAAGATAACTTGGATGTAATAGAACATTATCACATAATGTCAAGTTCATAGGTCATTGGAAAGTTAGAATATTTTTCTAAATACTCATCTCATACAATATTTTTCTACTCGTCGATATTTATAGAATAGCCCTTCGACGGGTAGAGCGTGTTTTAACCACCATGCCTTAGCCCACCTTATAACTAACAAAAAAAAACGACAATTTGTTTGGCTCTGGGTCAACAAGCTTAAACAAGCTTAAGCTGTGAAAATTTGAAGACTTTAACTCATACAGTTTGGTAGTAAAAGCTGTGTGACAGACGACAGACGGACTTGTGACAGCAATATATCCGTTTGGACCTTTTGTGTAACGTAAAAGCGCGCTAAGCAATTTTAGCGACCACATAAATGTACAGTCAAGGAAACTGAATCACGTGCCGGGGTGGATTCTTTTCAAAATCAATTCGCTATCATTTCTTTGGCAGATGTATGGGATGTCAACATGACATTAGTAGTACAAAGGTTCCACCCTGGTAAGTGATTAAGTTTCCTTGACTGTACACAAATATTCAACCTTGCTTAATTTAAAATGTGGTACAAAATCAATTAGTCGTTGAAAATATTATTCGTTTTGAAATCAATCCTTCATAGGACACTAAAAATATAAAAGTACTAGGTTTTGCCCGCGGCTTCGCCCGCGTTGAATTCGGTTATCGCTGTTCCTTCGGGAACTGTGAAGTTTTCCGGGATAAAAAGAAGCCTATGCCACTCTCTGGCCCATAAACTACCTCTATGCCAAAAATCACGACGTGAAAGACGGACAAACATAAGTACACACAAACATACAAACACACAAACACACACACACTTTCCCATTTATAATAAGTATATATGGATGATTCATTTTATAGTAGCGTATCTAAATTCGCGGGACCTGGAAAAGTTACGATATTTCGTTATGTGTCAACATGTTTTATTCAGCTGGAAACAGCAAAATATTGAAATGTAATTAAAATTCTGCTAACTGATACAGTCTGTCATTGTTTTTGGGATACATATCATGCATAAATAATAGATTAATCCAATTAATTTGGTACGAGTACAAGATAAGCATTTTTACGATCCAATATTTTTTCCTACACAGAAAAAATAATAATAATAAATTCATTTATTTCGGGCAACTTGGCCCATACAATAAATACCTTACAGACTAACATAATATTTATAATCAAATGCCTAACTATGTGAATTCAAATTGATTTACAAATTCCTACATTTCGTTTATTTTGGCATGGGTACTAGGCAACGATTATATATTAGATCTATGCTTAATAGATCGATAATTATCTATTTAGATAAATACCTACAAACTAAACGTCCAAGACTGAACAAATATTTGTATTAGGTATATTCGTACAAATAGATATCAGCCCCGACCAGGGATCGAACCCGGGACCTCAAGCTTCGTAGTCAGGTTCTCTAACCACTATGCTATCAGGTTATCAAAACGTAACGTTAATAAACGAAGTATATTTTTCTCTCCGACCAATGAAAAATAACACTTTGGCACTAGTTTAAAGGTCAACAACTATTAATTGACTTGCTAACAGGCTCCTGATAAAAAGCGTGGAAAGTTTTAACGAACTCATTGCCGCCATGCGGAATGAATAAATTCTGGACGGTTTATTTCAATATGCGATCCATATTGAAAATTGTATTACGAGTCTTTGACTAAATGATTGATGTCAAACCTCTTTTAAACACATCAATAGATTTCAATGTAAAAAGCGATTCAGAGTCATCAGATGTAGGGACAAGTTAAATTCATTTCTAATATTGTAATTATTTTGTTCGTACAAAATCATGACGTGTCGTTTCGTTAAAATTTAATATACGAGTTAAGTATTATTTGAATAATATCTGCACATGCTCGTATAATGTGAAGGATTTAGGCAGCGGATTGGATGCCAGCGGGCAGTGAGGACACTTCCACTGAACGTAGATATAGTTTAGATATAGTTAGTGTTTAGTATTGTAACTAAGAGACCCCATACATCCCTGTATTTCTTTTATTATTATTTTTTGTACTATTTTTTCTTTAATTGTATAATATAGTTTTTAAGTATTTTGTTTGTAATTATATTTTTATGAAAAAATGACTTTCTGCCAAGTTTCTTGCGGCGCATTCTTCTTGGCAATGATGGTCTTTCCGAAAGCGCTGGTAGTTTAAAAAAATGACGTGTAAAAGTGCCCATTGCGGCCTATTTATGCGACGGAACGTTTAGTGTGTCCTGTATTCATTGCCTGGCCAAGGCGCTCGCTGCACAGTCGTTACCTAGCAGAACACGTAATGTACAGAGATAACGCTCGCCGCGCCGCTGACCGCTCGGTGCCCGCTACCGTAGAGACGGAAAAGATCTATGTCACTGAAACACTAAAACACTATAAGAAAGTGATTCGCACGCAAATCGCATCCGTCAATTCGGTTGAGCCCTACGGTTGACCTATCAGATTGACAAATTCATGTCGCATATAAATCATATCATTGCCGTAATCACACTTCAACGAACGACAGCCCTCATAGGTTATTCATAAGTTTACAGAAACGTATGGCAAACATTTTTTCTCCCGGACGGAGTTGCGCTGTTAGTCCGAGATTTTATGGCTACAGCGGACTTGAAGCGAGCGGCACGAGGGATGCTTGGTCAATAGTATATTTAGTTTACTTAACACGTATACGTAAGGATTTAACGACTGCGAAGCATGATTAACATTAGAATTATTTTTATGATAAGCATTAGAAGTATAATAAACAATGATCGAATTTAGTTTACTAAATGAAAAGAAACATACGTACTCCTATTAGTATTCGATAAAATCAGTCATCCGTATTCAAAAACACAAAATGGTTTGGTCAAAAGTTCTAAAGTCTCAATTTATTACAACGAGGATTACAAAAGTCTCAAGGTACCGTTTGAAAACAAAAAAATTATTAAAGTAAGCCCGCGTCGCCCAAATGAAGCATGCTCGTAATTGTTCCGGACAGTGTACCTGCGATTGTTGGCAAGACAAATTAAATTTCCGTTATATTTTCGAGATTATTCATGAGAGTAACAAGCGGGCGCCGGAAATCGAACCGGAAGCGCCGGCTTGATCATTCTGGGTCCAAATAAGCACTTTAACATAAAATTTCATACCGTACAGCGTACATTTCAAGCGCTGGAGGTGAAATCATATTTTTTATACCTAATTACCTGACATGTATGTATTGTATTTTTTCATAAGGTAATAAATACTACTATTAGTAATATTACTATTTCTGGTGTACAATAAACAGTCTTTGTTCTGTATTGTATTGTAAATCTAATCTAATACGAGTTGGTAAGGTTGCAGTGTACCAAAACCTAACATGGACAATGGACATGGTTAAGAATAGATTTCCAATCAATAAAATCAAATCAGTCTTCAATGGATTTTACTTTATTCATAACACGAAACTCATTGGATCGTGATTAAGTAATTCCCTGATAACAAAACTGGACACGGGCTCATGTCCATTTGAATACAATATGCAAATATCGAACGGATCAATTGAGAATTCGTATCATTGTTATATTGAATTTTAAGTAATTATAATTTTACACGTGTAAAATGGCAAACATTCAACAAATTCCCTCTACAAGTGGGTACATTTTATAAAGTTACTAGCTGTTGCCCGCGACTCCGTCCGCGTAGAAGTATGAAAAATCTCATGTAAAATCCTATTCTCAGACCTACCGAATACACACAAAAAAATCATAAAAATCAGTCAAGCCGTTTCGGAGGAGTTTGGTTACAAACACTGTGACACGAGAATTTTATAGAAAGATAAGATAACAATTTTTTTGTGGTATACTAAATAAATTATTTCTATAACACACAATATATACTTTAACAATTGAATTTAACTTTGATAGTTTGTAAGGCAATTCAAAGAAGGTACAAGCAGTATAGTGCAGCGTGCGCTGCACATTGAGTTCATTATTCACGGCAACTAATGAGTACGCGCCTGCATTTTTCTGTTCTCTTGTATAGTATGGCGTGTAGAATTTATAACAAGCTTGTTGTTCCTTTTATGTGATATCTAAGGGTTTTGTATACAAATTAGTTTCACTTTACTGTTCTAAATTTACACAACGTTATAAGGGAGTGTGATTATTATTGACTTTTTCTCGAAAATGTTTGTTGAAGTCGTCGTTGTCAACTACTTAATAAAAGGTGAAGACATTGACGTTAAAACTAAAATTAATAAAAAAAAGTCTGGTGCGCTAAAGTCTCTTCGAATGTTGCGACATATTCCATTGCTGCCTAGTGGTCAAATTTTTAAAAATGTAAAAACACCTTCATAAAATGAAGGCACAGCGCTTTTTACACTGTCTGCAATAGGTTTAGGTGCTTTAGCTTCATTGGTGACGGCGGCAGGCGGAAGATTGTTTTGTTAATACTTAATTTAATTACTACACTTAGCCAACAAAACTCTTATCTTCATTTTTTTATTACTGAACCCGATTCCAAAATTAAACAAGGTTTTATTTAATGCAATGCAATGCAATGAAAGCTTAAAGGCTATTTGTTGGCATTTCAAAAATCTTAATTCCTCTCCTTTCCAGCACTATTTCACAAAACTGCTTTTTTGTTTCGTTTTCTTTCTTTAATTAAATTTTTTTAGCCCGCTTTAGGGTGTATACTTGGCAAGTAAGTGCATAATAATAATAGTTGTAAAATTAATTATATCTACGTACCTAGTACATTTATATTTATGTTTTTAAAGACACACAATAAATTAGTTTTATAGTTTACAAATTATCTATTTATTTATGTAGTCTTATGTAGTTAATGGTGTGTAGTATGTCTTTAAAACGGTCCGAGGGTTGCCGACGGTATTGGCTGAAAATCAGCGCTGGGGTGTTCTTAACTCTTCAGCATTATGCTGAGCCAGTGTCCGATTCACAACCGCAATGACACATACCTTGGTGTTGTTTTGTTGGTGTTGTTTTTTTGTACCTAATAATATTGGTGTCTTGTGTTGTGAACAAATGTATTTTCTTTCTTTCTTTCTTTCTTTCAATTATTTTCTAGACATACACTAGACTATAACTTTGGTTATGGTTACAATTACATAAAAATATCATATTGCCGTCTTAAATGTTGAGCAATCTTTATTTACATATACAGTCTTGTAGCAATAGCTGTTTGATATAGGGTGCGCCAATTTGTTCAGTGTCCATAAGGTCAATTGTAATTTGGTACGTAGTCGTTTAATCTTACCTTACACTTTTTAGAGTCATTCGTTTATTACAATTTGAGCTCTGGCTGAAGATATTCTATATATTCTCGGAATATTTAATAACTGGTTATACAAAATACTCTTCAAACAGCTCAGGAGGGGACGGTCAATGCGGAGCGGATGCTTTATAAGAGGTTAAGTAAATGACAAACGTCGCCCCAATAGGCCTTTAAATTATCACGAGAGCACGTCAGAACCTCAGCGAAATATTAACTCGAATTTTTAAGTGCTTAAACAGCATTTAAAATATCAGTTTGTGATTTGAATTACAGTATCCTAATTTCGAGAATTACTTAATAAACAAATCCTGCGAATACGGAGGTGAAATTATTTTAGGTTATGCAAATGGAAATAAAGCAAAAAGAAAGGTCACATTAAATGGAACCTTGCCATTTTTACTCTGCGGCGTAAAAGGTTTTTATACAAGACGGAATATAGCCCGCAAATGTGACATTCTGAATTCTGAAGTCTTTGTTCTAAAATGTTCTACTAGAAAGTATGATTTCTCCGCTACCATACTATGCTTTCTATGAGCGGAGGAACAAGATTATATCGAACCCCGAGAAGTAACACCTAAATAAAACAATTATTCACTGTAAAGGCTGTTATAGTCTTTAATCAGTGATTAAAGGAAAAACATTATATTTTAAAATTAACGGACATGTATATTTGCGAAAGACATTGAAATAAGAAAGAAAACAAAACTTCATTTGAAATCAGCCATAGACAAATTTCTACATAAAGTGTTAAAAAAGGTTATCCCTAACACTGCCCCTTACTCGAGGCAATCATATGTTTCACAAATTTAAAACAGAAATGATGTATAAACTCTGTGCGAGAGTACAAAATACAAAAGAAATTTAAACTAAATCTAAGCATTTCACAAAGAAATCATGTTTCATCTTAGATAAGGCTTTTGGAAAAAGATCTGCCTCTAATTCAGCTGAGGGCTTGTACGCTAAACAGATTACTTTGCATTCAACACATTCCTGTATAAAATGATGTTGAACATCTATATGTTTTGTTCTACGAAAACATTCGTTCTCCACCATCTTGAGTGTGTGCTATTATTATCATTATAAATAGTAACAAGATCATGTGACTCATTCCTACAATGTAACTGTAATAAAAAGTTTCTTATGAATTTTGCCTCTTTAACAGCATATTTCCAAGAGCATTTATTATTCAGCTTCTGTACTAGAGCAAGCGACATTTTGTTGTTTGTTGCTATGCCAATTTAAAACGCAATTACCAAACCTACTCACGAAACCTGAATAAGATTTTCTATCGGTTGTATCCCCCGCTCAGACTGCGTCGGATGAAATTTTTAACTTTATTAGTACCCCTCTTAAAATTGAGTCCGTAGCCAGTTGTCCCAGATAAATATCACAGTACGCGTTTAACGGCAAGCCAATGCGATTCATTATATAACAAGGTGTTATATTGACTAAGTTTACTGCACCCAAAAGCTATATCTGTACGTGTGCATACAGCGAGATACATTAAGCTTCCAATAAGCTTTGGTCGATTGTCTCGGCTTTCGGCTGATTGAAATTAATCTCCATGGGAGTCGCTATCTTGTGACAATCTTCCATGCCAAATTTAATTAAAATATTTTTCACATATTAAGCCTGTGTCTATTTTAAAGTTCCTTGCTCTCTGTCCCTTTCAACTTTCATACCCAACGCTTGTTTGACTGGTCCAAGCAGTTTTATTATAAAGTTGGAACTACGATTGGAACTGAACAGTTGAACACGAAAAAATCATCAACGTATAACGCTATTATCACCTGGTCTTTGAAATAGACACATTTTTCAGTCTTATATCCATCGCTTATCAAAACATGTTTTTTTTTTCGTTCTAAGCTTTACTGGCTTATTTGAGTCCATATAAACTCTTTTTCAGTACAAAGACTTTGTTCTGCCCCTCAATTGCAACTCCAGTAAGTTGTTCCATGTAAATACGTTCATGAAGGTCTCCATTAAGGAATGCCGTGTTTACGTCAACATGTTCGATATCCATGTAATTTTCAGTTCCAATTACAAAATGTAAACTTAAAGAACAGTAATTTATTGAATCAGGCGTTACTTTGCGGAGATCCATATCAATGAACTAAAATAATTTCCTTGCTCACCCGCGACCTTACGATAGCTAAGCTTATGCAAAATATGCGTGTTCATGCAGATCCTCCACCTCCACACTGTAAGAACACACACAAATCACACAAACCCATCTATCACCACCACCACACTACACTGACGCGTTTCGAACTCAAACAGAGCTCATCTTCAGAGTGACACAACCGTACACCATGCTACCAGTTGTTAGACTAACAAACCACAACCACCGTTCTAACTTGTCACTGTAACTCCCCAAGTACCCACATACGTTTTATGAAACAAAACAAAACTACCCACAAATTATTAATAAATATTTTTAACCGTCCTTCAAAACTACCTTGATTTTTATTTATTTACTGTCAAGGCATGTTTTATTAACTACCATTGCTGAAATTAGATCCAAGCCGTAGCAAGGGAGATGAAACTAAATTTACCTGCTCATTAATAATAGACCCCATACTGTTGTATCTAATTATCTCCATGCATTCTAAAACATCGAGACGAAACCCCTTGCCACAATAATGTAACACTTCATACGAATCTGAGTCCGATAAAGAATGATTTAGTTCCAACAAATGTTTGGCAAAATTCGACTTATCAGGATGCTCATTCCTATATGCCGAAACATGCTCTTTAAATCTAGCATTAAAACTGCGTCCTGTCTGACCAACATATACTTTACTGCAGTCAAACCATCACAGTCTTTTAACAAATATAGGTGTAGCATTTCATACGTTGGTCGTTTGTCTGATAGAATTTGTGGTATTTTAAAATCAAACAATGTTAAGGTAGCCTTTAGGACTAACAACTCTTTATACTCTAAACTTTGTAACCACAAAGAGAAGGTAGATAAAGGAACTAGATCGGGTGTATACAAGCTCACTTGTAATGACTGCAGTAAAGTATATGTTGGTCAGACAGGACGCAGTTTTAATGCTAGATTTAAAGAGCATGTTTCGGCATATAGGAATGAGCATCCTGATAAGTCGAATTTTGCCAAACATTTGTTGGAACTAAATCATTCTTTATCGGACTCAGATTTGTATGAAGTGTTACATTATTGTGGCAAGGGGTTTCGTCTCGATGTTTTAGAATGCATGGATATAATTAGATACAACAGTATGGGGTCTATTATTAATGAGCAGGTAAATTTAGTTTCATCTCCCTTGCTACGGCTTGGATCTAATTTCAGCAATGGTAGTTAATAAAACATGCCTTGACAGTAAATAAATAAAAATCAAGGTAGTTTTGAAGGACGGTTAAAAATATTTATTAATAATTTGTGGGTAGTTTTGTTTTGTTTCATAAAACGTATGTGGGTACTTGGGGAGTTACAGTGACAAGTTAGAACGGTGGTTGTGGTTTGTTAGTCTAACAACTGGTAGCATGGTGTACGGTTGTGTCACTCTGAAGATGAGCTCTGTTTGAGTTCGAAACGCGTCAGTGTAGTGTGGTGGTGGTGATAGATGGGTTTGTGTGATTTGTGTGTGTTCTTACAGTGTGGAGGTGGAGGATCTGCATGAACACGCATATTTTGCATAAGCTTAGCTATCGTAAGGTCGCGGGTGAGCAAGGAAATTATTTTAGTTCATTTAAAGAACAGTCTTACAACAGGTGCAAAAGTTTCTTCATAATTAACTTCATATTGTTGAGTGAAACCTTTAGCAACTAAACGAGCTTTAAATTTTTCGAAGTTACCACTTGGATCTACTTTTTCTTTGAAAACCCATTTGTATTTAATTATGTTTCCATCTTTTGGTCGATCAACAAGTTCCCAGACACGATGTAACATAAGTGAATTATATTCCTCTTTCATAGCTTTCAACCAATCGTCAGCTTTTTCACATTTCATAGCTTGATTATATGTCCTAGGTTCATCTCGTCCCATTAAGACTAGCTCAGTGAAATAATTCATTTCATAATCCTTGAACCTTATAGGAGGGTTACCGGTCACGAACAGATCTGGAATGCTCATTAATTTCTGTATCAGATGCATTTTGCTCTATGATATGAGATTCTTGCTGAATATTTTTCAACAATTCATGCCTTTCAACCTTCTTCCTGTTCTTCAGATGTAATTTCTTGTACATTAAAATCTTCAACATTGGAGATTATATTAGAATTGGTAGATAAAGCATCAGGTATAGCATACTCATCATTGTCAGGTTCATTAACATTTTATATCAGAAGTATTCGAATTATATATTGAAACTTCAATATTATTCGGTAAATCTTTGAAACTATCATAAGATTTTCCATTTTTAAATTTGCTTCCTTTTTACATTTTCAAGGAATTCCACAAAACGTGCTTTAATTATTTTTGTGCCATCAGCTGGACCTCCAAGTCTATATCCTTTGGTATGATTACAGTATCCTAACATAATGTAAGTTGATTTGGGATCAAGCTTATTACTCTGAGATTGTGGAGTGAGAGCATATGCTGTACTACCAAAGACTCGAAGATGACTGAGGTTCACTTTGGATCCAGTCCACAATTCTTCATTAGTAGCTTTAGTCAAAGCAGCAGTTGGACTACGATTCTTCAAATAACAAGCAGTATTTACCGCTTTTGCCCAATATTTTTTCTCCAAGTCAGCATCTTGTAACATGGCACTAGCTTTTTCCATTAAAGTTTTGTTATGGCTTTCAGAAACACCATTTCGCTATGGCACAGTAGTTTCATGAACTATACCGCATTGCTTAAAATAATTTTGAAAACTTTTATTGCAATATTCCGTACGTGCGTGTGAAGTTCTCAATCCGCATTGGGCCCGCGTGGGAACTACTGCCTAAGCTCTCTCACCTGAGAGGAGGTCTGTGCCCAGCAATGGGACGTATATATATAGGCTGGGATGATGATGATGAATATTCCGTACCACTTGTCACTCTTAATCTTCAGATCGGTTTGATTTTCAACTAATGTTTTGAATTCAATAACAGATTCAGATCACAGGAACCAGTCACGCATACATTATCCTTATATACATTACATTGATTAATATCAAATATTAAAACATAGCCTTTTGCTGCGACTTTGCTAACAGACACCAGATTAGCTGCTACTTTCGGTACATACATGGCATCGGTAATCACTTTTTCAACATCATTATCGAATACCATATTGACATTACCTACGCCTTCACTATATATTATATCATTATTAGCAGTAGTTATTTCGGTTTTAATACTAGGAGAGTAATTAATCATCCAGTTATTCCTATTAGTCATATGACTAGAGCAATCTGAATCTAAAATCCAGTTATCCCTATTAACACTACTAACTAAGGCAGTCTCTGTAGAGAATAATGTTGATTTTGTACTTCCCTTCTTTGAAGACAAAGCATCAAGGGTCGAATAATTATTTGAAATCTTCTTAATTTTTTTTTCAACTTAGAATATTTTGTTTTAATGTGTCCTTTTTCATGGCAGTTGCGGCATATTAAAATAAATTTATTCTTCGCAATAAGAATCTTGCAAGGTAGGTCTCAAATTTGATTTGCCTATCTCCTTTTTAAATTCAGTTTGAATTAACTGGCATTTGACGAATTCTGACGTCAACTTAGAACTTGTGGCTTCCAACGCCATAATCAATGGATCAAACGCAGCTGGCAAACCAATCAGCATCAATTCTGCTGCTTCCTCGTCATCGACGACACAGCCAATGTCAGCTAGTTCTTGCGTAACGGAAATAATATTACCCAAATAGTGATCCATACAATCGTATTCTGTATACTTAATTTGTGCTAATTTTCTTTTCAAAGAAAGTCTACAACTTATGCCTGCATTCTCATAAGCAGCCTTCAATTATTGTTTCCAGGCATCTTCAGCTGTTTTTGCATTTTTGACATGAGGTTGGCAATTTGGTTTTATATTCAAACAAATCTTTACATATGCTTTCTGATCTTTAATAGAATCAGTAGATGCATTAACTAATCCGTTTGCTAAATCCCATAGTCCAAGGTCAATTAGCAATAATTTCATCTGAAATTTCCATGTGCCATAATTTGAAACTCCTTCCAGCTTCTCAATAACCATATTCGATCCAGTACTTACAACAATGTTGTTCATTGAACCAGTCGGAATATCATTCTCCGTCATTTTAATAAAATAATATCTTATCCCAAAATAATGTCGTCACTATTATTTAACAAAATATAACAAATTATATTATTTAAAATATAATCACTTTTAGCAAATGCCCCTAACCAATGTAAAGGCTGTAATAGTATATTTACCCAGTGATTAAAGGAAAAAATATATATTTTAAAAGTAACGGACATGTACATATATTTGCGAATGTCAATACATAAGTAAGAAAACAAAAACTTCATTTAAAATCAGCTATAGACAAATTTCTACATAAAGTCTGAAAAAAGATTATCCCTAACATTCACTGCATTGACTGAATCTTAATTTCTTATAAATACTAGTAGCCACTGGTATTTAGTATAAAAAAGTGGCATGCAAAAGAGCCTTGTTGTGCAGCCTAGTTAAATCATCTTGTTGATCATTGGCAAACTTCACTAACCTCAATTAACAAAATGTATTATAATAATCAGAAATCAACGCAAAGAGCAAAAGTTACATAAGAGGCTGAGTAGATTATCTCCCTCAGTTCCCTGATAAAACTTTCTCGCAACTGCGCGTTTCCATTTTGGTCAACAACTCTTTTAGAATGATCGATGGCATTGGAACGAGATAATCAGTAACCTTCCCTAAAGATGTTTCGATCGAGTTGAGCTTGTAATTATTGGTTTAAACAACTAAATCATGGTAATGGTTTTACGGTATTAATTGGAAGCTTAACATTACAAAACGTAGGTACCTACTTCACCTGATTCTTCTCGATTTAAGAGGATCAAAACCGATATATTTTTATTTTTGTCTCGGCTTTGAGTATGTGCATTTTCACGTCGCAAAATTAATGCCTATTGAAATTATTATTTATTTGTTGTTTAAAGTAATTTCTGACTCTCAAGTACCTCTATGTACCTATCACTGGCAATAGCGAGGCAACGTAACAACTCGATTCCCACCAGCATGTCAATTTTTTTTACGGGACTGATGACAAATAGAGGTAAAGGTTATGTAAAGTAACTGCGAAGTGTTGTATCTGAAATATAATTAACTCATGCTTTTCTCATTCTCTGGGTTGTTTAATGAAAATGTTCACTACACACCACTTATTACTACTTAGGTTAGGTAGGTAAACAAGGTAATTAAATGACTGAAAACCTCAGCCATCCCAAGAATATTTTGTCATATTAATTTACTTGATTGGGTTTTTTTTTTCAAATACCTTCATAATCTTGACGACCAGATGACCAAGTAATAATCTGTTAGAGAACCTGACTACGAAGCTTGAGGTCCCGGTTCGATTCCCGGCCGGGGCAGATATTTGTATGAATAATACGACTGTTTGTCCTCGGGTCTTGGATGTTTAATGTGTACCTATTAAAGTAATGTATTTATCTATATAAGTTTGTTTATAGGTTTATCCGTTGCCTAGTTTGTTTGTTTGTTTGTTTATACTCTTTATTGTACAAAAAGGAAAAACAAAAAGGTTACATAAATAAAAGTTGTGTTAAGTACAAAGGCGGACTTATCCCTGCAGGGATCTCTGCCAGTCAACCTTTGAGCCTAGTATCAGTATAGTATAAGTTTTGCTTAGTTTGGGACTAGGTCAATAGGTGTCAAGTGTCCCATGATATTTATTATTATTATTACAAAAATTAATCCTGTTTTTTGCTAAGTCACTAATTTTACTTGGGATTTCTAACTCTACAGTCGTATTTGTAATTGTCAGCTGCGTTCTTAGAAGAAACTCAAACTGACAGCAAAACTGCCAGTATCGAATTATCAACTTAAATAGTAGGTTCGCAGCCTGGCTAAAAGATTTAATTGTCGTATGCATTCGTAACACAACAAGGGCACAAAAAAAGGATTTAAACACGACATGATTTAAAACATAGTGTAATCGATTCTACTGTGGATTCTGAGCAAGCTACTTTCTGCTTTTCAGGTGTTTCATTAAATAATCAACACCTTGTATATTGGTGTAATCAAGTAATGTTTTCCAACAAAGAACAAATTCAAAGACAGAATTTAACTCAATGTCGCCGGGAAATTATCATAAGCGTTTCGCTATAGGAAAACAATCATTTCGCTAGAAATAGTGTCTGTATCTAATATGTGCCCGTCACAGCCAGCCATCCGCCCGGCGCGGGCGTCCTGGACTACGGTGTGATAAAAATATGCAAAACAATTAATATATGTCAGGAATATAACAAGTTTATGTACATAACACAAGTTTATTAGTTTCGTGTTTGAATAGACTGATAAATTACTTAACTATATAAATATGTGTGGTCCATTTTCCCTCACTGAGAAAAAATATATTTCAATTAATCGGTAGATCAAGTCTACGTTTGATAGTTCTGTACATTTAATTTAAAACTGAGCTTAAACTTATTTTTTTTTATCAACAACTTACCATAAATAACAACTGGCCCTTTGAAACCCACATTCGTTTAATTAGCTTCTCACCAACGACATTTACGTCATAAGTACTGGCGAAAGCAACAGAAGACAACATCTCTTTAGCATATTCATGAAATTTGGACCACCTCAGTAAATGTTGGGTATATTGTCGTTCTTGGTCTACACACACGCTACAGAAGCGTGTAGCCATGTATGCTGTGATATACACACACTATTCAAGTCATCGAGAAATCGATCACATTCGAGCAAACGTGCATTCGCGCTCCACAATGATGCCTGATGGACACGCCGAGATATAAAGTTTCTGGAGACGAACAATAGCACTGAAGTACCTACTTTTATTCAATAAAATATAGGTTAAGTGCTAGTTTGAACAGGAGTTCGCGGAAAAATGAGTGAATGTTCTAGATATTCCGGAGCAACATTAAATAAATCCTGCTAATAGTTTGTAGGTTTGTTGTATCCTGGTTTTTCGGTAATACCGAATACCGGTATCCATGCCCTAGTTTGTTGACTGCAGATTAACTTGTTTTATAAGAGGGGGACAAGGACCATATGTCATACATGCTGTCATGTAACTATGAATTCTGCGTCGAGGAAGTCGCTATCAAAATAATCAATTACGTATGATGATTTACGTATCCGTCTTTTCTCAAGATCTATATTTATCGAATTAAAGCAAAGTACTGAGTATTATTTCGATCACGGAAATCCAATAAGTAATGTATTTTGAGTGTTTTCGTGGAATTTTTAATTAATCCCTTCTTCTTCCATGTATATTTTAATTAAAAAAAAAAGTTTTTTGTAAGATTAAACTGAGATTAGTGATTTGATTTCCGGCTTCCAGTTGTTTGTGAAGTTGAAAATGGTATAGTAGGGATACTAGTTCATCGGAAATACTCCTACTATGAGAAGAAAATACCTGAAATTGGAGACTAGAGCCACTTCCAGTAGCTCTACAAATTGTTAGTTGGAACATAAACCGTGTCTTTGTTAAGGGGACATGGACATTCGTTATCTTTGCTCCATTACAGACTAAATAACTTGTCCGCAGACCTTAGACAATGTATTGAACTATATCGAAGGAAATTAATTGGTTTACTACATGCTCACCACTTGTAATTGGATATTTCAATGGACAAAACATGGTTGAAAATTGGAACCATTGCCTTTTTAATACGACGACCAGATGGTCTAGTGGTAAGAGAACCTGACTACGAAGCTTGAGGTCCCGGGTTCGATTCCCATGTCGGGGCAAATATTTGTATGAAAATACGAATGTTTGTTCTCGGGTCTTGAGTGTTTACTATGTATTTAAGTATGTATCTATCTATATAATTATATTTATTCGTTGCTTAGTACCCATAACACAAGCTTTGCTAAGCTTACTTTGGGACTAGGTCAATTGGTGTGAATTGTCCCGTGATATAAAAAAAAAAACAAAAAAAAGTTTCATCGTGATACAGGTTTATGTCGTTTTATATGAAATTTTAAAGAATACATCGCATTTTACAATCATTCTGTTTTGTTTACGTAGAACTTATTTAAGTAACGTCTACTCGTTAAAGAATTTGCATTGACGCAGATACTTACGCAAGAAAAATATAACAACTGTTTTAATTAGTGGACAGTATCGTCACAATTAATTTAAGAGTTTAATTACGTAAAAGTAACGAGGAAAATAAACTTTAAAGTATTCCGGGTTAAATAAGAGAAACGAGTTGCAAAACAAGCAAGAGATCATCAAGAAAAATGTACACCGAAGTAATTTCGTTTAGGAACTTTTAAGAAATATGGCCCAGACGCGACACAGAGGAGGTATTCGAACAATTTCTCCGACCTTGCTTCCTGTTTTACATTGCTCGGGCATTCGATGAGCAACAGGTGTCATTCTTTTAGAAGTAAGTGAATCTATACTAAAAAGAAACGACCCTTTGTAAATTATTTAGAATAAGCTTTCTTCTTTGTTTGAATGCCTGACTTTTAAGAGCGTTTATACCTGCTGCTCAGCTGGCAACGTTGCATTTTTGTTAGTTTTTCTCGATTATTCCATATTTTTTTTATGAAATAGTCGACAAAACCAACAAAAATGCAACGTTGCCAGCTCAGCAGGTATAAACGCTCTTAAACCGGCATATTGTTAACGAATGTAAGGTAAAGTAGCAAAAGTGGTTTGATCTATGAGGCTAAAGGTCGAAGGTTCCAGTCCAGGACTTGCGTTTTTCGGGATTTCGGGACCTTGTGCAAGGTCTGCCCGGATTGCTACCACCATCTTGCTCGCTAATCCTGCCGTGAAGCAGCAGTGGTTGAACTACTGTTGTGTTTCGGCGTGGAGAGTAAGACAGCCGGTGAAATTACTGGCACTTGAAGTATCCCATCTTAGTCATCTAGGTTGGCAACGCATCTGCAATACCCCTGGTGTTGCAGATCTTTATGGGCGGTGGTGATCTCTTGCCATCAGGAGACCCAACTGCTCGTTTGCCATCCAGTCGTATAAAAATTTACCATAATTTTTACAGTGAAGGAAAACCAGCACACGTCAGCAAAGAATCCGCACTTTGCCCGCGTGAGAACTACGTTAAAAACGTACTCATTCAGAAAGAAGGCCTTAGTCCTGCAGTGAAACGGTTATAGGCCGAAATGATAATGATGATTCTACTCCAGCTCAACGTAGTGTTGTGAAAAACGCTAATTTCGATGCTTAAACACTCGAACCCTAAAGACTCTCGTTGCTTAACGACTCAAAGACCGCAAAGACGGTATCTTGCATCCATACGCATAAAATAAGCCAATTTAATTCTCAAATATAGCCGAGTCTTTAAGACTCTGGAGTCTTAAGCGTTCGAGTCCTTAATCCTCGAAATGAGCGTTATCCACGACTCTAGCTCAACAATTTCCACTTAGGGTGACGGCAACAATCATGGACATATTAAGCACAGTAGAATCCAGCAATGGACAGCAAGGATTCAATGCCTTATAGCTCACCATTCATGAACTTTACCAGTTATGATCATCAGTTATCTGCACATAAGTGTTATTAGTTTTAGAAAAAGTAGCATCCGTTTCTTAATATTGGGCTAGCGGAAAAAATATTCCTTTATTGGTTCCTGTCCATGACTGGTGCCCTCACCCTAATCAAGAACATTCTTAATATTATAACTTCATGGCCCTTATTTGATTGAAACTAGTGTCATTCGTGTAAAAGGTTTTTAAGTGCATACCCAATGCATGCAGCGGTATCCGTGTCGACGAAACAGTAAAATACGTAATGGGCTGCACTGGACGCATAATTCCCTCGTAAACGCTTTTACTATCAAAAACAAGATACAACTCTTCTCTTTGGTAAACTCATGGATTATTGTGCGAGATACGTTTCTTCGTACGGCCGTAAAACTTCGAGGGGGTTTGTCTCAAAACATTGTATTGACGGTGCTATACAGTATCTCAATATTTACTTCTTCGTGTTTATCGGATGCCAATTGTGTTTATCATTATTATTTACACTTGTACTTAATATTGTTGTTTGTAGGTACTTAAAAATATAATATTGTTGTGTCTCGTGTTGTGAATATATGTATTTTCTTTTTTTATTTCTTACTTCATTTATTTATGCATGGCTAGTTATTATCGTTACTAGAATAACGATATAGATTTAGGTCAATATTTTCCATTTTATTTTTGGGATCAAACTCAAGTGGCCCTTTTTTTTGACTAGAATTATATGTATAGATTTGCATTGCAGTTGCACATATAATTAATGTAACAGCTGAAAAGTATTTTGTAGTTCAAATTTTTACTAATAATTTGAATATCAGAGTCTCCTTATCTCATTCACGTCAGGGAGGAGGCAGGGGCCAAATGCCACGATGGCCCTTTAAATTAAATTTGCCCAAAGAAATTTAATTTTCACCGTGGACTTCTTTGAAGTATTCGATAAGAATGCCGATTTTGTCCGTGTGATAGTTAATATAATAGTAAATTGACACTTTTGAAGTGCTTAAAACATTTTTTTATAATACTTCTCTTAAACTCGGGCGTCGACCGGCAGCATGTGAATGCTGAGCATGAGCCTATTGCCAATTTGCCACATATTTGTAACGTGTCTGTTGTTTTTATTTTTGTCTTTTGTTATGTTCATTGTATTTTTTTTAATGTGGCAATAAATGTCTTTATTTTTTTATTTTTTTAAACTTATTATTTATTCGTAATTGTAACTTAAATTTAATTTAAAAAAAAAACTCCAGCAATCGTTGAACAAGTTCATTGATATACCTTTAATTTTATTAAAAAAGGCAACGGTTATTGGAGATAAATCAATATTATTGTTTAACGGAAGCAAAAAAATAAATAATCAAATTCACATTAATCCGAGGTGCATACAGATGGAGCCTGGTTTGAAACGTTATTAGTACTTATGAAGCAGTAGTGGAATAAATATATTTTAAAAATGTTTCCAAATATTTCACTGAAATTTTTGTCATCTCTATTTCGAATTTTATTTTTATTTTATGGTAAGCATCTGTTACAACATTTATTTCTACTTGACGCGATAATGTACCAACCTGTTGATTTTTATAGTGGCTTTCTATAACCAACCAATTAGAGCAAAAAATAAAAGTTATCTAACTACGACAAATACAGCTATTTTAACGTGCGAATAACGGAATAAATCAAATTAAACATGTGTTATTCCAGACGTATAGCTATCTACATACCTACCCAAATTTCACCCAAATCCGCCTAGCCCTTTGAGAGGGATGGAGTAACACACACATATTCACAAACTCTCGCGTTAATAATATTAGTAGGATGTGATGTAAAGATAAAGATAATAATTAGGTACAAATGCCACGTCAATGCCCGTTACTACTTACAATAGAGTTCCCACCGCTATCGTTAATAATACAATTGTATTCTCCTTTGTGGTTGAAACTCTACTGGTAGGTAAATATAGCGGGTATCAAACGCGAGTGTCAATGAGGTCTATCGCATATGAATTCGCCACTAGAGGCGCTAGTGTAGCGTGAGGTCTCCGAAATGTCAAATCTCAAAGTTTTTGGGTGAGCTTCGCGGGTTTATTTATAATTAGAATAATTTTGTGAATATTTTGCATTATCTGAAATTAATTACGGCTATTATGCGTTACGGGGCAGTGAATGTCTGTGTTTCGAGACAGTTTTGTCTTTCGGAAAATTTTGTCCTCCCTTTTTTTCCGAACAAAACGGGACTACGCAACACTTTGGTTGCTCGATATTTTTATGGTACGGTTTTAAGGTGTATTAAATATGATTTTAATCTAAACTTAGTTTTCACACCCGTAATAACAGACTTTGAAAGCCACACTCAAAAACCTCACGCATCAGTGGCGCCATCTAGAAAGACAAAAAACGATAGCCCTCATTCTGTTACTATTTGTGGTTGCGCGTCGTAGCGCTTATCGACGTAACTGTCGTAGGCATGATGATGCTGCGTCGTAGACATGACTACGTGGCGTCGTAGACATGACTACGTAGCGTCGTAGACAACGAACTGCAAGGAAATCCGGCCAAGGATCAATTTTAAAAGTTTGATTTTTTCTTACATTCTTGCATTCTTATAGCACATAATTCAACATTTCAATGTGTTTTGTATGTACATACATAGAAATTACTTGACCAACTTTACAACGTATTAAATAATAAAATTGCTCAAAAGTGCCAAACTAACTTTTAGCATTTTCTTACTCGCCATGTAAGATAAGTCGAGTGATGTATCTAAATAAGGCCTTGTAGATTTAAACATGTGTGTGTATACACATATTTAAATAGGTACATACCGTTTTCAAGAGGTACTGAAAGTCAGATGGCATACACACATAAACACCGTAAGGAAATTGATTTATCTATACTAGTTCATAAAATAGAGCAGCTTTATCTGACGAGCAAACGAAGCTCAACTGTTTTGCAAACAAAAGATTCATTTTTTAAATGAAAGCTTCGAGCAAAGAGTATCGGCATACAGCTGTTTTTTTCCTATGTTTATATTTCAATCGGGCAATTGTTTGTACATTTATTTTTACTTGTTTTTTAATTGGCGAGTTTTGTTTGAATTAAAAGTTTTATTTCAATTTATTTCCCGAATTCTCCAGAGTTCAGTGCACTTCTATTCACGTGTAAGTTGTATTTAAAATGACAAACAAACAATGTGTGTGAAATTTTACTAATATTACAAATGAGATAGTTTGAGATGTTCGCTACTCATAACCTCGGATCTAATTTATTGGTAGATGTGTTACGGAGATATTTTAAATCCCGGGGAAGGCCTTGTAGTTTTTACCCTCAGAAATTGTATAGTTCTCGCAGAATAACTTTAAACTAATTCTTCGCCGACAAAGTCTAGGGCAAAATCTAGTTTTTTTATGTTAGCGATTTAATCAAATCAATTGTTTGTACCTCGAATCAGGTTTCCACGTGACAGGCTTAGCCTAGTGTGGAACCAACGGAAACCCTTCTTGAAATTTGTTTTGCTTTTAATAAACCATTTTGATTATGATTTTGATTATTTTTTTGATGTCAAATAGCTGCCAAACGAGCATGCGGGTCACTTGATGGTAAGTGCACACCGCCGCCCATGGACACCTACAGCTTTATTAAGACTGCGGGTAAATTGCCGGCCTAAAAGGGGAGCTAGAGGGGAGAGTGGGGGTTAGGGGAGAGTAAGTTGGTCCCAAATTTATTTAAGGTTAGAACTAGCACTGATTCTGTTTCGGACGCTGTTCTCAAAATATGTAACAGCCTATATAGCCGGACTTCAATTAATCACCGGACGGTAATCTGATTACGAATCGCGCCGACCGCACGGCGCCTTCACACGGCATTAAACCGCATCACCGCAACGCGCAATAAGGATGTACCGTTCACTAATATTCTCAAATTGGCGGGATGTTGTCAGTGATGTTAATATTTTGTCCAAATGTTACCAACAGTAAACTACTACTGGAAAGTACGCTCAAGTTTGATTGCCTTTTTTTAGTCGTCTCGGTTACTGTTTTCTTACAAAGGTTTCCGAACTACCGGAGTAGAATTTTTGACATTCATAGTTTTTCGATATATTTTTTGATTAACTATCAAAATTTCAATGACCCACTGCTTCACATCGTAAGTAAAGGACAAAAAAACTGACCTATTAAACCCACTGTATCATTTAAAGGCGTTACTTTGCGGAGATCCGTATCAATGCACTACAATATACCTTGCTTCTCCGCTACCAAAGCTCATCAAATCATCATCCGCTATCAAAACAATGAAGCAAGGTAAAAAAAGTTTAATCAAAAAATATCTGTAGTGTCTGAAACATATTGAAACAAATGAAACAACTTTTGTAACACATCTAAACACTTTCCAAGGTTTAGCTTGCGCGTTCATTGATAATCGCGAAAAATCAGCCGATAACATTTTCAGTTGAGTTTGTGTTGAGCTCTGCGTGCTCTCCACGGAAAATGACAATGTGGATCTCAACTAAAGCTTGATTAATAAATTGATCTATTCTGACCACTATCATACTATTGCATCTACGGAAATGCATCCAAAATAAGCGTGATTACCGGACGAATGTACTCTGAGCTTGTTTACAGCGGACGGAAGAGCGGATCAACGTTTAATCGATTATCTGCGGCTACGTATCATCGATTAGTTGGCTCGATGCATTATGAAGGCTAGCGTTTATAAGTAGGTGAGCTTAAAACGCATCGTACGAATCGGATTTTGATTGGATTCTCGAATATTTGTATTGTTGAACAAGAGGGGAGAGATCTTAGAACGCCATAATGAAGTACACCTTACCACACCTGCACCACCTGGGTTTTATACCATTATTTTACGATAATGCTTGGTAAATATTTAATGTACACCGTAGGGGACGATTTAGATGCTCATAGAACGCACTGACCTGTTGGAGTTCAAGAAGAGACCTTTGCTCAGTATTGGGACATCATAGGTTATAAAAATAACGAGTTTTTCGAAGTGTCTGAAATATATTATTTATTTACGTTTTCAACTTACAAAGCTTCTAAATGTGGAAAAATTTATGAAAACTGTGTCGACGGATAGCTTCATTTAACTATCGAACATGTTCACATAATTTGACGCAAATCTTTTGAGAAAAGCGACCTTTAGAGGAGATGAGACAGCGTTTTTGCCCAAGCTGAAACGGAGAAGCTTCGCTCGCGCTTCGAAACTCGCACGTAAAATTAAAGAATTTTAGGAACTTTAGTGGGTATAATTGAAATACTAAATACTTGAGGCAATTATGTCTCTAATATTAATTTTGTTTTCTTAGAATAATGCAACGATGGTAATTAAGAACTTTTAGACGTTAAATATTTACCAAGCCGTAAATGTCATGTTCGATATTTTAACACAGCATTTAAAATTACACCACCGACCTTTATATTGTCTGTTCAGTAAATAATTAATGAGATTCTACAGTAAACATTCCCTCTGAATGTGCCGCGTTGCTCAAAGGACTCACTCACTGTTTCATTATTTGTATGACAATTACTCACAAATTAGCGTGCTTCTTGCTGGAGCGAAAACTAGACCGTAATTTACTATTACTGGCGTTTTTTTGAAACCAGAAATGTTATTCCACTGGGTGCATATAATTATTTGTTTTAAAAACATTGTACTTATTTGCGCGTCATAGATTTAGAACGTATGTAAGCATAAAGTTTGTTATCATCATCATCATCATCCCAGACTATAAACATCCCACTGCTGGGCACAGGCCTCCTCTCAGAATGAGAGGGTTTGGGCTGTAGTGCCCACGCGGGCCCAGTGCGGATTGGGAACTTCATACACACCATAGAATTACTTCGTAAGTTTTCTCACGATGATTTCCTTCACCGTAAAGCTCGCGGTAAGTTTCAAATGTAATTACGCACATGAATTTTTAAAAACCCAGACGTGCAAGCCGGGATTTGAACCCACAAATTCTCTGCTTGAGAGGCCATAGGCCAAACCACTAGGCCACTACGGCTTCTAAAGCTTGTTATAAAAAAATAAAATTCCTTAGAATATTGAATAAACTGAAAGCCGCGCTACTACGAGTATCTTCGTAAAACTATGACCAGAGTGTCCAGAATCATAGCGGAAAATGCGCACGAGTTATGTTGACTTTCCAAAACTACTGCTAGCAAAAGCATTTTTGTCTTTTGACAACCATATCATCTACTAGCTGTTACCCGCGACTCCGTCCATGTAGAATTCGGCTACCGCTATCTCGCGGGAACTATGCAATTTTCCGGGATAAAAACTATCTTATTACCTATATCCTTCCCCAAGACTCGATCTATCTGTATACCGAATTTCATCTAAATTCAGCGGTTTAACAAACAAACAGAGAGACTTTCAAACTTTCGCATCTATAATATTAGTGGAAAGTGGGATGACTAACTTAGTAATCTTTTCTTCAATAATTCTTCTTTCTGTTTATACCGATAATTCATCTGCAAATACTTTTACTGTACTTATTGTTTATTACGTGTTTTTCAATAAAAAGTCATTGTATGTACCTACCTATTGTATTGTACCAACGTAAACAAATCTAGCAAACACAATTGTTACCGACTACCAATATGTCGATTGTTTTGAAACGAGTGTGTGTATGCGTGTTCCGATGACGATCTTACAAAAAGGTAAGTTGGTTATTTTTTTTTCTCAAACATGCTCGTTATGTAATGTTTATGTTGTGTTCCTTAAAACAGGCTTCAAAATATACTGTTTGTTTTAATGCAAAACGTCAAATAACCAAGATACAGGCCATTATACACGACTTGAAATTAATAATCTGAATTTCTATAGTTAATTTATTAGTTACTGAAAAAATTCAAAGGACTATGAATATTCTATATGTAAATATATAAATATTGCCGACGCGTTTTAGGTCAAATTACAATTTAATTTACATGATAAGTATTAGTGTAGCTGATTAAATGGGCTGCAGATAAAAAAAGTTTTGGCGGGAAAATTTACAAGTGTCATGGTCTTTTTTTTTGATTGACTGGACTTGGGCTTTAGCCATTTTGCAAGTAAGTGTCATTGTTATTTCAAGAGTTTCGTTTAGAAACGTGATTTTTTTTTGCAGTCATATATGTATCTAAATGTTTCAAAGCAATTAGATTTTTTGGGATTATTTTAACGTTTTATAAATTCATGTTAGAATGAAATAAACACTTATATAGATGGTAGTTATAATTTGAGTCTGGTACTATTTTAGTTGTCTTACGAATAAAACATTGATTTCGAGGAGTTTTTATTTATTTTAGTTCATTTTTGAGAAAAGCACTATACAAGCCTCGGCGTGAAAGAGCATGCCAGCCTCGTATTGCCTATCCGGCCTCGCTTCGCTCGGCTGTCTAAACATACTCAGCCTGCAAGCCTTTCTTTCCCGGCCTCTGCAGTAATGTACCTTAGACTTGTTATACTTATTTTAAAAGTCAACTCCTAGTCATAACGTTGCAGCTAGCTCCGAGCGCTGCACTTACATAAGCAACTAAAGCAACGCAAACACTAATAAAGTGAATTCATTTGTTTCGCTCGGTATGTAATTGTGCCAGAGGTTTCCCAAAGAGGAAGGTAGGAATATGTATTGTATTCTTCCGGGATGGAGCAAGGCAGGTAACTGTATTACGTGATTTATTCGTATTCAAAAACACCCGAGACCGAAACCTTTTTTCGGTTGAAAATTAAGATACAATTCCCTTCAATTTAAATCTTGGCAGAATGAAAGAGGGTGGGTTATTTTTATACTGTTAGAGTATAAAGTGGGACAGTTTTTAAAAAACTTTGGCATAACAATTATGAGATATAATAATCAAGACCAAGTCTGAAAAATAATGGTCCTTTCGGACGACAATTATTTATTTGGGTAACTTAACTTATTATCAATTACATAATAATATAAAGTATTTATTTTGGTTCATTTCAGCACTTTTTTGTCGATAACTTTAAATAAGTCAGTAGGTATTTACTTATAACTTATTACTGAAAAAAACATTCGCAACGATGGCTATGCTTCCGGACACTATATAGACTCGTGATGTCATCACTTGATTGATAAAACCATTCTGAAGAAGTTCGTTAAACGTGCAATAAACGTAAGGCAAAATCGTCAAAATAATGTATGATACGATATCAGTGAAACTTTATCTGACCAGAACTTACGAATTTAATACCTCATAAACAATTCTATTATGTAGTTTTGAGAAAATGTAGTAATACTACCTAGTGATAGGTTCTTTTGTTTTCTGGTGATCCGATCGAGAATAATGTCTCTGAGGAAAACGTTGGAAACCAGATATTAATTTGATTTTTTATAAGACAAGAAAAGAAAAGTGAACGAGAAAGTAAGCAAGCGATGGTAAGTGACCACCGCTGCCCAAGAACCTTTTACCGAAAAAGGTGCAAATCTTTGTAACTAGAGTCCATACCGTGCTCTGTTTTAGAATAGGACGGGGTGTCATAAAATCCATGACCATGTGTCATGTTAGTGTAGTGGGTTTGTGTGATTTGTGTGTGTTCTTACAGTGTGGAGGTGGTGGAACTGTATGAACGCAATTATGAAAAATTATGAAAGGAATGGACTAAGTAGTGTTTAACAAAAATGCATTTTACGTTATTTTAATAAACCATAAAACGTCGTTGTAAGTACACTATCGACATCTTCCTTTTCCTTTTCCGTAAACGTGAACGTAGAATAGACTTCGTACCCTACAGGACCAATGAGATTAACTAACAAGCTGGCCTGGACATCTTTAGACTCTTTGCTTACTCCGGACGCTTTCGGACGCTCGGCCCGAGGACGTGCGTGTTCCATTGAAACTTCTACGACACTATACGCGAATTAATTATATAACACTAAAATATCGCTCAAAAATAGTGTATTGTCGATATCAATAAGTTTAAATGGAACACGCACAGCCTCCGGCCAAGCTGTTGTTGGAAGGCGGACCGGTCGCGCGGGCCGAGTCGTGGCGCAAATGGCGGAAACAATTCGAGGTGTTCCTTAAAGCATCCAGAGTAAGCAAAGAGTCTGGAGTCGTTGAAATAAAACAAATATGAGGGTAAAAACATTCCTTGTAAAACTACACGTAAAGCGACCAGTGGACCATGGCCCGATTTGTTATAAAATTGTTTTTGGTTCATACTTGGAGTAAAAAAGTTTAAAAATAGTGAGTTGCTTTGATATGTCTTTTAAGTATCACGTTAAAACCTTTTTTTTATAAATTATCTTTCAAGTTAACGGACGTAAAAAAACACGGTGTGTACATATACGGCTGTGGTAAATCTAAATTATCTTTATAACGTCATTATGTGTTTATTCCAACAATATGCAGTCAGTTTAAAGGCTCATTTGAGTATAAGATAAAATATTTTAATGCAAACTTCATGTACTATGTAGGTACTTACACGGTAAGTACCGGGTTTTTTTATAGTGCTTTTTTACTACAACTTTGAAAGAGATTGACTTTACGATGTGCCTTTAGTGGTGACGTCAGTCAGTTCTTATCTGTCTTGTATTACACGTAAACGACAAATTGTGATCGTTTACAATTTTTGTAAACAGATTAACTATTCAAAATGACACCCTATCAGCTAGATCTAAAAGTGCTACTTTATTCACTTATTATTTCGATGTCCAAACATGCCCATCGCAGTCGGACCCTACTTGTCGAGTCAATATAAAAAGCAGGAAAATAAGTTAGGAATGCGGAATAATAAATTGTCAAAATATTACATGGAATTCTAATCATCCTAAAAAGAAAGCGACATAAGTTTTCGAGGAAAATGTAGCCCATACGGTTATTTTCTAGCAAAATTAAAAATACATACATCAAATCAATCAGGGTTCGGAAAGCGCTCGTCTTTTGCTTATTTAATTTTATGAGTGCATAACAATACCCAGTTAGGATAGGACCCATTTATCACTCCAAAAACTTCATTCACAGTCTACAGATCTACAGGAAGATTACTATAGGAAGACTAATAGGTATTAGTTATTAGGCGTACTTATAACGATCCACCCATCTCTGATCACTTGGCCATCCGATCGTCGTTATTGGTTTCACTATTATTATTATTATTATTTATTCGACTGGTTGGCAAACGAGCAAGTGGGTCTCCTGATGGTAAGAAATCACCACCTCTCATAAACATCTGCAATACCCCTAGTATTGCAGATGCGTTGCCAACCTAGAGGTCTATGATGGGGTACCTCAAGTGCCAGTAATTTCACCGGATGTCTTACTCTCCATGCCGAAACACAAGAGTGCAAGCACTGCTGCTTCACGGCAAGATGGTGGTAGCAATCCGGGCGGACCTTGCACAAGGTCACCCCCACCTGCAAATGCAACCAAAAATGTAATTTTGCATTTGGTTGAAAATTAATCTGGTTTTAAGAGCGTTTATACCTGCTGAGCGCTCTTAACGAGCGTTCTTAATCAACGCTCTTTAAACCAGATTAATTTTCAACCAAATGTAAAATGACATTTTTGGTTGGGTACAAACGCTCTTAAGAGCTACAATGAAGTGTTTCTTTTTTCCTGGAGTCACGTCTTGGATTTCTTGTTTTATGGTGTCTTCAAAGTAAGGTCAAGGAGGGCATTTCCGTCATACTTTTTGATTAGTTCACTTTGGCTGGTCATAACTAAGATGATATTTACTTTTTAATAAACCTGATCACTGTAATAGATTAAGCATTTATTTAACTATATACAGGTACTCATGTTAAATTGCTAGTGCTGCTGGTCATTTAAATATGTTTTTTTTAAAACATGTCAGTTGACGGATTTTCCCGACGGTTTGGGGCTATTCCGTCAACCTACGTTTTTTCTTGTATCGTGACGTATTACAAACATAGACGTCAAGTGAACAAATGTCGCTGAACTCTTACTCGAAACTAAACTCTAGCGACCTCAATTTAAGGTTCATTTTAGATTGTATTGGCAAATATATTTTTTCGGGGCAATTCCGGCCTATTTTTACAATCAGGAGTAGAAAACCTTTTAAAACAGATTCCCAAACCCTAGAGAAAATCCATTAACTGACACGTTTTTTAAATAATGGGCTGTTTTTGTGCTCACCAGTTAGCGCCACTGTTGAGTAAGGTCCGGCCGAAGTACAGTGTTATTATGTTCGCAACAATATTTTTATTTTAAAATCGTATTAATGTTAATTTTCATATTATTATTTAATTAAGTCAAATCAAAAAGGTTGGCAATATATGAAATAGGGAAATTCCGGCACATGACGGTTTTGCCCGATTCACAATTGACGGATTTGTCTACTCGGTCATTTCGTTAATACCAATATTCAACCACCCAGAGTTTCTCACCAACAGATTATAATTGAAAATTTATAAAAGTACCAACAAACATGCATATCGAACTATATAATAAACATACGTAGTAAGCCATAAAGTTACATTTTCTCATCGCACCGTCACGAAACTCAACAGCACACTACACTCGTGTTCGAGTTCGAAGCGCAACTAAACTTTAAAAACGGTTTTTTTCCATTCACTGGCTAGACAGCGCCATCTGTTTTTGTCTGTGGGTATAAAATGTTCTCTCTGCCTTACCGATCGAGTGAGTAAGCGTGTACTCTTGTTTGAATAGCCGCAAACGCCGTTAGACGGAAATGCCCCGCTGACGAATTTGGCCACCCTGACCTTACCTTACTAATTAATAACCTAACTAATTCATTAATAACCTACCTAATTAATTAGTAGTATTTTAAGACAGAAATCATACAAAAATATCATACCTATTAATAATAGTTAATAGGGATTTCAATACTCAATACTCAATATTTTATTGCTTTTCCACAATGTATGGTTACAGATGTTACAAAGAGATTATGTGATCATCATGGACAGTAAGTAAGTATCTCTAATTGATAGTGTTCAAACAATAATAAAGAATCACTTTCAGTCTTAAGATAACACTGCAGGTCATAGCTGGCGCGTGCCATAAAAACTTCGAAACAAACTTCGAAATACGAAATAAACTTCGAAAACATTTTGGTAGGGGTATGTTTGTATGCAACACGCGCCCCGAGGATCTTCTCTTGCAGAACAAGATAATAACCGCATACTAATGAATACCTGCCTGATAATGAATAGGTTGCCTGGAAGAGATCGCTCTGAAGCGATAAGGCCGTCTATCGCTTACCTTGAAAAATCTCTATAGTTGTACTTGTGTTTTCTGTACCTACTGCTTACTACGTGTTGGTGTTCAATAAACAGTTATTTATTGTATTCTATTGTATTTCCTATTCAAAATATGTTCAAAGCGCCGATTTCGTTAAGCCAGCACTAACGATATCAGCAACAAGTCCCGTCAAATTGATTCAAGTTAATTGACGGACGTGAGTTGCTATGATAAGTGATAGGTATTGCTAATTAGCCGTACACGTATGAAAGGTCAGAAAGGGTCACTAAATAAACATGCATGTTGAATTCAGTAAAATCTCATAATTGGTAGTGGAGTGTTTAATAGCACTTTACCTTCCAGCCTCCTTCAAGCCGCAGTGTACGCGTGGGTCGTTCTAAATTATTATTGTTGCCCGGCACAGCAGTTGCTACGAAAGAACAATATTTTACCCTCGTTAATTGAGTTTCAGGAAACTGTAAAAAGCCAGGAGGTGCTGTGTACAAAACGCTCCGTTAAATTTTTAAAGGTTTTGATAATATTTTTTTACGTTAAAACTTTGAATTAATTTGTTTATTATAATATAACAATAATAAGATTTCGAAAGCTGCGGCAGTTACTCCCATTATCACGGGAGTTGTTTAGAGAAAGCGGCCGTTTTAAGTATCTATCGTCGGCTTGTTACCTCACATTATTCTAAGGAAAGTGTACAAGTGTTCCCACTTTATTCTGCCCTAGGCTAGAGCCCCATCCCCACGGGATCCACACATTATCCTAGAGAACCGTTGGAATACCTTTTCCACGTTTTACCAAGAAGCAGTTTAAATAAAGTCTTTCTACAAATGTAAGGTAAAGTTTTTGCGGGGAATTCCATTGGAAAAGTAAATTTTATTTTTGGTTTGGCCTTCAGTACTTCTCAAAAGGCTTGCAAGAAAATGTAAATGTAAGAAAGTGCTGCCACAAAAATATAAGTTCGTCATTCAACTAGTATCAACCCTACTAAACGGGGGTCCCCAACCCCCTACATTTTATGACCTTTTACGAAATGAAATGAAACAAGATGCATAAAGGAAAACTGACGGAGGACGACTGAGTATTTGCATACTCTCTTTAATCGACTGCCTTTAAATGAAAAGTAATGACTTGGTCATGTTTTTTACAATTTGTTTTTATTTATTTTTTCCAGTTTAAATGATAATGTTAATTCCAAATCAAACAGGTTTTTATAGCAATCCTTGAAACGACTGCGCAAGGAAGTTTGAAATTCGATTTGCGTGTATGATGAGTTAACATAGTTTTACTTGTTGTTGTAGTCGATCAAGTAAGTGTTTTACAATTGACAGTTAAGCTTATAACTTATAACACAGCTAAGGTAGATTGTCACATTGGCCTCTAAGTTAAAGTAGTCTGTTATATTTTAAGCCGTACAGTACAACTGACATTTAACCATAGGGTATTAGAGGTAGGTATTTCTTGGTCCACTATATTATTATTTTATCATATCATATAAAATAAGTTTTTCTATATATGGAAAACGCCTTATATGCTGTAAGACCATTATTATACCAGGGATACCCTTAATTGAAGAAAGGGACACGTTGTCCACGGGGTTAATGGAACGAAACTTGACACGAGAATTGGGCAAGTGCCTACTTTGAGTTACTTGCCGGTATTTTTGGCTGGTCCAAAGTGCTTATATTTTACCCATGCTATGCATGCCTATCACCTAACCATATAGAAAAGGTGCACTGCAATGGCTATGACCTATGATCGTATATTCGTTGGTGTGGCGGCAATTTCGTCCGTTATTTTGTATTTTATGTATTCACCTTTAGGCACCTACTACATTAAAATTAAATAAAATAATAAAATAAAATTACGAGTACCTACATCTATTTCAGACAAATGTTGTCCATATTTTGTTTATAAATAAAATATATTTTTGTACTTAACCAATTAGAGACATTTCATCATCATCATCCCAGCCTATATACGTCCCACTGCTGGGCACAGGCCTCCTGTCAGAACAAGAGGGCTTGGGTCATAGTTCCCACGCGGGCCCAGTGCGGATTGGGAACTTCGCACGCACCATGGAATCGCTTCGCAGGTTTGTGCAGGTTTCCTCACGATGTTTTCCTTCACCGCAAAGCTCGTGGTAAATTTCAAATGTAATTCCGCACATGAATTTCGAAAACTTCAGAGGTGCGAGCCGGGGTTCGAACCCACGACCCTCTGCTTGAGAGGCGATAGGTCAAACCACTAGGCCACCACGGCTTTTTTTTTCTTTCTTTTTTTCTTTTGAGCTTTTTTTTTGAGAGACATTTAAACTTAGTTATTTATTTTGTTTAATAATTAATTAATTTTATGATTTAAATTCAGGTTTGGTTCCGCGCCCCTTGATTTTAGGTTTTCCGAGAAGCGGGGAGCTTCTCTAAAATCAAGGTACTTACGCGGAAAAAAACCCGAATTTAAATCATAAAATTGGTAATTACTAACTATACCTACATTCATTTTTATATATACCTAATTTTAGTAATAGATTTGGTAACATATTCAGTGAATAAAATAATGTAGCAGGTAAAACTGTTGCCAAACTACACATTTAGTGGAAAATAGATAGAAAAAAAAAACTTAAAACAGGCGTTTATCGATTAAATTAACCAATAACATATAAAAAATGCTATATAGCAGAAACATAATAAAAAATTACCTATAAAACAACTCTAAACTGTATAAAGTTCACATTTTTGTCACGTGCCGTGCACCAAATCGCTTTAACGCAGCTAACTTGAGGGTTTTACGTATCCGGTGTAAATTTAGGTATATAATAACACAAAACTTGGTACTCCTGTTGAACAGTTTAACAAAAAAACGAATTGAAACCAACTTTATCAAACACTAGTAGTACTTTCCGACCAAATGTATAAATTTCATGAAAAAAAAGCTGCTGAGCGTGAGCTCGTAATATTTAAAAAGTTCTGTCGATTCTCGAAAAAAATACTAACCTTTCGACACCAACTTATCAAGAAAAATAATAGAGGCGTTTTGCGAATTAGTCCATAGTGGAACAGGTACTTTTGTCAGATTCAGACGTTTTGATACTAACCCAAAAAAAGGAAAAAAGCCGTAGTTGCCTAGTGGTTTGACCGAATTCATCTCAAGCAGAGGATTCTGAGTTCAAACCCGGTCTCGCATCTCTGTTTTTTTTTTAAATTCACGTATGAAATTCCAACCAATACTTACCACGAGATTTTTGGTGAAGGAATTTATAGTAAGGAAACCTGCACAAACCTGTGAAACTATTCAATGGTGTGTGTGAAGTTCTCAATCCTTCTTGGACTCAAGTTGGAACTACGGCCCAAGCTTTGTCATTCTGAAAGTAGGCCTGTGCCCAGCAGTGGGACGTATATAGATCTTATTCAGCTTGTATGTAAAAATACTGGATACTGCGATAGCTAACAACATTTTCAAAAAAATACCAAATTGAGAAAGTCCTCCTTTTTGAAGTCGGTCATGAGGTACAGTTTGTTTAAACTCAGCCTCATATTGCAGTTAGTTTAACCCGCGTTTAACCGCTGGTTCAAGTACAGATTATTAGAAATAGACTGCGGAAACAATAATGCGGTATCACAATACAGATGCGATTCATAGACTCCGCAAATGTATTGAAAACAGGTTCAATAATAGGAAAAGGATGACCTATCACGTATCAAGCAACAGATCGATAGCATGAGTAATCGATAACGTTTAGTAAACCTACTTACGAAACAATTTTTTCACTTCTCATGCTCGTAATCTTTGTATTAATGCTAGATGTACTCGTATGTGGCATAAAATGACTTTTTATACTCTAGTGCGAACAAACACGAATAATAAATATCAGTAAAGTTACACTTTAACTTTTTATGATATTATTAAATTTATTGAAGTAATAAAACGGCCAATGTTTGACCAACGATTTGCACTGTTGCAGCTTAAGCTTAAGTACAACTTGTTCATAAAACCCATTTCACCCTCGACTTAACTATTAATCCTCGCCTGCGGCTCGGGTGGATACAAATGTCTCGAAATGACGCATTTTATGCACTTGAGGTGCTAAATTTACTATTTACCAGCTTGTATTTGTCTTATAAGGTTTGTTTGCATGTTTGTAAAGGTCAAATCTTGCAAGTAAAATTTTACCTACGTGGACGGTTGACTTAAAAAACTTAACAATGTTTAATTTAGGTGACAAAGCTTGTTATAAAATTCAGAAAAAAACTCATTTTTTGTATATTGTGGTCCCCAGGTACATTTTTAAAAGCATAAAAATTTACTTAAATTTGGCATAAGGTATTTTAGATGTGATTTCTATATTACCTATCTACCTTCCTGCCTATCTTAGTTCGAAAATACAAAGATGCACGGATGCACAGAAAAACCAGAAAAAGAGACCAGCGCTGAGAATCGAACCCAGGTCCTCAGCATTCCGTGCCATACCCCTACACTACCACTGGACATGAGTACAGACACGAATTTCTCCTACGCACCCATATCTCAGGTTGCTTATTTCTACTACGCTACTTAAGCAGCAGCACTAGCGACATCTATGTTTCGCACTCATCGAGAGACGTAACACATTTTCGGAGCTAAACGCTCACCCAGACAAGAGATGTCGCTACTAAGCAATCAAATTATGATTTGCTATCTTTTTGTATTTTTATTCTTAGTTCCTCCGATCAACGATTAGTACAAATCGTTGATCGGAGCTTAGTTCGTTTGATGGGTTATATGAGATACTCATTACTGAGCTCAAAAGTAAAGAATACTTAGTTGTATGTGTTTGTGTGGTTTTTAAAATATGGAATGCAAGGAATTCCATAAGCTGGATTGTAAATAAGAGATATTTACTAGGGAATACTGGCCACAATAAATGAAGGATACCTACTTGCGTAACGAAGTAAACCGCTGTCATAAACAATGTCTTGCATAATTCTCATACTGTTTAAGTATTTATCGATGGGGCTCAATAGAAATGTTATCTTACATGAAAAAAACTGGCGTTATAGCAATTACTAACAAAGTCTTGGTAGTCTTGGTAGTAGGATCGTGGGTTCAAACCCGAGCTAGCACCTCTTTAGTTTTTCAGCGAAATTACATTTGAGATTTACCATGAGCTTTACAGCGAAAGAAAACATTGCGATGAAACCTGTACACAAAGAAATTCAATGGTGTGCATGAAGATCCTAATTTGCACTGAACTGGCATGGAAACTACAGCTCAAGCCCTCTTACTCTGTGAGGAAGCCTGCAGTGGGACGTATATAGGGCGAGATGAATAATGACTAGCAAGGGCTAAACTATGGTAGCCTAATGGTTTCACTTATGACCTTCCAAGCAGTGTCGCGGGTTCAAACTAGGACTTGTTCCTCTTAAAGAAACATCACGAGGAAACCTGTAGATAAAATATTAGCGGAGCAAATTCAATAGTGCGTGTGAGTTCCCAAGGAGGAGACCTGTGCCTGCCTGCCTGTGCCGTGGGATGTAGGCTATAGACGATGATGATGGCAGGGAGTCAATTTTATTTATTTTACTAGACAAGCTTTTGCCCGCGGCTTCACCCGCGTAGAATTCGGTTATCGCGCGCTGTTCCCTCGGGAACTGTGCATTTTTCTGGGAGAAAAAGTAGCCTATGTCACTCTTTGGCCCATAAACTATCTCTATGACAAAAACCACGTCAATCCGTCGCTCCGGTTGGACGTGAAAGACGGACAAACATACAAACACACACACACTTTTGCATTTATAATATTAGTATGGATATTGTAGTTAATGTTAAAATGGTGTTTCTTAACAGTACACGTACCATTTGTTAGCAGATCAGGCGCTTGCCTTATAGTTAAAGCTAACTTGTTAAGAAGGCCGTCTCAAGTTTTAAGTATATTTAACATGAAATGTAGGTAGACAAACATTGAGAAGAAGAAAGTGTCGGTCAGTAGAGCAGTGATTTTATTTGTAAAATTGTACTATACTTGTAGTAATCCCTTGTCTAACCAAGCTATAAGAATAGTACTAAACATGTTTTATTGTTTAATCAAGTTTTAGTACCTACTGGCGAGTACAAGAAACGTTAGACGCGAAATGATTGCTCTATTGACGAACGAGGCCATAGCAGCAATACAAGGTTTAAAAATAAATGAAAACTTAAAACAACAATAGTATTTTTTATTGATTGCATTTATTTTTAAATACCATAATTATTTAAAAAAAGATTCCTATCTTATGCTAAGTCTACTTTATTTAGTTTTACTTAATTTTTTACTATATACCTAGAGCCATCCACGAAGACGCGTGATTTTGTCAAAATTAGCCATTATTGACATTTTAATAAGAACCACGGCACGCGTCATCGTGAATGACTCTACAATACAATACAATACAATACAATACAAATATTCTTTAAACTCTACCTATACACTCGTAATTTAATTTGGTGCTTGACTGTAGCGCTTTAGAAGAAAACCGTTTTTGAAGAAAATCAAACTGGCAGGAAAAAGGGCCAGTTTTAAATTATCGAAATAGTATGCAACCGCACTAAAAATGTAATCGGCGTATGTATTCGTAACTTATAGATTGGACACAGTAAAATAGGGTTTAAAACCGACAAACCACTAGTTTTAAAATACATTGTATTCAATTCCACTCTCGATTCTAAGCAAACTAGTTTCAGGTTTACGGTTATTTAATGAGCATCTTGTAGAAGTAGATTACACTCGGTCATCATTTAGATTCATTAGAAAAAAAAATACTCTGAACTATTCGCACTATGGTAAAATAATTTAACCATGATCTCTGTGGCAGTATGTAAAACTTTACCAAAAAAAAAAACCCACGTTAGGGCTCCGTACAAATTTGAGTTGAGTGATTGGGAATTACAGAGTTAATTTAAACTCATTGAAAAGCATCAAAAATAGTTAATGCCCATCAGAGTGCATAAATACAAAAAATCATAAGTTCTTTCGTGTTGATGTAAATAATATTTAATTACAATTGATCCTTCTAAAATCCAGTCAGCGAAAAACTCAGACAAAGTCAGTTGTTTGCGAGTAAATAGAAGCTGATACTGAATATTGTGACATACAAACAAGACGACCGCTTTATTGTGTTTGAATTTGTTGTTGTTTCTCTGAGAGTGATAACAAAATTAATTGCATTCACTGTGTTGAATGTAATATCTAGAATGGGTGATGTGACGATTAGATTATTTCATAAATGGATGCCGTTTAAAAAGAGGGATTTGCGAAAAAATATGAAAACTGCTTAGGTAACGGCAAAAAATCAATAAAACTGTTTCTTTGAAATTAACATATGTAAACTATATTAACTTTTTCATGCATTATTCTCTGCAACTTATATAATTAAATTTCATGAATTTGTATCGCGTAATTAATTATAGTTAATATTTTAGTTATTTCAGGTAAAACTATTTTTTTTATTTGGGATTGAATTCAAACCATTTTTATTTTTTATTAAAGTTCGGTTTAGTTCGGATCACTATCCAAGAAATCATAATGAATTTAGTAAATATCCATTTAAAATTGTGTCGTAAATTTTTAAAAACTTTTTACGATAGTTAGCAGATTGCGTTTGTTCCAGCGAATATTATAAAAAAAATAAACCTTGTGGTCACTTACCGAAAAAAGCCCAAATTTCCATTAAGCTTAAATAGTTTCGTAAAACCTATGGTTCTTCAAGACTAGAGTGAATAGGCTGTTACGCTGAACTAGTGAACCTTTAACCTCATCTGCACTTTTCATCAGGTGAGAAAGGGGTCAATCACAGGTCACTTTTATGTAAACACAAGTAGTGTTAAAATGAAACTGTCAAGGTTCAACCGAGCTTAACGCTACAAGATTTCATTTTCGTCCAGCAACTGGCCGCTACAGTAACAAGTATCAGTTAATTGAAAATTGCTGTCACAGTGCACGTTAAAAATCCGCCACGTGTTTCGCATCACACATTTTCCATGCATATTTTTCCGCATAGCGGATCGAAAGTTTACGCTATGAACTTACCTGAGAGCCGAGACGGGCGCGGGAAAATGTCACAGAGCGGGACCAACTTGACTCCCGGAGTGATCGCGCGCATCAGATCTAATAACTAAGTTTTAAGGCATGCAAGGCTTATATAGGCGCAGCTCCGCCCACAAAGGGGCGGGAACGAAGCCCTCGTGACAACTGCGTGGAAGTTATCAACAAGTTTTTCTTATGAACTTCACACTGATTTGTGATAAAGCCCAGTTTAGAGCTGCAAGAAAAATCTTGCAAGTTGCATAGCACGGCGAGATTTGATTAACCACTTCGTACTCGTATGTTTCACGGCCTCGCAATATGCAGCTTTTACGATTTTGATTGCAAGTCTAAATTGGGCTTAAGAAGAGACTGTCTCATGTACAGATAAATACTTTAAAAACGAACGTCACAAGTCATTAGTTGTCGTCTATATCCATCCATCTATCTTTCCATCTCAACCTATATACAAGGTGTTAATTAAATAACTGAAAACCTCAAGACACCCCAAAAATATTTTTTTATTTTAAGTTAGTTGATTGCATTTATTTTTGAATACCTTTATTATTTTAAAAGATATTCGTGTGTTTTGCTAAGTCAGTAATTCTACTTCATTTCTAACTCTATACTCATGATTTGTATTTGTCAGTTGCCCTTTGACGTTTTTAGAAGAAAATCACTCAGTGACAGGAAACCGGCCAGTATTAAATTATCAAAATAGTATGCAACCTGCTAAAACATTTAATTGGCGCCTGTTGCAGTCGTAACTTTTAGACTGGGCACAATAAAAAAGGGATTGAAAAACACAAACACAACCTAATTTAAAACATAGTGTAATCGATTCTACTCTCGATTCTGAGCAAACTAATTTCTGGTTTTCTGTTATTTAATTGACACCTTGTATACGTCCCACCCATTGCTTAGCTGCTGGCTGTAGTTCCCACGCAGACAGAATGCGGATTGGGAACTTCTCACACACCATTGAATTGCTTCACAGGTTTTTTAATGTTTTTCTTCACCGTTAAGCTCGTGGTAAACTTTAAATGTTTTACACATGAATTCCGAAAAATCTGAGGTGCAAGCTCGAACAGTTTAGTGGGACGTCCTATAGGCCGCGATGTTGTTTGTAACGTTGACATATTTTTAAATTTTTTAAGTGATACTATTGACATTTGTGGTAGATTTGAATCAGTGTCATTTGTAAATACGTAGCCATAGTGTGTATTTGTCTACTACTCATAATAAGGAGACTCGTCTTTGACATCACACCCGTGAAACACCACTTGAAAACGATAAAAATCTTCGTTGGTTAATTTGGCCCTGTACATACAAAACTACCTGTTACTGCATACATTTCGGGGCCCGATATTTTGCCCCTCAGTTTATGAATAAGTCGTTTATTTTACCACTCTTATCTTAAAATTCAACATGTTTTCACCATTCTCAAACGAAATTTTCGCAGATACGATTTAAAAATTGGCAGCAGCGAGGCAGGATTCAAGCTAACGTTCAATTTTTAAAGTGATACTATTATATAAGCCGTGGTGGCCTAGTGGTTTGACCTATCGCCTCTCAAGCAGAGGGTCGTGGGTTCAAACCCCGGCTCGCACCTCTTGAGTTTTTCGAAATTCATGTGCGGAATTACATTTGAATTTTACCACGAGCTTTGCGGTGAAGGAAAACATCGTGAGGAAACCTGCACAAACCTGCGAAGCAATTCAATGGTGTGTGTGAAGTTCCCAATCCGCACTGGGCCCGCGTGGGAACTACTGCCCAAGCCCTCTCATTCCGAGAGGAGGCCTGTGCCCAGCAGTGGGACGTATATAGGCTGGGATTATTATTATATATTATTATTATTATATTGACATTTGTGGTAGATTTAAATCAGTGTCGTTTGTAAATACGTAGACATAGTGGCTATTTATGTTCTAATAAGGAGACTCGTCTTTGACATCACACCCGTGAATTACCATTTGAAAATGATAAAAATCTTTGTTGGTACAAAATTACCTACCGCTCGAGTTATTCTCGACAAGTTGACATGATATACTCAGCGGTACAAAATTTGGCCCCCTCTACATACAAAATTACCTGTTACTGCATACATTTGGTGGCCCGATATTTTGCCTATCAGTTTATGAATAAGTCGTTTATTTTACCACTCTTATTTTAAAATTCAATATATTTTCACCATTTTTAAACGAAATTTTGGCTGGTACGATTTAAAAATTGGCAACAGCGAGGCAGGATTCAAGCTGACGTTAATTAAGGTCACATGGTGAGAGACTTCCTATAGTTATATACGCTACTGCCTCACATGACCCATTTTCAGTTGAAAAATCTGAACATTAATAAACAAAGTATTTTACAAAATAACAGGCTACTTATTTCTAATAACTAAGCATACTTAAAAACACAGAAATGATAAAAAAATATATGTAGACAGTAGTGGTCGTTGTTCGACACGTCTTAAAACAATAACTGTAATATTTTATTGTTTTTAATTTAATTATCGTGTTCTAGGTATTCTTGCGAAAATCTAGTAAGATAAGTACCAAGAAAACATACCTCAAGGGTAAGTAGGTACAAAAACTTATGTTAGAGCAGTGAATAATATGTATTTTTTTATTCAAAGAATTGGTGTGTTTTATTGACTTCATAATCGAAACAAAAATATCAATTATTCCTTACTAGAGTTTACCCGCGGCTTCGCACGCCTACACTATTTGATCTGGTAGTTATAGTTGAAATTCCGGGATTTGGGACACACACACACACACACACACACACACACACACACGCGATTTTTAGTGTGAATAATATAAGATACAATAGTTTAATGTCAACTGCTCATCACCTTTTACGAAAGATTGCTTTTTCCGATGCATAGACGTCCATTATTCAAGACTCATGGTGCTTCACCACCCGTTCCATTTCACCATATGCATTACGAGGAGTTTAAATTCCTTAGCAACTGTGTCAAAATAATTGAAATTAAACCCGTGAAATACTTGTTATTGAGTAGTACCTAACTCCGGTGGTCAACTGTGGTCTTCACTTGTCTTTATCATTAGTTCCCTTTCACCAAATGATGATGTTCACGAGCAAATGCACGAGTTACTACTAAATATATCCAAATTACCATAAGTGTCCCTACAATATTTGAAGAGTTCCCTCGATTTGCTTAGGATCCAATCATCAGATCCTGATTTCGTGCCTATGGTACCTAATTAGAGGTATTCCTATACTTACTAACGATTTTTTTTTCAAATCGGTTCATTTCATAAATGACGAAGTACTGAGGTAACAACCAAAAAAATACAACCGAATTGATAACCTCCTACTTTCCTTTTTTTTTAATTGAAACGGGCAACGTACAAATTTGTCACATTAGCCCATAGGGCAAAACATTAACTAACCAGAAAAAAATGTACATCTCACAATTGATAATAACTAATTCCTTGTCACATCACCCAACCTGAAAAGCATTAACGCCATGTCTGAGGCCGGCTGAGCTAAAATACCCACAAATATAACCGTGTCATACTTGCTCAGGTTGGCTGCTGCAACCAACGCCTCCCTCGCAGCACGATTCCGAACACATTCCACTAATAAATGTTGGACTCCTTTTCCTATACTTAAGTCGCTTAAAAAAACAAGCTGTCATTATCAATACATGATATGTCATTGAAACGTTAGATGTAAGAATTGATCCGTCTGAACGTCAGTTGTCTATGTAGTTTGTCATCTCACATTGCATCACAGGAGCCAACCAATCCCTGCATTATTACAAGCACGTCTATTTGCAACCTCGAAATTGATTCGTATTTGAATCATAAGTCGTTTTGGTTTTACGTATGGCCACTTTTTGCGTGGAATTAATAATAATAATAAATAATAATAATAAATAAAAATAATAAATATCACGGGACAATTCACACCAATTGACCAAAGTAAGCTTAGCAAAGCTTGTGTTATGGGTACTAAGCAACGGATAAATATAATTATATAAATAGATACATACTTAAATACATATTAAACACCCAAAACCCGAGAACAAACATTCGTATTTTCATACAAATAATATCTGCCCCGCCACGGGAATTTGTTCTGAGTTACGCTTCCTGACTTATTATTTGTTCGTAGTAGCCAGTAGCTAAATAAATATCTGCAATATTTTAATATCACCTACAATTTTTTTTAATTAAAGTCAAAGACCATCAAAGACACTAGGGCTTTCTTTTATTTACCTACTTGAGGAACATAAAAGCAAGCCCTAGTGTCTTTGGCCCAACTTTCTTTGTGGCCTTTGCGACTCAACCCAAAAAAAATACCAACTACACACAACCTATCGCCCTAATTCTAAACCTTCAGCGGATCCTTCGTATTTTAAAATGTCACAAATGATTTATTTGCGACACCGAAATGTTTTTCGTCCAGAACATTTTGTAGCTACAAAAAAGCCGATATTGAGTTTCCTTTTCAATAAAACATTGTATTTCCCAGCGGAGGTGTCGACTCACCTAATCGTAATTGTAATACATACCTGTCCTCCAGAAATACATATCGCACTAAACTAGAACCAACTAGAACCTTTGTATTTTTGTTATTGTGTAATTTAGTTTTCATTGTGGGGAATTTATCTTGGATATGGTAATTTGAAAGAAAGAAAAAGAAAAGAAATTAAAAAATAATTTATTTGCGAAAATAGGCCTCAACAGGAAAAATACATTACAACTTTAAATAATAGGACATCCCCGGTTGTATTTTACTACTTAATTTTACTATTTAATACTTGTTTTTAAATATATATACTTAATCATAATTTTGAGTGTTTTCGCTTCCGGAAATTCAGAGCCTATTTGAAAAACTTGTTAATAAATAAATATTAGAATTATAAATAAACATACTCTTGTATTCTCTTGCGAGTAGAATGGTAAAATTTAATTAAACAATTAGAACCATTAAGTATATTTTAAAGAAAAACTAAACGAATGATCAAATTCTCAGAGGTAGTGAAATATATTCAAAATGAAATATTCATTTTCTATAATCGAGTTAAGCATACGTACCTAAACTGTATTGAATCTTACAATTTTTTTTATAGGAAAACGTTTTCTTGCTAAATTATACATTAGAAAAGTGTCGCGCAATCGTAGCTGTGTTGCATGGTTTGTAGCGGAGAAGCTACATAAAATAGGGTAACTCATTGATATGGACCTGCACAAAGTAACGCATGAATCAATCATGATTTTGTACAGCATAGCACCTGTGTTGCTTGTTACACAATGAGTATGCATAATTTACGCATCTTAAAAATAAGAACAGAAGTTTTCTATAATTTTTTATCCAATTTAGACTATAACAAGCACATATGAACGTCGAAATGTCTCCGGAAAAGCCTGGCCCAGTTTCAAAAAAGTAAGTTCATTTATCTAGCAGCCCTAGAGCAGTATAAATCCAGGGTGTGTAAATTTCAGCGAGCAGACGCGGCGACTTAACGCTTGCCGCCTAAGGGACGAATTTACTAAATGGTCTGCTTTTAGCTGGCTGACCTAACCTTGCTATTAAATCCTAGCATCGCACTTTCCTATTCACACTATTTCTACGCTAACCCTACAATTTTTTTTATCTTAATTGTAAATCAAGATGTTTGTGCATCAATCAGGAATCATAATACTCGTAGGTGCATTTAAATAAAAGTTAATTATATCAGACAGGTGTCATGTTCTAAAATAATATACAAAAAATATTAAATTTAATAAACCAGGATAACTCACGTCTTAAATCTAGTTTAGCTCGACATGTTCTGGGCCAGGGATGTTATGGAGCGTATCCGTAACCGAAACTATCGGATATCCGAAATAAAAACCTATCCGTAGCCGTAACTGAATCCGATATTTCGGATAGTTTCGGATAGGGGCGGAGTCAAAATGCGACATGTTGTGACAGGTTATTGTTTTTGCCCGGCCGACCCGACAGAACAGCCGCGTGCCTTCTGCATTACAAGCTTTTATTTAGTTTCACCTGTCCCGTTGCCTGTCTGTCTGTCTGTAATCAAATCTTGCAGGTTAAATTTGACCAACTTCAAGTAGTCAGATTGACTTGAAATTTGGAATAGGTACTTATGTAAGTCGCGTGACAATACAATAATCTAGTAGTGACATCCTGGTAGTCCAGCCAGGGTCGTCTCCGCAGGACCGCGCTCTTCAACGGTTAATATCATCGACTTGAAATTTTGGTATGAAATGTAGTTTGGGCGACGATGCAAGTACAGTCAGCAAAAAAAGCTTGTTTTAAAAATGTCATTTTTATGGTTAGGTTATTTTATATTGCTAAGTCGTAATTTACGACTCGTAACTATTACAATAAAATAAAAGTCAAGTCCTATTAGAAATACATCTAATATGTAATTACCTATTATCTAATCCTATTAGAAAGCAAACTCTTTATTGTACAAAATAAAATAATTAAAATATAGAATAAAAAATACAAAATTATACGAGTAGATGTTTAAGCCTTACTTTGTAGGTATAGGTTTGTTGATTACTTTTTGTATTTTTATTTATTCCTATTTTTGTATTGTACTTTAACACTTCCTTAAAAATCCAATAACCATAACCGAAACCGGTATTATGTTTACATATCCGTACCCCTATCCAGATCCGAAATGTTATATCCACAACATCCCTGTTGTGGGCTAATTGCCCTTCCTCTAGGTTTTCCGGGTTTATTTCATTACATATGAGTGAGTCTCAAGTACCTATTATACAAAATACAGTTCAAATATTATACAAAATCATACATTTAAATCTATTCGATGGTTTCTATTATTTAGATGGAATATTTTTGATTTGATTTGATTGAATCGTAGAGATTTTGCAAACTAAAGTTTTCTCTAATTTCAAAAGGCTTAGTAATAAGATATATTTTTAAACGGTTATTGAGAGTAGTAATCATCGTTATATAATTGAATACTGATCGTGTTACGGCAGACTGTAATCAATCACTTGTATCGGCCCCCTTGAGTGAACGATTAAACAAATGTTTACGCAAAAAGTAATTAAAAGGCGATTTATACGCTTAGTCAATCCGAGCCTCCGTCACGGGAGTATTTTGGACAAAAAAATACTTTACCCGGTTTTATTGGGTATTGTCATTTAGTCTTGTTTTCTATAAATGAACTTTAAACTAGTTACGGACGCATCCTATCCCATGTATTGTTCCGTAGAGCTGCGGGGCTACTCCGAAATTCTAAAATCGGAGTTCGTGTCGTTTCGTCCCTCTGAAACTTATACTATTTAATACGAGAGCGAGAGGGACGGTACGATACGAACTTTTATTTATAATTTCGGAGTAGGCCCTCTGCGTATATTCCGATCGCGCGTGACCTTGCTGGAAACATAATCTTAAGTTTGACCGCCTTATTTAAACATTTCCAAGTTAATATATTTTTTAATACTTTAATAATAATAACAACATTAAGGAACCGGAAAACGAAGCGTTGGCAGGCTTCCCACTAGGTGGGCTGACGACATCGTGAGAGTTGCGGGCAACCTGTGGCTGCAAGTGGGGAGTTGTCGTTCATTGTAGCGTTCTAAGGGAGAGGCTTTTGTTCAGCTGTGGACGTCTTCCGGGTGATGAACTTATTACTATTTTACAATAAGTATAATAAAGCAGAGTTAAATAGGTTTGTTAAGAAGAATTGTTAAATAACCATAAGGTTTAAGAATAGGTGGCTAAAACAGAATTATTGGTCCAAAACTGCATTGAAGGGAAGAAAATACTAACTTCTCACTTAAATTTAGTAGTACTATATAATAATGTTAGGTAAGTAAATATAAGTATTCCGGTACTTACGGAAAATTTTGAACTCTATTGCTCATAATGTTTCTTACATAAGTATACCATTATTATTACAGGTGTCTTTCAAAGCACAGTCAGTAAAATATGCGTAAACAAACCTCTCGTGCTTCTTGCTTAGAACCTGAAAAGTCATTGTTATTCATGATTGAATAACTTAAATCTACTTTGTTCCTTGATAATAAAGTGCATATTTCTAAATCATGTCTAGTTAGATATCTTTTCTCACGGACGAGTAAGTCGTTGCAACAAGGGAATATGTAAAAATCTTTCTGTTTTCTATCGCTACATGATATGAATCAACTTGTCTGGAGTATTCAAGCTCTAGGATATTTCATAAATGTTCGATGTTCCCATCTTATGGGTCGTTTGCAGAAAATGTGCACCTTTCAAGTGTCCCAAACTTTTACTTGGAAAAATATTTCTCAGATGCGTACGTTTCTAGAATTAAAAAAAAGTTCATAAGTACTAAAATGTAACGAAACTGAGATGGATATTTAGGGCATCTTTGTAAAGAAAAATATTTCTCAGGTGCGTTACATTCATAAGAATAAAAAAATCATTCATACAAAAATTTAACGAATTGAGATGGAAAATTTGCGACATACTTTTTCTTCTATGAGGTTCGAATGTTGAAAACTTGAAACGATAAGATAAGCTTAAAAAACAATTTTCTGGCAAGCAATCAGCAATCTTTCGACAGACATTGGTATTCATTATTTTTTTATTTATTGCAACAACTTTAACAAAAAAAATATGTAAGAAAATGATGCCCTGGGGCATAGCAATTTCACAATTAATTACATTAAATAACTATATAATAACATATGCAATGTCAACCACATGTAATTTTTTGGGTGAATTCTTGTGTGTTAAGATTGTATTTACACCTTTCTTTTGGGTTGGGGTTTAAAAACGATTTTTCACGCAATGTTTCTCGAAATTCAAATGTTGCGGGCACATTATTTTAACCCTTTTAATTACTATAAAGGTTATTTTATTCATGTCCCTCGTAGCATCCGCCTGAGTGCCTCTGATATTTGCCTAAGGTGCCTACTTAGTCGTGAATCGTGAAGTATTCTAACCCACTCGTTGGACAAGAAAAAATAATATTTCTTAATACTTGAGCCTCTTTGAGATTCGTAAGTAATCTTTAGAAGTGTTTAGAGGTGTTAGTTTTTTTTTTCCTTGACTGATATTTAAATAGCTGCAATTATAAAAAAAACTGAAATTTTGTACGCCATGTGGCAAAACATACAGGGTTCTATTTTTTATTTTATCATCTCTACATCTGTACCTATGTTTGACTAATAAACTATTCTTATTCTTAATCTAAGTGTTTTTTTAACAAGGTTCTTTTGGGACCCAATCCACCACCTTGTGAGTGGACATAACGTCCAACGAACAAAATTTCCTTCAAGGTTCTAGTTTACGCTGAAATTTTCCAGCCGTTTTTTATATAGGTACAAAAGTTGACCAACGGCGGAATGCGGTGCACATTGGCGTGTATTGGGTCGTTCCAGGGTAATTCCTTAGTAGGTAGTTGGCGTCGCAGCACCGCACCACCAGCACTAGCGTTGCCTACCTTCCTGCCTACTCAATGCACGCCATAGGGTCAACTAGTCACTGTCGCCCGCCCATAGATACGCAGTACCATTGGAACTGCTGTTACGGTGTCGGTGTTGCAAAAAGTGGTACACTCGCTTTGGCTCGCAAAAGCAACCATGTTGTAGCAAGACAGAAGCCGCCCGTCCATTCAAAAGTTTGCACGTACGGGGTAAAAAACACCGCTTAGACCGTAGTGGAAGAACATCTTTCGAGGTGGTGTCGATGGAACTACTTTTCTGTCGCGTAGTACGATTATTATAAAAAATACCTGGTGGCCTAGTGACCACCTACCTAGCCTAACCTAGTGGTGGGTAGTTTGACTTAACCATGGCATCTCAAGGCGAGTATCGTGGGTTCGAACCGGGCTCACACATCTGAGTTTTTCAAAATTCATGCGCGAAATTTAATGAGAAATTACCACGAGCTTTGCGGTGAAGGGAAATATCGTGAGAAATCTTGAACAAATCTGCGAAGAAATTCAATGGTATGTGTGAAGTTCCCAATCTGCACTAGGCCCGCGTGAGAACTGTATATAGCCCTGTCATTCGGATGGGAGACTTGTGCGGATATGATGAAGATGAGTAGGTATCCCTAGGTAGGTAGATGGTATAGGTATCCCTATACTACCGGTAAAATATGTAGAAAGCTTGCCAACACTTCTTCAAAAACGAGGTCATAGGTAATAGGAGAATTTTCCAAGAAAGCATAAATTAATAGCTCCTAAATACTAACACTAACACCTACTACCCTACCTCCCGCTAAGTAAGTTGTTGACGCATTCGCCAAGATTTAATGTCGAAATCTACACTCCAGTAACTAACAGTAATCAGAAAATCCTTCACCTCAACTTGTATATTAACACAATGTTCGTTGTACAATAACCGCTTTACTAGCACAGGTTGCACTTATATTCAAACTGTAACAGCGATGTATGCATTATGAATAAACTTACAATAATTCCACCAGTTGATATTGTATAATGTGAATACGTTTCATGATTTTATGAGTCGCCATTAATAGCTTTTGGAAGCAGAAGTTATTTGTAAATGTAACGCAATATTAACCTTTATATGGGATAACGTAATAGATTGAAAGGGGTTAATAAGAATATTCGAAGCCTCAATCTTTCCTTATCCTTGAACAATTATTATGAATCATTATAATTGTTTAAAGTTATTTTATTTAAAATCAAAACTACTATGATGACAACTAAAATTCTGCTGTAGCTGTGATTTGAAATTAAATTAAATGAAAAAAGTTACAGAATAAACACATGCTACACACAAAGATTACAAATATAGTAGAAATACAAACTAGGGCTTTAAAAATAAACGTTTATAAGCTTTTATTTGACATTAAATGTTCTTATGTTTGAAGGTTTGTACGAATACTTAAATAAGTGGTTTTAAAATTTGCAAACAATTTTTCAACCATCTTGAACTGAATTCATCCGGTTGAGCTGAAATTTGGCATAGATACTGTAAATCTGGTGACAATGTTGTAATAATAACTTAATAGTGTAATTCTGGTAGTCCGGCCAAGATCGTCTTCGCAGGACGTAACTCTTCAACAGTTCACGGTGTCTAATTGAAACTTGATACGCATGTGTAATTTGGATAATAACGCAAGTGCAGTTAATGCAGTCAGAAAAAAAACTTTTATTAAAAAAATATTAATAATTATTTACCTAAAGGTTTTTTTAATATTTTTCTTAGTTATAATTATTATCAATGTGTACCTACTAAACAAAGGTTTTCCAAGCAGTTCTGTACCTTAGTGTGTTTTGCGGTTTTGCACTTGCTTTTATTTATAGAACAACGTCTGCGCTTATTATTTATTTGAGGCTATTATTTAAATGCACATCAAAAAAAGTCTTTTTTTATCCAAAAAAAACCCGAAATCACATCAAAATTACTGATTGTACAGCAAATTACTCCACTCAAAATATGAGGTAATAAACCGCTTACTTATATTCGTGGCGTACCGCTACCGCTATTTATCTTAAAGTAAAGCATTTTTATTATTGCACAGCTAATAATGACTAACGCGCATCATAACTTGTATGTCTCTTTTTTATTTAAATGTAGCTGCTATTTTCATATAACGCACATCAGTTTACATAAATAAAACAGCATTTTATTTGACATATCATCTTATTATTTATTAAGTACAACATATGTATACCTATAAATTTTTCAGCATTTATATACTTTTATTCAAGTAAATAACATAACCAGCACTAGTAGGGGCCAAATTATTTCCTAAATAAATTAGGTTCTGGCGCTTCGCCGGCCGCTACCGCGGCGGTCTCGCTTCCCTCGCTCGGCTCACGCTTTGTCGTCTCAATTGTACCTAACGCTCCTCCTCGCTGCGCTCGTCGTCGTACCTAATTTTCCGGTGCCAAATTGTCAATAAAAGTTTTATTTTGCTATGAGAATGAGTATCATTTACGCACGATCTAATTAATTTGCTGTACAGTCAGTTTTTTTCCTGTGCAGTCAGTATTTTTGATATGATTTGAGTATTTTTGTATATTGTAGATTGATGTATATTTTAGAATTATCTGCAGTGCTAGTTTTGCTAAACATTTAGTTTATTTGTATTGAAATAATTTAATTGATTTACAAAAGTATATAAATGATGAGAATAAATTTAAAGGCAATTATTTATTTGATATGAAATTAATAATATCCCTTTATTTAAATACAAATACACTTCTTCACTTTACTTATGCGAGGTAAGTTTACTAAGCAGCGTAGGTAATACACTCAGGTGGAACAGGCACCAAGCGTTCATATAATTCGCACGCATTTATCAAGTAAAAGAATATTTTTGGAGGAAAATCAGATTGTTTAATTCTCTAACGACCTAACTTACGTTTCGAGGCATTTTTACATTTACGCCAAAGGAGCCGGAATCAGGAGGAATCGCCGGTAACTGGGTTAGGCCCATCCTTCGGCTGCACGGGGAGGCGTAATCGAATAACACCGTCATTCACGGTCCTCATTGAAAATTCATAAAACGCGAGACAAACGTCCAAATTTTGACGTTATTCTCCAAACCAAACTTAAACGTACAACAATGAGAGTTTCTCGATAGGCGAAGTACGCTAAGCGGCGTGAGTATCGAGGGGGCTAATTAATGTAAGTAATTAGCTTTACTTGCGATTGGCTCATTTACGAGTACTATATAAGTACAAGTATAAGTTGGACTGCAACTGGCTACGTTATTATTTGATATATTATTTTCAGTTATTTAGACAAATGATTCGCACCTTAACTGAAACCTCCACCGGTCCTGTAAGGGCCAGTTTCCTACCGATGTGAATTTTGGGTAGACAATAATAAAAATACTTGGCAATTTGCTAAAATACCAATGTTCTCTGAAATATAAATCTTCCAGCTAAATGGTTGTTTTAGGTACCATCAGCCAAATATATGGTCTACCACCCTAAAGTTGATAATCGTTTGCATGTCATAAAACAATAATGCCAATAAATGTGTCTGTCAACTTGAAAGTTTGACTTTAGCGACATATTCATTTGATAGAAACTTGTTTATAAATTGGTAGACCTTATTTGGCTGATGGTACCTACTTGAAAAAATCACAATAGGACGGTGTCTATGTTGGAATATCTATAGGTACTTGTATTATAGTGCCATAATTGTATTATATGCATTTTTCTTTGTGAAATTTCAGCATCTATTATGTATTTCAACCATTATAGAAAACATACTGTATACTCGTATATGTCGTTGATTAATATTTCATTTAACTATTTATTTTTTATAATTTTATGTATTTCGAACGTATACATTATCAAAATATGCATTTTGTGCCATATGACTAAGAACCATTATGTATTGTAACTAACTATTATATATTTTGACCACTATGCATTTCAAGCTTATTTATGCGTTTAGAACTTATGTCAAATAACTTTATATATTTTGATGCATTATCCTACTAATATTATAAATGTGAAAGTTTGTGAGTGAGTGAGTATGTTTGTTACTTTTTCACGCTTAAACGGCTGGACGGATTTGGATGAAATTTGGCAGAAAGTTAGTTTATAACCTGGATTAAAACAAAGGATACTTTTTATCCCGATATTCCCACGGGATAGGGATAAAATCTCGAAATAACAACCGCTAGGCTTAGAGTCATGAAATTTGGTATGTAGGTAGTTGGACGTCTGGAATAAAACATAGGTGACTTTTTGATCCGATACTCCCACGGGATACCTAGGGATAAAATCTTGAAATAACAACCGCTGGGCTTTGAGCCATGAAATTTAGTATGTAGGTAGCTGGACCTCTGGAATAACACATAGGCTACTTTTTATTCCGATATTCCCACGGGATAGGGATAAAATCTTGAAATAACAACCGCTGGGTTTAGAGTCATGAAATTTGGTATGTAGATAGTTGGATGTCTGAAATAACACAAAGGCAACTTTTTTGAATCGATATTCCCACGGGATACCTAGGGATAAAATCTTGAAATAACAACCGCTGGGCTTAGAGCCATGAAATTTAGTGTGTAGGTAGCTGAACCTCTGAAATAACACATAAGCTACTATTTATTCCGATATTCCCACGGGATAGGGATAAAATCTGGAAATAATAACCGCTGGGCTTAGAGTCATGAAATTTGGTATGTAGGTAACTGGACATCTGGAATAACACTTTAGTGACTTTTTGACCCGATATTCCCACGGGATAACTAGGGATAAAATCTCGAAATAACAACCACTGGCTTAGAGCCATGAAATTTGGTATGTAGGTAGCTGGACCTCTGGAATAACACATAGGTTACTTTTTATCCCGATATTTCCACGGGATAGTTTTGTAACTAAGGGACCCCATACATCCGTGTATTATTGTTATTATTCCATCCCATCCATCCCAGCCTATATACGTCCACTGCTGGGCACAGGCCTCCTCTCAGAACAAGAGGGCTTGGGCCATAGTTCCCACGCGGGCCCAGTGCGGATTGGGAACTTCACACACACCATTGAATTGCTTCGCAGGTTTGTGCAGGTTTCCTCACGATGTTTTCCTTCACCGCAAAGCTCGTGGTAAATTTCAAATGTAATTCCGCACATGAATTTCGAAAAACTCAGAGGTGCGAGCCGGGGTTTGAACCCACGACCCTCTGCTTGAGAGGCGATAGGTCAAACCACTAGGCCACCACGGCTTCTTTTCGGATTGTTATTATTATTTTGTATTTTTTTCTTTAATTGTATACCTACTTACTGTAGTTTTTAAGTATTTTATTTGTACTTATTTTATTTTGAAAAAATTACTTTCTGCCAAGCTTCTTGCGGCGCATTCTTCTTGGCAATGATGGTCTTTCCGAAAGTGCTGGTATTTAAAAAAATTTCGTGTGGCACTTTTACATTGCGGCCTATTAACTGAATAAATGATATAAATTTGAATTTGGATAGGGAAAAATTTTGAAATTTTAGCACTGGGTTTAGAGTCTTGAATTTTGTACAGTTATTCACAACACAACCTCAATGAAGACCACGATATAAATTTTGGAAATTTCCAGGGGAATTTTGTAAAACCCGAAAATTTCAATTGCAACTACCAGACCGAATAGTTTACGCGTGCGAAGCCGCGGGTAAAAGCTAGTATTTCATAATTTTCGGTATTTCAAGTGTATGTATTTCAACCGATATGTATTTTAAATTTAAACATTATAATACGTACCCGTTCAATATATATTTGGTTCATTTGAGTGTATAGTTAATTATTAAAGAAATTATTCTTAGGAACGTTTGTTTCGTAGGTACTAATGTTTATCTACTCATAAACTCTCTGAAAGCTCATAAAACGTACCGCTTTGCCTACACATTGCGCCTTCATCTAGATGTTTTGATTACAGGCCAAATTGAATACATTTGGTACGCGCGGTCATGTTTGTGACATTTACCGCTATGAATGGCTCTATGTGTAGGCGTGCAAACATTGAGCCATATGGCACAGCAATTCCGCCGCTCTGAGCTCCTAGATCAGAACCCGTGATAATACGAGCGGAACATTTTTCGCCCATCCATCATATTCGTCCTGCGATATGAAAGCTACACAAAAATGTGATGTGGAATTTTATATAAACAAAACTCTTTATTAATTTTATGTTTTTGGTTAAACACAGCGAGATAAAATAATTCCTTCAAAGAAAACAAACTTTCCTGTTTTGTTATTTGGTAACTTCAAGGGTTCGCGAATGCACCGCAAAAAGGAAGTAAAATATTTCGTAGGTATACCTTTGAGTTGACCTTTCTGATAACGAAATTTAGGTCGGTTAAGTCGAGTCTCCCCTGTCCTTTTGTTTTTATCGTTATCTTCTGCCGACGATGAAGAAAATAAAATGCTTATAGAATAGAACCAGCCAGAATACAGCATTGTTTTCTCTTTAAATAAGTATATTTTATTTATTTAATAGGCCGTTAAATTTAATACTGAAGTCACCGACATAGCTCGCAGAATATCCTAGTTGAAGTGGTAATTGGCGGGATACATTGCTCGAAGAATAGATACGAGTAAGGCGAGCACGAGCCGGAGACGAAGCGTTGGCAGGCCTCCTAGTAGTTATACTGACGACATCGTTAGATTTGTGGGCAATCGGTGGATGCAAGATTGGCGAATTATCCTTCATTTCACGTTCTAAGAGGGAGGCCTTTATTCAGCAGTGGAAATCTTCTGGCTGATGATGATGATGATGACGAGTGTTTATTAACCTACTTAAACTAGGTACCTACTTTTTGCGAACATTTGAATTTTATGCAATCTTTGTCCTATTCCTATGTAGTTAGCTAGATCATTAATCTAATGATATTGAATCTTGACATAACTTATAGAGAACACCTTCCCTAACGTAAACAAGGAAAATCTACGCGGGTATACGATACGACTAGTTTCGGGCTCGGCCGTCGGCCGGGCGTCAATATGATTAAGCCACGGCCTCAGCTTCGGCGGCCTATTAATAGGCGATGTGCACCGGCCTGGAGCCGCCGCGACCCGACTCGACACCTCGGGCAGACAAACTTACAATGTATATGGAACAGAGCTTAAAGCGGGGACTAACATGAAAGGTTTTGGCTTTCATATACAATATGTAGCTACAGTAAAATACGACACCAAAAGAAATTCATTGATGACGCTTTTTTCTCAAGTGTCTATTTTGAACGTAAAATATTTAAATGTGGAAACAATTTGTAGAAAAAAAAACAAAAATGAAATTGCATTGTGGGCGGCATGGCGAAAACGTGCAGCTGAGAGGGTTGTGAGTCAATATTTCATTCTATGTTAGATTTCCGTTAGTTTATGACTGCGTTTTTGACAAAATGAATGAGAAGATACTTTGAAAATTTATCGAATTCTGATGACTTAACTCTCATTTGTCAACTCTTTCGAATTCCCGTCATGTTTTGGTGAAAGCCCACTCTCTGACCCACCAATATTGTGTGGGCGAAGTAGGCGCGATACGGTCGCCAACAGTGACGTCATCTATGACGATACAGAGGGTGGTACAATCGTTGCGGGCGTTTAGTGGAACGTCCCCTTTATCGTCTTGTTCGTCGTTTGTCGTTTGTTTCTTTTTATTTTATATTTTAAGATATTTTTATTTGAATTTGAACTTACGACCGTTTTTGAAACGTGCCGTCGACGTTCGTTTGTATAAATACAAATGCGTTAGCGCGTTTTCAGATAATCCGATCCGATATCAGTATCGGCGTCCGATACCGATATCGGGTTAAGTAAAATGTATGAAATATGTACCTGTCTTTCAGATTATTCGATCCGATATCGGATCATATTTCATACATTTTACTTGCCCCTATATCGTATACGATACCATTCCGATACCAATATCGGATCGGATAATCTGAATCGCTTTAACGCACGCTAGATATACGGCTGCTCTATGGAAAACAAAACGCGTTTTCAACGCGCGTTTCTGAAACGCCCGTCTACGGCACGTTTAAAAAAACGCGATGTGCAATTTACGTTTTCACGAGTTTTATTCATTTTGTACTCAAATCAAATCTAAGTAAATATATCTTTAATTCGACCAACTAGGCTTAGTATAGTAGTTACAACACAGTGTTAGGATTAGTAGTACATGAAGTACTCTTATGCTATACCTCAGTCAGCATATGAATTGTACTGCAAAGATTCATGCACGGAACACGTCATCGTTACACACTGCAAACGACACAAAACGGCTGACAATATACCTATTTAACACAAATTTTAACAGGAAACTATTTCTGTGTCCTTTATAATTGATGCTGTTTCTATGTGCTTATTTGCTCACAAGTAACTGTATAAGTCAGGGTACTGTGAAAGCACTTTCTTTGCTACAACCTATTTCAGATAAGATAAGTATTCCTGATACATCATGTAATAAACTTATGATCATAAATATAATCTACTTAACTTAATGTGTATTGGAGGAACGAGATAGCCAATATTTTTGCTAAAGTAATAACTTATAAATTATTCATGAACACCATATCAGTACACGTTAGTACAGCAGGGTATGAGCTAAGGCAGCCGATGAAAATGTTAAACAACCTATTGTTCTGATGCCCTCATGATGAGTGTAAGTAGATATATGTTTACGTCTTGGGAGCGAACATTTTGAGGAAAGTCATACCTCTTCCGATCTGTAACATATAAAAATACTAGGTGGTAATATTAGGTGCTAGCAAAGTTCGATTTTTGACTAAAACATTTAAATGTTCAATAATTCATGGATGCACTATTAATGCTACAAAAATAAAATAAGTCATATAATAACACTGTAGACGACGCATGTACAAAACTCATTAAAAAGTTTGCATACTTACAATTTAGCAACTGACCACTAATAAAGTTAATAAAGTTAAAAAAAGCAGCGCAGAAAGGAAACAAAAGAATAATGAGAGTCCTGTCATAGCCCTTATCCGCGCTGCGTGTTTAATTTTAAATTGTTATTAAAAAGTTGTTTTATTTCATTAATAATCATTAAGATTAGTATACAGTCTACAAAAACAGTTGTCCTACATTTAGTATTCGGTTTTCCATCTCGTATAGGTACTTATAATATCGCATTGCATCGTATTAATCTCGTGTAGAAAACCGTTTTTTATTATAACGCTGGTTTACTTTAACATTTTCACATTACTTATTAGAGTTTTAAGCAAAAATTACGATTCTTCCTGATATAGAATGAAATGTTCTACCTATTTTTTGACTGACAGTCTGTCACCTTCAAAGGGATTGTCATTTATACCGTAATGAAGACGAATGATGATAAAAGAATGCTATTGAGTATTCAGAATAAAGAAATCAAATCTCCTCTTAATAAGTTCAAAAACCTTAGATCTTAACATACACAGACATATCAGTGCTGCTATATCTTAAGAACCGATTACAATCGGTTTATCAATGTTAAAAGGCACACAGATGGTGAAATTATTTGCTATCTCCCTTTTCGATAAGGACCACTTTATAGCCAAAGCAGCTGTGAGAGTTTTGGTATCCGCAACGCGCAACTTAAGGGATTTATGATTCAATTACACCTAGCAACCCTTGCTGGCCACACGCAAAGACGCGGCCGGGCCGGAGAAGTTTGAACTGAAGGCGACTTGTCTCTTGGAATCACAATCATTTTGATCACTTCTTTCTGTCACACGGCTTAAGACGAGTGTAGAAAGAGATGGGGAGTGAATGTTAGCGCGAACGTTAGCGCGTTGACAATACGGCCTCAGCAGGGCTACTACGAAATTCGAAAATCAAAGTTCGTATCGTACCGACCCTCTCACTCTCGTATTAAATAATATAAGCGTCGGCGGGACGGTACCTACGATACGTTCTCGTTAGGCCTGCTGGTCATATTTTCAGTTGGAGATTTTATACTACAGACTAAAGATTCGGCCAGATGTCGGCCATGGGCTCGAAGCCAGCAGGCACTGCCTGGCGTAGCGTCGAAACAACTAGATTTACCACAGAGCTGCTTAAGTATTTTTTTACATAAATAAATTATAAGTGATGACAAGTGTGGAAAACTTGTTTAGGATAGGAACACTAACTACGAGGAGTTCTATTGGAAGAAATACTTAACTCACGCTTTTCTCTCGCCGGGCTGCTTGTAATAATATACTATTAAATAATCATTTAGGGTTTGTTTACGAGTGAACATATTAAGTTAAAAATATTACTAGACGCGCTAAAATTTATTCTTTTTCCATAAACTATTCTGCAAATTCCCGTGTGGTGTCGGGTAACAATTACACCTCTCCATTTCTTCCGTGGATGTCATAAGAGGCGACTGAGGATATAGGTTAAGGTATACCGTAGGCGACAGGCTAGCAACCTGTCACTATTGTACCGTTTTTGTCAAACTTAAAACCTAAAATTGCTAATAGTGGCTCCGAAGGGGTAACGTTTCGTGTGCTCTGCCTTCCCCATTTGGGAATACAGGCGTGATGTTTGTGTTGTGTGTGTATTCTGCAAATCTTTACTTTCCTATACTTACTTTAAAAAAATGACATATCATACTTCAAAAACGATAATTTTTCTGAGCGAACATTAATTCAAGAATCAATTTTGTTGACGATTTGAGATACGAGATTATTTAAAGTAGTGACGCAATACAGAAAAATAATGACGTCTCGTCACTTGTTGCTTCACAGTTCGCACTCGTGGTAGGGTCTGCGCACACCAACAAATTGCCCACGGGCTGTGGCAATATTACCACGACATTATAGCGCTAGAGCTGGAACATGTGCATTTCGCTGAAGCAAAGTGGTAGTCATCATCATCATCATCATCATTTCAGCCGAAAGACGTCAACTGCTGGACATAGGCCTCCCCCAAGGCTCTCCACTCAGACCGGTCTTGTGCTTTTCTGATTCCACCGCGATCGCGCGATCATAACCAGGTCGTCGCTCCATCTTGTTGGAGGCCTACCGACAGCTCGTGTCCCGGTCCGCGGAAGTGGTAGTGGTAAGGTTTTATTTACGAGTACACATTTCGTAGGTACATAGTATGTATCTATGCAGGTATGTAAATTCTTTATTCTAAAAAAAGAAAGAAATAAACACAATTAACAAAAGTTGAGATATGTGTTCAAAGGCGAAAGTAGATATTATTGTTTTAAGGGATCTCTACGAGTAAATTTTTAAGCGGATGAGAGGAGCATTTACTCAGTTACGAACCGACGAAGAGTGAGAAAAATGAAAGAAAGGGTGAAGAAGGGTGAGTGAGTTAATTATGTTTAGTGAAAATCTTGCAAGTTAGTTAGCACCCACTTTTAATGGTTGAAATTACTTGAAATTTGATTTGTGTGCAGAATAAATAGCAATGCAATTGCCTAAGCCTAAGTTAAACAAATCAATACTTGTATATTTTTATTATAAAATTGCGATTAAAAATGAAAATTCTTGACTAATATGTTACCCAGTTACTGTAAATATTGTTTAATTACTTATGATTTAATTATTTGGCGAAATTTCAAAATCTTATTCTAACTAGTGCATTTCTTTTTTCAAGATATATCTTTCTAATGTTTTATCATTCAAAATAGAAATCTTGAACAAATCGAAGCTACGGATCCATTGGTAAAAATTATGTTAAGCTTATGACAGTTACTCAAATGCCTTTGACACATATTAATGATCATTGTGATTTATCGCTTAATTTACATTGTGCAGTCAGCGTTTCAGAAGCACACGTGTGAGGTTTTCTTATGTCTATATTTACAGACTGTGAATTATGTAATCATTTTAAGGATCATATATTTTTCCCCAACCTAGCTGTAGCGGCTGTAGCCTGAGGCTGTATTGCCTAACGTTTCTGGCGCTCGCGATCGCAATCAAATAACAGTTTATGTTTGCGAAATCTGTCATTTGATTGCAATTGCGAGCGTCAGTAACTTTAGGCAATACGGCCTCTGGTATACACTTACGTACGACCCTAAAGACAAGCTAAATATCAGTCTAGTTATGTCAAATATAATAGAAGGTTAAATATTCTTGTTTGCTTTTATACCTAGTGCCATCCACGAAGACGCGAGGTTTTGTCAAAATGAGACATTAATGACTTTGTCATAAGAACCACAGCACGCGTCATTCATCGTGAATGACTCTACCTATATCTAATAACTAAACAACTTACCCACGGGGTTTGTTCGCGATTATAAACTGTCTTGATATGTTCAAAATTATTCCAGCATATTTTAGCAATCGATTGGGTGAATTGGACTGGATACCCCTCTAAAGGTTTTCATTATAATTTTTGATTCAAAGTGCAGTCACGCCTTTGAAATTGATCAACGTATGGAATCATTTGTAACCACAATTACAAAATCCTGAAAAACATATACATGAGTGCTCAGTCAAACTTCGACCATCATCTGCTGAAACTCTGGAATAGTTTAAAGAGAAGACACATGGGTGCAATGAAAAAAAAATTATTAAAATATTTTATAGTGCTTCTGATTTATATGGATATTTTTCGTGTCACATGGAAAAAGTTAATGGAAATTATAACTACCTGCTAACTCAGCTTTAACGGTGTGCTACTTTTTGGTCTTCACCCTTATCTAGCTACTTGACATAGTTCTAGACCACTCTAAACTTATTTTCTTCCTTTTATCTTGAGTTTATTGTTTTTTTTAATTTAATGTTTTTTGCTATTTTAGTATATTGAAAAAACTGGGCAAGTGCGTGTCGCGACACGCACGAAGGTTCCGTACTAATATAGCAAATATTCGATAATAAGTTTTGATCGAACAATTACTTATTAACTTGTAAAAGCTGTGATAGTTTTTATTTTAAATTCGTTGTATGTATGAATGTACTATGACCTATGTAAAGGAGAGTTGTAAATATCTTTCCATCACACTTGCATGTAAACAGTGTCAAAACATACAGGTTAACTTGGCTGTAATGCCCCATAAAAAACCCTCGACCTTTTTTCTTGTCATGAAACCCAAGGTCGGTACGTATTTTTTTTTTTATTTTAGCACTGCACACAGGTCATGCAGGTTTCAAGTTTAAGCAAGGAGTTTACATGCTCGCACTTGAAAAATTGTCTTAAAATGTTAACTAAACAGGAATTTTATTGCAATCTCGCTACATTACTTACTTAACGCCCTTAATACACAATGTAGTATAAGTGTCCCCCACTTGCCTGTACACAAATTAGCACTATTAGCACTATTAGCTTTATTTTTCAAACGGATCTCTAAGTCGTAAAATGGTTTAGCAAGGTTATATTTTGGGAAGACTTATCCAACGGTACCCTACCCGATTTAGACCAGAAAAAAAAATCATCCCCTTTTTACTTGTAGAGTAGATAAATACCCTAAAAAAATTGTTTGTTCAAAATATAATTATGGTTTCAGATATTTATTTTCTCAAAAGTTTTACAAAAAAATACTGATAGAGTAAAACAATACTACTTTAACTTAAATCTAGGCTATTAATTATTATTTAATGAAAGCATGTAAGTAGTTGTAACGAAAGGTACTAAACTAACTAAATATGTTTTTGTGGAATCTCTGAAAAGGTATTTTATTTTATTTTTACTTTGTCGACTTGGTTAATTAAGTATATTCCTGCAAAATTACAGCTTTCTAGCACTAACAGTCTCTAAGCTGACATAACGGACGGACGGATGGACATGATATGGATTTCTTGCAACCCATATAACCAAACCAATATATATGGAACCCTAAAAACGTAAGTGACGGTATTTTTTCTATGTAAATGCCCTAGACATTTACCCCCCTCTAGTTGCCTTAATATATAGTGAGCGCTGACATCTTGAAGAATAGATTCACGTGAGCTTTCTACTAAGCAGCAACCGTTTTGTAAGCCGTTTTTCTCATTTCGCACAAAGTAAGTCTCTTTTATACTAGGCATGCCAGAAAGGGATGCACATAGTGATATAGCCAGGTGCAGCCACTTACCCTATCCGCTTTTCCATACGTAGTTGAAGTGATATCTATCTTGCCTGCCAGAGCAATTTGTTGTTAGAATTTTTATTTAGATTAAGGTACTTTCATTTCATTACTCATAACTGAATAGAATAAGAAGATGACATTGAGAGGAGATAGTGTAATCCTTACGAAAAGATTCAATGAATGATACCTACCTAACAAATCTGGGAGCACGGAAGTGCCCTCGCCAAGTCGAGCAAAACAAAAACAAAGGCACGGCCGTACTATACTTTTCTCCAAGCTATTCAGGCTATATTCAACATCCTGTAATTTTGTTATGGGTACAGCTAGAACCCTGAATCTTCAGGTAAGGGCTTAATATCAATAACATTCAATTTGAACATATAGATTTAGAACTATTACATGCTAAAGTTCCTCAGTTTTGTCACTGACATACCTACTCACTGACTCACGATCACGATCATCATAATTCGATCTAAGGTAAGTACTTCTAGCTGACCCACAAGCTCCAAATTTTAAATAATAATTAGTTTTTAGCCTATATCGTCACAGAAAAATCGAAAATGTTGGACGAGAATGGATGATCGAGGATGGATGATGACGATGGACAATGGACGGGAATCACCGATGGACGAGAATGGACGGTGAACGATGCACAATAGACCAGAATGGACGATGGACGAGAATGGACGATGGAGAAGGATGGATGATGGATGATGATGGACGAGGATGGACGAAGGACGATGGACGAGGACGGTGAACGATGGACGAGAATGGACGATCGACGAGAATGAACGATGAGTGATGGACAAGGATGGACGATGGATAATGGACAAGAATGGACGATGGACGATGAAATGGACAAGGATAGGCGATGGACGATGGACGAGAATGGATGATGGGCGATGGGCGAGAATGGACGATGGACGAGGAAGGGTCAAACTTATAATACTCCTCTTTTTGTGTCGGGGGTTTAAAAAGACAAAGAAGAAACGCGTCAAAGCTCGAGAGTGGGTCCCGTGACGACACACCATGTACTCAAGTACCACACGGCATGACGTAACTTTAACTGACTATAACTTCATCATTTTTTAACCCCCGATGCAAAAAGAGGGGTGTTATAAATTTGACTGCTATGTGTGTCTGTCTGTGGCACCGTAGCTCTTAAGCGGGTGGACGGATTTGAGTAAGGTTTTTTTTATTTGAAATCAAGTTTTCTAGCGATGGTTCTTAGACATGTTTCATCAAAATCGGTTGAGCCGTTTTTGAGATATTGAACTTTGAAGTGACAAAGTCGGGGGTTTTCCATCTTTTTACCCGACTGCCCGAAGGAGGGTTATGTTTTTCGAGCGTATGTATGTATGTATGTATGTACGTATGTGGGTATGTATGTCCATTTCTTTGGTCCTCGCTGCAGCAAACGGCTAGAAGGATTTTAACATATGAGGGATCATTGGATTCGCCATAACTGTCGGAGTGACATAGGCTATATAATATTTCAATGTAACGTCTGCGAAAAAAAAATTATGGCGGAGGAATGATAAAAAATTGTATTATAACAATATGGGTATCAAATGAAAGCTAATAATTAGCCCATTCTCAATATATATGGATTATAATACTACCGTTTTCACATAAATATCAAAAAAGTGTAAAATAAAACATTAAATTAAAAAAATCAAGAAACCCGACTGCCAAAACGAAAAGGAAGAAAATAAGTTTAGTGGTCTAGAACTCTGTTAAGTAGCTAATTTAAAGTTCAACAGTCGGGGCCCATTTAAATCGTGACGCTCAAAAATTTAGTAATGGGTCCCGACTGTTAGACCACTAGACTTATTTTCTTCCTTTTAGTTTTAGCAGTCGGGTTTTTTGATTTTTTTAATTTAATGTTTTATTGCTGGTTAGGTCAGGTTGTTTAAGTGACAAAAGAAAAAATATTTGTCCAAAATTTTATAATAATGTAAACGACGAACTAATAAAAATTTGTAGGACATTAGCCTATTATAAAGTTTTCTGATTTTGTATGAATACCTCCTCCTGATCCTGCCCCTTAAGACGTCTCACGGCTGTAAATAAATTTACTCAATTTGCCCATCAATTATTAAAAATAAATCTTAAAATACGAGTAGAAACAAAATTTTCCTCATCGAGCATCCTAACGAATATTTGAATTATTAGCTAAGTATACATACCTATTTAATCCTTATAAATGCCGTTTCTTCAGATTTTAACGGGCTGCTAAACGGGGTCAGAATTAATTACGCAATCGTTTTAATTAGATAAGTAAATTTCTCAGCAAATAACCCCTGTTAATGAGAAACGTCTTTATTGACTGTGGAAATTGTAAGTGCCGGCTAACCCCTTTTAATTCTTCTGCCGGGAAAGAAACCATGGATACTCGTGATTCCAATTAAGAGAATGACTACTTGAATTATAAATGATAATTTCTAAAATTAGATGCCTACGTTTCGAACCAAAAGGGGAGTTTAAACTCTTCTATAATCAAGATTGTTTTTTTGGAATCTTTTTGTATTTTTTATTTCAATTCCAAATTTTTTGTTATTTTTACGGTCATCCCGTAAAACCTATCGAAAATACAAACTGAAATAAAGATGCACAGAAAAACCAGACCAGATATTTATAACATACTAGCTTTTGCCCGCGACTTCGTCCGCGTGGAATAGTAACTTTGGAAAGTATTTAATTTATTTAGGGTACCTATTCTGCCAATAATAGCACATAGAAACTTCTACGGTTTACTGAAAATAACCTATTTTAATACATTGCTTTATATCTAAACTAATTGTTTTTGTTCTTCCATTCTTTGGTAAAACATAAGTATTCTACCCTGCCAACACAAAAGGACTAATTCTTCATAGTGAGCTCTTGACATCTTACGTCCTGTATTGTAAGTTAGGAGGGTAGGATTATAATTAAGACGGCATTCTTACTAAGCATTGCTACACATATTTCTATACTTATAGTAAATTTGTTTGGAATTCCTTACGAACTGTCATCCCCATATTTTCAAGTAGGTATGAAAAATTTCGAAATTTGAAAAGAGCCGGAACAAATGTTTTTTTAGGGTTCCGTACCTCAAAAGCAAAAAAATGTAACTCTTATAGGATGACTTTGCTGTCCGTCCGTCCGTCTGTCTGTCAAGACCCTTTATCCCGTAAACGTGCGGAGTATTTATCGAGTTGAAATTAAAACCCTAAACTCAAAAAAAGTTATAGGGTACTTTCGGCTGTCCTAGAAACTTGAAATTTTGTATAAAGGAAGCTCTTATAGCAAATTTTATTCCCTTTATAGCAAAATAAGTAAGAAAAATCTGAAAATCATATTTTTTCATGTCTAACTGTCTATGTTAATAAGCCATGTAAAATGACCCCACATTGCGTACATTTTGCTTATGAGCTTGGCTCTGCTAACACTTGATATTCATAAATACCTATGCACGGAACCCTTGACGCGCGAGTTCGAGTCGATTTTAACCGGTTTTAAGAAGAAAAAGAATTTAAAAAAAGCTCGAACAATTATTTATCTCTTATCACGTGCCCAAATACCAAGTTTCATAAAGAAACATCGATTTATCTTCGATAATGACGACCTTCCATATGAGCTTTCATCCCCTATTTCATCCCCTCACATGTCGAATTTTCAAAAAAGCTAAAACACATACCGACTTATTTCTTATTAAGTGCCTAAATGCCAAGTTTCATGGTTTTATTTCCAACAGCGACGAACTTCCACCATATAAACTTTCACCCCCTATTTCAACCCCTTAAAGCCTTTTTTTCGCGATAAAAGATAGCCTATGTTCTTTCCCATGGTCTATTCTATCTCTGTACCAAATTTCAACCAAATCGGTTCAGCGGTTTTTGCGTGAAAGTAACAGACAGACAGACAGACAGACAGACAGACAGACAGACAGACAGACAGAGTTACTTTCGCATTTATAATATTAGTATGGATTAGCCCTCTTGTTTTGAGAGGAGGCCTGTGCCCAGCAGTGGGACGTATATAGGCTGGGATGATGAGAAAAACCAGAAAAATAAGACCAGCGCTGGAAAACATAATAAATCAATCATCATCATTCAATTATCATCATTCATTTATAATCATTTTTTGTTAGTCTTAATTTTTTTTATTAACAGATAAGATTGGGACCTCCCATTAAGAGAAGTTTCGTTCGGGATATTGCTGTCTCTATCGCTCGTGAGATAAGCGCTCGCAGCCCCCCCCCCCCCCATGCCTTCCGGAACGACGCGGACGTCCGTATTTATATCGAGATAGGTAGCTGCAGGCTTTTCAAGATTTGGGCGGTTGAATTTTGGGTTTCGTTGTCCTCATACGAAAACTATAGCACAGAAATCAATGATATTTTACAATCAAGATATTCATTACGTTTTCTATGCCTGTGGTTTTTTCGATTTTTGTAAAAATTCTATATTAGTCTGTAAATCTCGTGCAAAGTTGACATCTTTTTTTTGTCGACTCGAGCTCCTGTAATTCTGATATTACACATTTATATGAAAATCTGAAAAACCACAGACAGATAATTACGTCTAGTCCATACTTACAAAATTTCATCTATGTCTGTTGCCTAGTTTTCAAATGAAGCCGGGACTACGTTTGTTTGGAGATTGGAACGAAGAGACAGCTCTTAAGCATGAAACCGCTTGTGTCAGGATAGGCCGCTCTTCCATAACGATATATGTGTAGGTACAATCGAACCATTTTATTCCTGACCCACCGTAGAACGTTTTCACAGTAAGTGTCATAATAAATTTCCTTGTGAAGCAATGCGATGTCACTATGACTATTTCTACAAAAAGATTCCACAGTGGGTCAAGATTCAGTTGGTTCGAGTGTACATATTATAGTTATTTCACTTCTCATGCTCTAAAAGTAGGTCAATATAGCTTTACGAGGCGGGAGTAAAGTGAGTATATACTTTAGTCCCTAGGGAGTAAAAGTATTATTTTTTTATTTACTTTCGAGTCACTTAGATAAACTCAAACAGCCAGTACTGGCTTAGTTTTTGGCATAAAATAAGAGTGTGTGTGGACCATTTTCATGACGAAAATGTTACGTTCTTAGTCTACTAACTACGTGGTCTTAGTTCTATGCTTTTTCCGCATAGAAGGTGGCGCCATTCTATTTATTCCAGGTTGTGTATGGACCATTTCGCCGATGCAATTTTGTTATAATATCTATGTCTGGTTGGAAAAAATACTTACCGCGAAAACATTGAAATTGTAGTAGAGCGTAAATCATAAACGATTAAATAAATTGATTATTCTCACAATGTCGTCAAGTGATAATAAAAATTATGATGTCAAGCAAAGAGCAAAAGACATAATTGATAATCTTTTGCCGCCGAAATCTAGAAAGATTTATTTAAAAACCTCTGAAAGTATTATGGACTGGAGGAATGAGAAACGCATTAATTCTTTCACAGCAAGCGTTTTTTCGCAATCGAAGTGAAAAATAGAGTTTTCACCTCGAGACTAAAAGTCAATATAAGTAAACCCTCGGATAAATAGACACCCTCGCTAAAGCTCTGGTGGCTAACCACCTCGGGTATGTATTCGCTTATTTTAGTCCCTCGATAAAAAATATACTATTTATAATGCTTTAAATTAAAAAAAACTGTTTTGTCCTAGTGGTTTGACATATTTTTATGGCCTCTCAAACAGACGTGGGTTCCAGACTTCCAGTCTCCTTGCACTTTTTAGTTTTTCGATTTTGATGTACCTATGAAACTCATAATATTTCAGTAAAAGGAAAATCTAGTGAAGAAATCTGTGAAGCAATCCAATGATGCGTGTGAAGTTCTCAATCCACACTGGGCTCGCGAGGGAACTACAGCCTCCTCTCCTAACCTTGAACTTATGATTGTACCTATATACCTAGTACTTAAACTTTTAATTGAGGGTTACAACTGTTTCAACACGTTTCGTCGAAGTTTATTTATTGAATTGGAAAATATTTTCGTTAAGTCTAAAGCATAACGCCTCATGAATGGGACGTCATCTTGAATGAGATTTTCCGTATTATAGGGGTTTTCAATCGAGACAAAACTAGGTACTTGCTGAAATATTCCTGAGTAATTTTATAACATCTTGTATTAGTATTGTTTTGAATTTATAATAATTACTTGTACAAAAAACAAAGAAACAAGATGTTTTTGTTTCGGGTTTTTTTTTGTGTGGTAACCCTATGCGTGGGTTCTTAAGTAATTGATTCAAAGGTGACACTCTCGGTCGCGAAAAAACAAAATGAATAACTAGAACACAATAGGAACGAAAATAAATCAAAGCCATTTTTCCATTTACCCCTTTCTATTTATAGAATGTCTTTTATTTCAGACTGTCCTCGTCAATAACGCCTACAACAAGGTACCTGTAACATTTTTTATACAAAGTCAAAGTAAATTATGACAGCTTGCCTTCACTACAACACTGATCCATGATGATTAAACAATGAGGGGTTTTCAACAGGCGAAATTACGAGTATGTATAGCTAGATGGCGTTAGTATCTTGAAGTTTTCTGTCACGCTTGTGATTGGATAAATATCTAAATGAGCCAATCGCAAGCAAGACTGAAACGTCAAACGGAGCTCACGATACTAACGCCATCTAGCGTTATTTCACCTGTCGAAAAACCCACATTAGTGGTCCTTACCAGCAGCTTCTCTTGCATAAATCATTAGGACTGGCAGTCGACTAGAAATTCTTGATTTTACTAAATTCCTTTAATAAATTCCCAAAACTCGCTCATTGAAATGTGCACCCTGCCCATCCTAACCTACGGCGCTCAGACCTGATCTTTGACTGGGGCGCAGTTGTCCAGTTGTTTTAGCGTGCAGGAGTAATAAGCACACACACACGCACGCATAGGTATAGGTAATCACAAACTTTTCAATAATATAGAAGTACTTGTGTGCTGCACCCGGTTTTAGATTGGACGCCCATCTCTTTTGATGTGGATGTCGTAAGTAAAAGGCTAACTGTGGGCCTTGATGTGAGAGTATACAGCAGCCTGCTACAAACTATTGCTCTCTATTTGTCTACAAACTCCGGTTTTGAATACTGCAATGTTGAAGGCAACGGGAAACCACCAACTAATTTTTCCAAGAAAGTTGTCATGAAGGGTCGCTTCTGATCGTCAATAATTGGTGCAGCCTAGCAATGAAGGCTATCGCGTATGAATTCGCCGCTAGAGGCGCTAGTGTAGCGTGAGGTCTCCGGAATGTCAAATCTCATAGTTTTTAGGTGAGCTACGCGGGCTTATTTATAATAAGATTTTTTTGTGAATATTTTGCAATACCTGATATTAATTATGGCAATTATGAGTTACGGGGCAATGAATGTCTGTGTTTTGAGACAGTTTTGTCATTCGGAAACTTTTGTCCTCCCTTTTTTCCGTACAAAACGAGACTACGCAACACTGTGGTTGCTCGATATGTTTATGGTACGGTTTTAAGGTGTATTAAATATGATTTTAATCTACACTTTGTTTTCAGGAACGTAATAACAGACTTTGAAAGCCACACTTAAAAACCTCACGCAACAGTGGCGCTATCTAGAAAGACAAAAAACGATAGCCCGCATTGTAACAAAACTCGCATGATATTTCTCACAGTTCAAATAAACCTGAAATGTTTTATTAATGAAATGGCGCTCTTTACAGCAATTCGTAGAAAGACTTGGTAAAAACTCCATCTACTTAGTTTACTAGTTAAAATGAGCTCCTCTCGCGCAGCATTTCTAAGGTAACATTATGCGATGAACCAAGTTTAATTCAGGGTAACTCCGACTGGTGTCCGCGACAGACGAAGTGTGCAGGTACCTAGGTATTATTGCCTGGTGCAAATTGCGGCGTGTCGTATCCAGCTCTCCAACTTGCCTTCCGGGTAACTGTCTTAGAATGCTCGCCCAGAATAGGAGCTATTATAAAAATCAAGATAGCTACGAGTATTATGAAGCCATCATTTCATGGTCACATTTTTTTATGAACGGGCTGTAGAATTTGATGACATTTCCGATTATTTTCTGACCGTCCTGTACTTCTACTATATAACCTGGAAACTTAACAGAATCTTCTACCATGTCAACAAAAATATGCCCTCGGAAATCATACGGAATAAACGCACGAATAGAGAAAAAAATAATCTGAGCAATCTTAGAAGTTTGATTTATTCACTGCTCCAAGTGCTCGCAGACCTGAGCATTTGATATTAATTTGTGACTGATAACTCCACGCATTCCTGAAAAAAGACCTTGACAAATGGGCAACAAAGTGATCCTACGAGTATAAGAGTCCTTTTTTTTCTTTCGAAGAAAGGAACCCTAAAAGATATATCTCTAGCAAACAACTAATTTGCTGTAGGTACTTAATAAAAAATACATATGACACTAATAGCAATGTGATCTCTAAAAATTACCCATTCATTTTTACTACAGTTCGCTTCAGTATAATTATAGCTTCAGATTACATGGCTTTATAAGTTAGGGGATGAATGGCGCTCTCGTGACGAGGCGGCTTCTCGGGCGAGTGGCGCGATAGCATCACTTGGCCACGCACGGTCGCCTCTTGACCGCTTCTTTCATTACATATTATATACCTATATATACAGGTAGTAATATAGACTGTAGGTATAAGGTACTGCCGGGTGCGGTTAGTTCGGCCTACTGATGTGCCAAAGGAAACTTTCCAAGATTTTGCATACAGCAAAATTTAGGAAACTTCTCACAATTCTGTATGGAGATTGAAACTTTCAGTTTCTTAAATTTAAATTTCTTTAATTTAAACTTTTTCTTGCAATGATAGTTGCATTGTGACAATTAAGGTCGTATAATTGTGAAAGGATCAGAGTTAGTAAATAATTAGAGTAAGTGAGGAAATTGATAATACAAATTTTTCACTTCTCATGCTCTTAAATTGTTACTTTAGTCTCTGCATATCGGGACTAAAGCTCCTTTTTATTCTTAAAGGATTAAAGTTTTTTTTTTATAATTCACATTGGAAACCCCTAAACAGCCAACACGGTGTTTGTGAATGGAGGATTTTTAGGCATGGAAAAACCTCAAAATGACACCTGTGCAAAAAAAAACACGATTTAATTTCGTGAAACACAATTAATGATTAAGAATATGAATCTATTCAATTATATTGAGGATTAATTAATTTTATTATGCATAGTCCAATTGGTTTTAAAATAGTTTTCAATTTTGAAACTGGTGGCTATAGTATGCAAGCTTTTAAAGCGTCACTTCATAAACAATAAAATAAAAGAAAGACCGCGCAATTTTTTTTTGCTATTTGAATTTTAAACAGATGGCCTGTCCATTAGCGGAGCGTACGTTTTTCAAAAGTAATATTGTAATTTTGAACAAAACATTGTTTTTTTTCTTCGCATTCAAAGTGAAAAGTAGAGTGTTTAACGCGAAACTAAACAACCATAACGCCACTCAAACTATAGCCACCTGAGCAGAGCGCTCTGCTCGGGTGGCTAAACATCTCGTGCGACTATGGCTATTGTTTTAGTCCCTCGTTAAACAATCTACTATTATAATAATATTATGATTTCGTTGAAATCACTCCAATCCCAAATTAATATTAGGTATACTATAAATATGAAAGTAACTATGTCTGTCTGTTACCTTCTTCATGCAGTTCACGTTGGAACCGCTCAACTGGTTTAAATAAAAAACCACTATACTATCTATCACTATACCTATACTATACTACCTACTATATACATACTACTATTCTATCATAGAGATGTACTAAGAAGGTATTTTTCTGAATTTTCACAAAATTGAGAACAGTTTATTAGTTATTCTCCACGTATGTCAAGCCATTTAAATAAATAAACAAATATTTTTCTCAAATGTTAACAAAACTACACTACAGAGACACCAACTCCTTTCCTAGCAAAGAATCATTAAAATCCAATCAAATGAATAAAAACCGTTAGGTGTAATAGAAAAGACTCCTGCTTTTTCACTCTTCTATGGCCCGGCGGAAGACCAGTGCTGGTTTTCAACCAGCGATATGCTGAGCCAGGACCTTTTTATAGCGGCAACACTATTCTTATTGTTATTTATTCTAACCTGTGTAATGTGTCACTGCTGTTATAAATAAATTATTTTCTTTCTTTCTTTCTTTTTTGGAGTCATTTGAAATGCTGAACTCGGTCGCTTAAATTGAAATAATTTAAAGACACATTGAAGACCTGGCATATCTCGTAATATGGTATAAAGACTAAATGCCCACGTTAACTCACGCGATTTGCACGGATCGGGTGGTTGGACGCCTATAAAGCAAAAAGTTGGAAAATCCCCGACTTTGTCACAAAGCTCAAAAACGGGTGAACCGATTTTGATAAAATATAGTTTTTTTTATTATGCATATACATTTTTTTTTCTCTTGTTACTTCTGTTTGCAAGTTTGTACAATGTAGAATGAGGTGGTTGGGTAGTAATTTACTCAAGTTAAAATAAATTGAGCGCTTCTCGCCAATAAACGTTACAGTTTGGCGAGTAACACTAAATGTAATAATTAATTGTTTTTTAGTTAAATAAATAAATAAAAAACTCAAAAAACATGTCTAAAAACCGTTGCTAGAAAACCTGCTTTCAAACAAAAAAACCGCATTCAAATTGGTTCACCCGCTTCAGACCTACGGTTCCACAGACAGACACACATAGCGGTCAAACTTATGACACCCCTCTTTTTGAGTCGGGGGTTAAAATAGCATGAGCAGCACTAACTGTGCGCCAGCTAAAGCCTAAAGGAAGCTTGTACGTACCTAAGTACTTAACTTTTGACTGTGTACCTACCTACCTATAGCCTATGGTATTAGGTTGGCAGGTTGTACGTTTGTATACGTAATTATGCTATTTACGGTCCAATGGGCCCTAAACAAAACTTTATAGCTAGAAGCCTAATTGTTAATGTACTCGTACGCGTAGGTACGGCATGAACTACTGACTTGCTTGCTACAGTCGATTAAACTTGAAACCCACATTTTGGTTTAATATGGAGATTTTGATAACACGTAAACACTACTTGAACCATTGAATTAATCATCTAATCTACAGTATATTGAAATCATATTATTCAAAGTATCGTACATATAATTCGAATTTAGTACAAATGCAATGCATTTTTAGTTTTGTTAAAAAAAAATTAGAAGTTTAATTTAATAAGTAGTACAAACAACAACATACGAAACAAATTTTTAGGTAAGTTAAATACGAGTAAACACTTTCAAAAACATAGCGCTTTTATATATTATTATGTCGGCGGCAGATCGTAAAATCCGCCAGATCACGAAATTCCTAGGCATACTTATCGTGAAATGGCGCCATTTCATGATAATTGGCTAATGGACTCCGCCATATCGTTCAAAACTCACCGTTCATCGATTTGTCTAGTGACGTTCAGGCAGATCATGAAATTCCTAAGCATATCATGAAGCGCCGCCATTTAATGATTTGGCCAGTTTAGGCAGGTCATGAAATTCCTAGGCATATCATGAAACGCCGCCATATCGGTTCTGGTACTTCGCCGGCCGCTGCCGCGGCACGCTCGCTTCGCTCGCTCGGCTCGTGCGTTGTGGTCACAATTCTCGCTTCGCTCGTCGTACCTAAAATTTTCTTTTTTTCGGCATATCACGATGTGCCCTGTATAGAGCTAGGAATATCGACGAATGCATTGCTCTAAACGAACTGCCGTAGGTATTGTTTCTCAGACACATCGTGATATGCCTGGCCAACTTTTAGGCGTATCATGAAATGGCGCCTTTTCACGATATGCCTAGGAATTTCGTGATCTGGCGGATTTGACGATCAGCCGCCGATATATACAAAACAGGCAAAAGCAGGCTAAGGTGTCTACATGCATGTCTAACGAGAAAATAGATACCAAACTACACTCCAGCAGACAATGTTATTTTAAAATTAACATAACTGTAGTTGGTGAGTAGTTTCCGATATAATACTTGGACTTAACAGCGAGCCAAGAGCAGTTGCAAATGGAAATGCTTTGGTAAGCTCATTTCCTTGTTGAGCATTCTCAAGGACTTTACGAGGATACATTTTTGCTAAAGTAATATTTACCGTCCTACTTTGAAGCAGTCATTTGTTCCGAATAAAACTTGGAAAAGTGTATTTATTAGATATTTTATTATTTTCTTTTCGTCAAAAGTTTGCCACTAGCTGTACGGGTGCAGTTCGCAGTGTTTATTTGAAACTCCATCATCAAGCTCCGCCAAGATATGTTCCACCAACCATTCAGAAATCCAGGCTCGCACTTCTGAGTTTTTCGATAATCGAGTAGAAATCTTCACAAACCTGGGAAGTAATTAAATGAAGTGTGTGAAGTTGCCAATCCGCATGTGTCGGCATGGGAACTACGGCCCAAGCCCTATCCTGACAACATTAGTTATTGTACCTACTTACCTGTAAATAAATGATTTTAGACATCTTCTACCTTACCTACGCACAGATCTCGTTTTTTTTATATTTAGATTCAACGAAACGAACCATCTATCTATACTGTAATATTTTACGCCATCGAATAAGAGTTCCTAAGGCGATTACCCATTTTTTGCGTCAATATTTATCAGATTTTTATAGTCAGCAAAAAATACTTCAAATTAAAATTATAATTTTAACAAGAATATTTTTTATGATACCATAGGTTGTTAGAATGGTGCTGTGAACTCTAAACTTCAACGCAGGCCTAAATAATGTTTGTATGTTTGTTTTAGTTCTTTTTAGGGTTCCGGAGCCAAAATGGCAAAATGGAACCATTATAGTTTCGCCATGTCTGTCTGTCTGTCTTTCCGTCCGCGGCTTTGCTCAGGGACTATCAATGCTAGAAAGCTGTAATTTTGCAATAAGTATGTAAATTATGCCGACAAAATGGTACGATAAAAAAATAAAAAAAATTGGGTGTTTTTTTTTTCTCATTCAACCCTATGTATAGTGTGGAATATCGTTGGATAGGTATTTTAAAACCATTAGGGGTTTGCTAAGACGATTCAGTGATTTGTTTGCGAAATATTCAACTTTAAAGTGCAAATTTTCATTAAAATCGAGCGTTTCCCCCCCCCCCCCCTAAAATCTAAACCGGTGGGTGGACAATTTGAAAAAATTTAGGATGGTAGTAAGTATATCAAACTTACAGGAAAAACTATTAAGGCTAAGTTTGCTTGAGAATTATTGGTAGTTTAAGAGTAAATAGCAGCCTAAGGTATAAAATATACCTAAACGTGGAAAATTCCGTATAAAATGCGAAATCCTAAGAAAAATATTACTTTTCTTTTCGTAATTACTACGGAACCCTATTTTGGGCGTGTCCGACACGCTCTTTGCCAGTTTTTTAGTTTTACGTTAGTAGGTAGGTAGGTATGTTAGGTTTAGGATAGTTTTATTTTAATTTAATTGTTATTTACTGTTTTCTGTTATATCATACTCCATATTTATAAATATAGACGCATTACACAGTACTTAATATTAATTTAATTACACATAAAGCAGAAACTACAGTGTTAAGTTTCCATATAAGTTAATGAGTGATTGCGGCACGATACATATTTATTAACAGATATGCCTAGCCACGTCTCCCACAAACACCTATTAGGTATTTTCGCAAAAAAAATGTCTAACTTAACCCATTGACCGTCCAACTTCATATTGTTGCCAGAATGATCATGCTATCAAAAATAACTTAAAAAAATAGGTAATTAAGCGTACAGGGCTGTCTTGTCCCCGACCAGATAAGACAAGTGCAAGACACTCAAACAGAAACGAGACAAAACAATGTGTGTGACATAGCCCCCCCGTTATATTAGAATGTCGCTTTGATTTCAGCAGGAGTATTAAATTAAACGAGGCTTTCCTAAATTTTAACGTCCGTAAAGCGGAGATGCCATTACTCAGACGACGTAAGCCATCATCGAGAATATCCGTTTTATTGTTTGAATATAAAACACTTTATAACTCCGTTTGTACGTAACAACTTTAGGCGTATTACGGCTTATACATTTATTATTTTGTATGATTGCCTATGTACTTAATTTTTTATATTGTTTTGAAAATAATGTTTCAAAACTAAACGCGAAAGATTGTCACTCATATTGGACTAACCTTACTGTATGTAAGTGTCAATGATGTAACAGGCCCTTCAATCTCGATAGGGACGGTAAGGGATTGGTAATAAAATAAAAAACAATAATTAAATATTTCTTAAATGTATTACGAAACAATCGTACACAAGCTTGAGAAGACAAAATTAAGTAAACATTAACAAATTGTGCAATAAGTATAGATTACAAAGAATATACATTTAGAAGTAAATGCTTTAACAAAGTAAACGTTCTAAAATGAACAAAAATTTACATCTTCTGAGTTGGTTCGAACAAGCCACGCACTAGCAAATCCTTTGTCGGCGGACGCTAAGCCTAATTAAAAATGGCTGTCTTTTATAAATAACACGATCGCTTTTCTTGTACTTAGGTAAACAGTTGGCAAACGATACAATCACACCGAAAAGCATAGCATACGAATTCATCAGTTTATAACAAAACATTGACATAATTAGATATAATACTATAGCCATGATTATTTCAAATATTCTCCAATTAACAAATTTCATAACAAAGTTTCATTCGAGCATTAACATTTTCTAAACACTGACATTAAGGCACTAATATTTGGATCGCCTTAGAATCAACATTTAAATATTTAATGAAGTCGGACAAAATGAGTGACTTAACATTAGTTATTCGAGTTTGGTTTGTACTATTAGGCCTGTTACGTGTGCACCAACTTGAACAGATTCTCTAATCTGTAATTTACATACATAAACACACAGTAGAACATCAATAAACAATTTAAGAAATCAACGCAAACTTCCGTAACTAAATATAGTGGCGTAGGTTCGTGATATTTTAAGTATTTAATGATTGTACACTGTAACATTCCCATAAAATGTATTGTTAAAATCAACAAATCAATATTCTGGTATCACTCACAGCACAAAAACTGTTCCTAAAACTACGAAATAAAGGTCTAAATTTTGAACACATTTAAACCTTGCGTTCATAACGGAAGACAGGCTTATTATAAAATTTAACAACTAATAATGTTTAAAACATGGTCTTAAATGCAGCACTACAGGGCGTCTCTGACCCGGATGGGGCTTTAAATCAAAGGTTCGATTCTACTCGCATAATGGGGAATGGATGAAAATTTTAGAAACACTTGAAACTTTTTTTATCGATTGGAATAACCTATATAACAAAAAAACAGATTATTAAGTACAGCAATTAATTATAAGAAATGAAAGAGTTTTCTTGACCACGAAATTACGATGGTCCGGTTGGTTACGGGTTGTTCCATAGCCCAGAAAAAAATAATGTGTCTTTGACTCGTTTGTTTTGACAGGTGGACACTCTTTACCGGTCCGGATAATACCAACATGGAAATGCCAACCCTGTTTTTCATGTATACGCCCATACAAATTGACATGAGCTTCTATGGGTCTATTGTAATTTGTCGGTAAGAGTTTTCCCCTTTCATTTTTTAAATTAATTGATGCTAATTAAACATCTGTTTTTTTTCTGTTAATTAGAAAGGTCATTCCAATCGAAGGTCTTTTCAAGCGTTTCTAAAACTTTCATCCATTCCCCATTGAGCTACTTTTATTCTGCAACTTTTTAAAATTACGACTACTCTTAATTTCATTATTTTATGCAGATTAAATGTAATTTTCAATGTATGCAATATAATAATAAATTGACAGTATATTGATAAATCTATATCTTAGAGATGTCAAATAAATGTCAAAAATTATTTGAAGGCGCAACACTGCAGCGATAACACAGCTATATCCGATACACTGATTTAACGATTAAACTTTGAGGGTCAATATAAATGATCTAAATTCAAGTTATTTGAAAATGAATAAATAAATAAATATCACGGAATAATTCACACCAATTGACCTAGTCCCAAAGTAACCTTAGCAAACCTTGCGTTATGGGTACTAAGCAACGGATAAATATAATTATATAGATAGATACATACTTAAATACATATAAAACACCCAAGACCCGAGAACAAACATTCGTATTTTTCATACAAATATCTGCCTCGACACGGGAATCGAACCCCTAGGCCATCTGGTCGTCAAAAAAAATGTTACAAAACAAAAGTTGTTTAGTTATCCGAGTAGAATCGAACCTTCAATTTAAAGCCCCATGGTCAGAGACCCTGTATACGTATGTTTAGGTACAAAAGAGCACAAGAGGTATCAGAGTATGTGGTAAGGTAGATTTTGTTTAATTTACTCAACAACAGCAACTTAAGTATGCAAGAATAAACAAAATATTGACAACATTGCCGAATTTAAAACTAAGAGCACATTAAATAATCAGGGTAAATGTTCAATCTTTAAATGTGTCATCTAGCGTCTTTAATGATTCATTCGTACGTTTTACACTTGACTTGTACTAAATCTTCTGACGTGAACAAATAAAATCCTTTTCTCCGTAAAAATTATACGTTGTAAGAAAATATATCAAAAGTCACATGGAGACGTCAGCAACCTCCATACGTAGCTTTAGCGATAAATATACATTGATACACGATATGAAAGAGTAAGCACAGCGACAGTCGAGATTAGCGGAAGCCGTGCTGGCTAACATGGTGCAGGTTAAAGTGGTAGGCGACCGAAAGCATCGCGGTGCGGAAATCAAATAGAAGTAGAAAGAGTTGCCCGAGCCACTCCGGTGGGGTCATTCTTTCTACAGACTCATGTCAACGTGATCTCATCAGTCTCTCGCACTGCGCCAGGAGATACTTCTTTTGCTGCTCATCGTAGAGGAAAATGACTTTTCCCGAACCAGAGCTAGGGAACATTCCTAATACTTTTTTCTTCGTCGTGGGTATGTATACGCCCTTGCTGACGGCCGTTGGTACCTCTGGGATTTCTGACCAGAGATAAGTCCACACGATCTGCAAAGGAGTTTGTTTTACTTGTCTACAAGTTTCTGTTTTGTACCATTGAAGTCGTGGAAAAGGTTAGTATAGCCTAATTTAGAATACATCAAACAGAAGAAGAGTCTCCAACACTCCATTTAAAATTCAACTTCATCTATCGTAAGTTTCTGTGGACTAGTTTGCGAAACTGACCTTGGAAGTGATCTAAAAAGGGAAATAGGCCTATTTATGTGAGTATATTGGCGCCCACCTCAAATCGGTAGTTTTGAGCAATTTTGCGAGCGAACGGTCGATCGCACACCCTCCTATTTAACGATAACTCACTGGGTTGATTGAAAAATGGTTCAAATACAGATACCTACAACATGTTTTCATTAAGCCCGTTAGCTCTATTCTATAGCGTTAAGACACATTTATTTTTATACTTGGGAGCAAAGAAATCGAGCCACCCTTACAATTTTTACGTTGATTTTTATGTTTTTTAGTTCGTAAGTGTTATCATGAAAACGTGTAAATTTGCAAGGGTGGCTTGATTTCTTTGCTCCCAAGTGTATTTTCATGATTCAATCGGAAGGTCTAGATTGAAGTTTATCAAATACCGCCCTGCCGTTTTCGCATGGGTGGTTTTTGGAGTTCCGTATTTAGACTAGGAGGTAAGTAGCGATATAGCCATGCTTCAGCACGTAATTGGTCGGTGGCCCCGTCAATAGTGAGAATCTATAATACATTATAAAAACTAAGGTAGATACGTCTTAAGGCAACCCCAAAGGGTAGTCGAAATAGTAACCAAAATCTAGTAATCACTCGTACTTTATACATATAAAATGCGCGCGCGTTCGACGAATAAATGTTCTAAGTTAATTACGGAGCAGGTGGACAATTTAAGAATTTAACTAAATTGTTTCAATGTGTCTTTTGATCCTAATTTGAGGAGTGTATACGATGAGTTTGTGATTTAATTTCAACAAAGTATGAACATCTTAAATTGTTTTAGACTTATTCTAAAAAATAACGCATTCACTGCCACCGACGCACATATGCGTTTTCGGAACTTCACCCCGTGCCGCTGTCATAATTATTCATGAATTTTGAACGCACATGTGCGTCGGTGGCACACCTGTGGAAGTCAGGTGGCAGTGAATGCAACGTATTATATTTTCCAGCATTAACTTTTTTTTTTACTATAAACACAAAATGTTGAATCACGGTTAAAACCTTATTTCAAATTTCACCGTATTGAACTCCGGGTGGTGGTTATTGTAAGTCAAAATCGTGAAAGTTTCAATATTACATTTGAACATTTCATGGAAGCAATATTACTTTCTAAAATAGTGAACAAGAAAGGAACAAATAAACTGCACTAACCGACCACAGCAAGTAATTCTAAGGTCTATAGATTTCATTACTTAAATAATTCTCAATACGAAACGTGTGGGGTCAAATAACAAAAGTAATATACAAATCCTTTTTTAGTTAAAATAGTGACATTCATCTAAATAAAATAAATAAAAATGTTTGCGCTCTTAACACTACAAGCGAAAGTGCTTAAACAAGCGCGTTTTTCCTGTTTTCGTCAAGGCTTCAGTTACGTTTAGTTCCAATAACATTCCACCATTAAAAGTAGGTCAGGTAGTGAGAGTTCACTGGATACCGTAAGGCGACATTGATGTAATACATAATGCGTGTAAATATAATAAATGGATTCCAGTGATATTTTCAGTTTGTTTATTTATATTCCAAATTGTATTTTCTTCCTGTCTGAACTCGTGATGTAAAATCGTGTTATACACGGCTTGGTTAACTGTGGTCGCCTGAATATCTTTGTAGGTCAGTAAATGTTCGAATAATCTCATCAAAACAAGGAACATGTACCATAATTTTTTATCTGAACAGTTATTGAGGCATTTGGCAACGTTGACGTGTACGTTCTTACAGCTAAAGTGTACTCAAATGGTCGCATTGAAATTAGATATTGAGCGCTGGAGAATCACAATGGAATATCACCTTGTATCTTTGCGAAGCCACGCTCAGTCCCATTAATTGGGGAATTCAATAATAATTACTTTATTAATAATAAATAAATATCACGGGACAATTAACAACAATTAACCTAGTTCCAAAAATTTGCAAATCATGTTTTATTTCTACTAGGTAACGGACAAACATACCTAAATAGATAGATAGAAATATAGTCTAAAGGAGACAAAAACTATTAACGAAATGTCACAAAAATCTGAACTACAAATGAGATTGTAACTTTTAGTAAAATCTCCACATTTAATAAACATGCATACTCGTAAATATCTGATACAACTCTATTTCTAGAGCCAGTAGGACGTGTCAGATATTTTTCCACGCTCCGCGTCGGCAGATATTAATGCGGGTGACTATAATATTATTAATATGGTTTAGAATAAAAAAGTAGCAAATATCATATACTTCAGTAGTATAACCCTGAAATTCGCTGCGACTGAATAATGCCTTCGCGAAATTCATCTAACAAATCGTATATACACGTGAATAGTTTTAAAACATGTATTTACAAAAGAAACAGTATTTTTGATACCGATTTCAAACCCTGGCTAGGACGTTTCATTACATTGTCGATACATTTTATCTGAGTCATCATCATCATATCAGCAGTAGAACATCCACTGTTTAGGCCTCCCCCTTAGACCTCCAGTTGCCCACGACTAAACCCACGTCATCTTTCCACCTCGTTATTCCCGTCTCGTCTATCTGAGTAGACTTTTAGAATAAATTTTGCTGTAAAGAAAAAAATATTATGGGAAAATAATCTAACAAGTCCTTTTAGGTGACGTACCTGCCAGCCACCGAACACGTTGTTCTTTTCCAAGTAGATCAGCCGCTTGTCGGTGCACATGACCACCTCTTTGCCGGGGATCACCCACACGTGGGCTTCATAAGAGTCTGTTGTCACGTATTTGCCCTATTAACAATAAATAAGTAATTAACAGTGGAAGTACCAGATAAAGATATAAGAGGAACGAAATCTGAATAATGCGTTTTGCAGTGTCATTATTTCTTATTATTTTTTCTATTTTAAAGTTCGTGGTTTAATTGGCTAGTTGTAATCTCAGCCACAAAAGGGATTACGACACCATTAATCAACTGACCTACTTTTCATGAGCTGTCAAAACACGATTCTCCTATAGATATTGTACGGCAATAGCTAGCAAGCTATGACGTTACATTTACTTAAAAACTATCCCCATTTAGGGTCCCAAGACTGTCTCCATTTCATCACGATCAGTTGAGTATTTCAAGCGTAAAAGCGTAACAAGCAAACATACTCACTTTCGTGTTTATAACATTAGTAAGGATTTCTATTTTACTTTGCTTTGCTAGATATAATAGTTAAGAGAATTGTAACATAATTTATGTTAAAAAAAAAAAAAAAAAACTTTCTGCTATGTTCCTTGCGGCATATTCCTCTTAGCAATGATGGTATTTGGTAGTACAAAAAAGTGACACGTAAAAGAGCTCTTTGCGGCCTTCTTACAGAATAAACATTTATGATTTTGTTCAATGAATAAAGAAATTTAAATGTGTTGAAATAATATCCAGAATTACAAAACTGGTGGACTCTCGCCTCGATCTTGAGCAATATCTCTTAGAAAAAGGTGGGTCTTGAGCAATATCTCTTGCTGTCGCAAGTCACAAATACGTACCTTTTCGAGTTCGAAGAGCATTTTGTACCCCTCAGCGTGGCGGCGCGAGTAAGGCCGTACGCCGGTTTCGGCCGGCAGGTAACGTGCCGCGCGGCGCTTCGTTGCCTCCTCGGAAAAGTCCGCGGCCCTACCAACCAAAGCGGTAAAGAAACATGCGATACTTTCATAGACCAGTACATTGGTACTATATTTGACACAACAAACCGTGCATAAATATCTGATACGACTCTATTTCTAGGGCCCGGCCGGCCGGTAGGACGGGTGACTGTATACCGTCGAGTCCATAAAGTTATGAGCAAAAATTTGATCAAAAATATCTGAGCACGCTTCTACGCCGTTAACAATAGAGTCGTGTTCAGATATTTTTGATCAAATTTTTGCTCATAACTTTATGAACTCCACTGTACAGTCGTACGACACAGAGCCAAAAAGTGAACACATATTTCTAAGAGAAATAGCGTAACGATAACACAATAATAACGTGTTTCGAACTATTTGGGAACTTTGTGCGCTAGTTTTGCTTTGAAAATGAACTCTTAAAGAGGTCTCAATGTGTTAGTGTTTGGTGTTGCGTTTGTGATAGTTAGGTCTGCGTGACGTATATTTTGCAATGCCCTAAACCACTGGTTCCTATCTTTACTTTGCATTACTCCTGAAATTTGTAGGTAGTTCTCATTTAACCGTTAAAATATGTACCCCATGATTCCCATGTACTGACCTCTTAACGGCGTCGAAGGACCCGGCAGCGAAGTCGACGACCCCGGCGGTGGGGCGCGCCACAAGCCCCACGGCGCCGCGCCCCAACCCCTTGAAGAACCCCTCGACCCCCTGCTCGCGCGCGCCCTCTATCGGCTTCGTAAACACGCCTGTTACGCCGTCGAATACGCCCTGTAGTGAAGATAAAACAGATAGTAGTATATTTTTTAAACGAAGCTTCGTACACCGAACATGCATGAACATTACGCATATTTTGCATAAGCTTAGCTATCGTAAGGTCGCGCAGGGAAATTCTTTTAGTTACTAAAAATAGTTTTTCTTGTATTGTTGAAAATGTTATGTCATACCATCACAAGACCCTTTCCGCTTCTTGCAAGCCCTTCCTGCAGATTCGCTGGCGGCTTGTTAATGTTGTCCCGCCGACGGCGTTGATAATCCTGCACGGAAAGAAAACAATAAAATTAATACAATTATTTGAACCATAAAACCACCGTGAACTAAATCACCGTGCTAGATTCCGCGACACTATCTTCGCTTCATGAACAACGACAGCGGATAGATCGGAAACATGTGTGTGCCCCACCAATGGGTCCTGACCTTGTCGAGCGACAGCGCGGCCAGCCCGTGTCCCATGGCTCCGGTGATGCGCGACATAGCGCCCGCCGCGCCGCCCACTGTGTGCCCAACCAGTGACCGCACACCCAGGAACAGTCCTTCCGCGAACTCGCCTGGACCTTGGATAGCACCCTGTAAAAAAGGAAAATATTAGAAATTCCGTCACTATGCTGTAAACATCTACTACTATGTTATATTATAAGGATGGGAGTTATGGAAACATCCGGCTCGTGTAATATATGTATGATTTATTACTGAAGTTTTACGCTAATGACACATGATTATATATATATGTTTTGGATGGAAGTGTGTCTCTACACCACAATGTATATCGTGGATTCGACCCCGGACTCGCACCTTGGTTTTTTTTCCCCATCCGGACTACTACAAGAAACTAAGACCTACGCCCTCTGATTGTGATAGGCTCTTGGCCACTGCCTAGCCATAGAGCGTTTATATGCCGGAGACAACGATGTTAGGATAGCGTAATAATAACAACTAGTGAGGTACTTTACTCGACTGGCTAGTTAAGGTCGATGCGGTCTTCTTGTGCTAAGTTGCAATTCAAGTCCGACTTTGATTGCGTACCAGGACTCGGCCGATTGTAACGTAGGCAGCTAGCGCCGATAAAGGAGTGTGCCCATTATTAGAAACTGTTATAGGTAAAAAACTTAAGATGACCTGTTGTATGTAGTAGTGCACAGAATTGATATGGGACTTAAGTCATTTTTCGAATATAGAACGTCGACTTATCTATATGGACACGTTACTACTACATACAACCGGTAATGTTCTTAAGTTTTTTACCTATACACTATGGCAGCGTTTTTTAACCTCGGGTCGTGACCCAAATTTGGATCGCGGGTGGTATTGGGATGGCTCGCAGGTGGTATTGGGATGGATAGCGGGTATTCTCTGATTAAATCAAGTCGTAAAAAGTATTTGTTGTTCTTTTTTATATTTTACTTTGATGCCAATTTTAGGGGTATTTTAGGGTCGCGGACTATATATTTACAGTTTGGGTGGCCAGCCAAAAATATTAAGAGCAGATGCAGTGTGTTGTTAGTGTGATCCGACTGACCTGGAAAGGCTCATAGAACAAGTCTTCAACGCCCTTCTTGAGCCCGATGACGAGCCCGTAAGGGTTGCCGATGACGTCCAACCCAAGTACTAGCACATACAACTGCTTCAGAGCCTGCCCCGTATAGTGGCTCTGCACTTGAGATATCAGCTCCTTCTGCGATAAGAACTCGTAGTTTCTCTCGTAGTAAGATAATCTGGAAAGGAATCATTATGTCAAGGCTGATGAAGTCAAGAGAGAAACCATGGAGAAACATTTATTTACACATCGCACATCTAGATCTAAACCGGTATCAACAGAGACTCCAAATAGGTAACCAATCATAATATAAATTGCAAGTTCGATCAATACCAAAAATGATGAAGCAGTGCTTAGAGTCGTCTTGGCAAATAATGCCTTCTTGCGGAGGACCGAGTGATGTCTTATTTAGAATAGCTATTAGCAGTAATGTATTATTCTATGAAAAAGTAACATTTTATTTCGGACTAGCTGTTGCCCGCGACTCCGTCCGCGTAGAATTCGTTTATCGCTATCCCGCAGGAACTATGCATTTTTCCGGAATAAAACTATCCTATGTCCTTCTCCAGGACTCAATCTATCTGTATACCGAATTTCATCTAAATTGGTTCAGCGGTTTGGAATTGATAAGGTAACAAACAAACTTACAAGATTGTATTTTGTTTCTTTTCTTTTGTATAGTCGAGTTCATAAACTTGTGAGCAAAAACTTGATCAAATATATCTGAACACGCTTCTACGCCGTTAAAGTCGTGTTCAGATATTTTTGATAAAATTTTTGCTCACAAGTTTATGAACTCGACTGTACAATAAAGAGTTTACACACTTACAAACTTTCGCATTTTATAATATTAGTGGGATATTTATTACACTTTCACTAGATGTTATGGTTGATATTACGTCGAGATTAAAACTATAGTGAATCTATTGTCTTGTCATTGACACGAACAGCATTTAGCATTTATCATAACCAAACCAAATAATAGTCATTTTAAATTCAATCATACATTAGTACTCCTTTTGCCAGATTTTCAGCCTTGCCGAAATCAAACGGAGATACTCAAGGACACATGACCATGACTTACTTGAAAACAACGTCGTTCATATCAGTCAAGGTCACCCCAATGCTCTGCAAGACAGTGCCAACAAACGTAGGCAGCTGCGTCGTTCCGCCCAGCGAAAATGACACATGGACCTAAACAAAAACCAAGTATGAAAAGTTAAATAAATAAAGAATACAGTTTAATACAACTTTCTATGGAAATTAAAAGGTTCTCAAATGTTTCGCCGGAAATATTTTTATCAAATATTTCGTTTCCCAACTGTTTTATAATCTAACATAACCTTTAGAGTTCTACAGCATGGTTCTGAATAGTTAATATAGTTTAGCAGGCCCAAAAAGGCAAAAAGGGGAGGACCCTCGCTCCGAGTCATTTCTGGTGCAAAGGCTGTCCATAGCTATCCAACGTGGAAATGCCGCGAGCGTTATGGGCACCTTTGTGGCGGGAATGGCGAGGGGCGAGTTATTTGACTCGGTTATAGTTTTCTGTTGTAATTAAAATAATTTAGCCTAAACTGAATAAAGATATTATTTTAAAACAATATTTAACACTAAATATTATCCGCAACTTAACCCGCGTGAAGGATTAAATCAAGCAGTTGAACTAGATTCTGGGATTTCACAAAATTCCAGTGGGAATTGCGAAGAATAACGTCGTGGTCTCCTATTGACGTTGCGATAATGACACTTGTACAAAATGTTAGGCTAAACTATTGAGATTCTGGGATTTAATAGTACCTTATCATAGCGTGATCTCTGAAAAATTTAGAAAATAAAAATAGATTCTAAAACACAAAAATTTCTGCGATTGTTCTTAATAGGATAATAAAAACGATATTCCTTATATAGTTTATAGTAAAAAGAAACAGTTTGTTTATGTGAAACAGTTGGCAAATGAATCATTTGAAAAAATATTTTCAGCGAAAAGCCAGGATCCTCAATGAAAGTTTACTTACCTTGAGTGGTGATAAATGTAAGTTGTCATAGAAGTTTTTAGTATCAGATGCTACTCCAATCGCCGCCAACGCTTCCAGAGGTTGCCTGGCGTTTTCGAGGTCCAATTGGAACGCTTCCAGCTGCAATAATAATTTTAATCATTCAGGACCATATAAATAATCAATAACAAAACATTAAATAATTTCTGAAAATATTCTACGGTGGATCACGATTCAGTTATTTTCTATATTACATAGTAGAAGCTTTGCTTAGTTTGGGGCTAGGTCAATTAATGTAATTTGTCCCAAGATATTATAACTATTATTACATCGATCCACAGCCTAAAATTTTCTACGAAAGCTTTGTTACTCACCGCCTCCTGTTCATTGAGCAATTTCTGCGGGAACATGCCCATGAGGGCATTGATAAGCCCCATGTCCAGTTTGACGTGGAACTCTTGTATCAGCACCTTGTAGTACTTGTACTGGCGCACTTTGCTGTGCTCCATTATGCGCTCCACGATCGAAACTTCGATGAACGGCTTCATACCTAAGGGAGTGTATCAGTTAAATTAAAAATTTGTCGAATCCATCGTTACTTAGGTTATCAATGAACCAAGTATATGAACAATTCATTTTCTCACCCACGACTTTACAAATTCATTTGTTGCATAGATAGACGTAACTATCGCAAGATCGCGGATGAGCAAAGTAATTGCTAACCAACTGAATCACGGGGCTCCCGAACAACCCACCCGCAACTTAAATCGCTTACATACGCCAATACAAAGTCAAGACTCTTTTTTCAACAACTTTCCCTATAAGCACGGCTACAATACATAAAGATAAAATATTTCGGAAGAATTTGAAGCTACCCTGTCAATACAGTCTATATATATTCTCTTATTTTTCGTCCTCGAATCGTCCATATGAAACCGTTGGGAAATTAATCATTTGCAAAAAATATTTCCTGCGAAAAGCCAGAGCGACTACTACGAAATTCGAAAATCGAAGTTCGTATCGTATTGCCCCTTTCACTCTCGTATTAAATAATATTAGCGTCAGCGGAACAGCAAGATACGAAGTTGGAATTTCGCACGTAGTAAAGGGCCAGGATCCCTCGTTCAACTCACCAATGGCATCCTGGTTGGCGATAGACCGCGGCGGGGGCACCGGCGCCAGCGCAACAGGGAAGGTCGGCAGCGGCAGTTGCTGGTCGATCTGCAGCCGGTGCAGTCGCGCGTGGAGGCGCCGCGAGTGCGCCGTCAGGCCGAGCGACGCCCACAGCCCGGGCTCCAGGGTGCGCCGCAGGAGGCGCGGGGATGGCTTGAGGACACGCATTTCTTCGAAGTCCACCTTAACACAGAGATAAAATTGCCTTATTAAAAATTATAATTTTTATGTTCTAGTTTTCATAGAGAATTTATCTCAGTTTATGGGTTATGTTTGTTTCGTTTAGAGCCTAATTAAATATTTTCTTTATTGTTTCTGTTCCTTAAGAGCGTTTATACCTGCTGAGCTGGCCACGTTGCATTTTTGTTAGTTTTTTTTATTTGATTATTCCATAAAAATTCAATGAAAATTAAAAATGTGGTCTGATAGAACTCTTCTTAATATAAAAGTTAATGTGTCTACTCCAATAATTATTCGTGATAGAGTTTTATTTTCTTTAAAAAACCGTTAATAAATATTAATTCGTTTAAAAATTAATACCTACAATTGTTTTTTTTTATTTTTAACAGTAAGTTATTTTGTTGCTGTTATATTGATACCGACCTCAATGTTGTCGTCAATCATGCATCGCGGCGACACGGGTGCTTCGCTAACGCTCTTGTCCAGTATGTAGCGCTGGTACGTTTCCTCGTACTGGATGAGTTTGGCCCCTTCGATCTTCTTATACCGCCGCGCGCCGATTTTGCACTGCTCCCATATTATCCCAGAACTGTAGTGTAGAGGTAATCAGGTATTTGATACCAGAAACCAATAATTCCATGATGTACAATCGTTTTCATTAACTTATTAGCAAACATTTGATCAAAAATATCTGAACACGCTTCTACGCCGTTAACAAAAGTGCCGTGTTCAGATATTTTTGATCAAATTGCTCACAAGTTTATGAACTCGACTGTAGCTCTGATAAAAACTAGGTATTCAATTTGAATCCGGAAAATCAGGCTCGTTTTTTAATTACTCCCATTGAGGCCCCAATTCTAAAAATAAGCGCATATTGAGCTTTATCTGTTATACAGAGAACACACTACCGTGATACACTGACATAATTATTACCCTTAAAAAGGTAGAGGCGATTTACCGACCACATAAATTGCTTTGGAAATTTAACCTTATTACTATATCCATTGTAATTGTTGAAAATACGACTACCTTTAAAAGTATACTTTATCAGGTATAAATTTGATAGCTGCTTTTGATTATGTGGTAGTATGCTCCAATATGGGGCCCAATGGGGCCTTATTAAAGGTTAAAATAGATACACCGACCGTTTGACCGTTTCGCGATTTCGCAAATACTTTCATTAATATTACCTACTTTATACTTGTTTATTTTGTGTTTATTTAATTTGCGAAATGCGAATAAACGTTTTCTATTCTATTATTTTATACACACGGGTCACTCACGTATTAACAGTCGAGATGTGCCTCATTATGTTTCGAATCGATCCGTTCTTTCTCAAGGCGAGCTTTAACTTGGTAGTTCACGGTCGGCTTTTCATCGAGCATTGAGAAAAACTACGGATTGATTCAAAACATATCTCGACTGTTAATACGTGATTTTTTTTTAAATGAGAGGGATGCAAACGAGCATGCATCTGATGGGAAGTGATCACTACCGCCCTTGAGTGCCAACATTAACATCTATTTTCATAATAATATCAAGTTAAATTATTACCATTTTGCTAATACCAACTCTTATTTTCCAGGCTGGTGCAATACAGTCAAGTCCATCCCCACTGATCTACGAATACTTACCTAGATATGCTTATGTAGACGAGCTCCAAATGTTCGGGGTCGTTGACCAGAGACAGCCCCATGCCCTGTATAGAGACAACAAGCTCTGTGTCCACCAGCTCAGCCTCGCCTATAGTGTACGCGCCACTCGCCAGTATCGGATCGTCCGTGAACAGAATCACCCTTTGTAAGCCGTCTAGGAAGGATACCCAGTATATGCTGTGGGTTTCGTCAATCCTGAAACAAAGTTTGAAAGTTTGATGCTGTCTCACTGAAAAAAGCCGTGAATCCCCCATACCTACTAATATTACAAATGTAATTTATAACCTGGATTAACACATATAATATGTTTTATCCCGGAAAATTTCATTGTTCCCGCAGACGTAGACATTATTCTTAGCAGACGCAGGCGCAGGCAACAGCTAGTAGAGAATAAGCAGTAGAAGATCGTAGATGCAAACCCAGGCACGCACCTCTTCGGATGTATATTTGAATCGGAAGTTTTTTCGTGGAGGAAAACATCGATAAGGAAACTCGCATACTCACTCCTGCAAAGCAGTTTAATAATAATAATAATAAAGTTTTATTTGCAGGTGTGACACCCATATTTTAAAAGCACAAAAGGACTTAAACTAAGCTAAAACTAAGACGGGGTGCGTAGAGTTCCCTAACCGCACAAAGCCCGCGTGGGAACTACAGCTCAAGCCCTCTCATTTTCATAGGAGACTGGTGCTGTGCCTGTTGCCTGTGCAGTGAGATGAACATAGGTCCGTGATGATGAAAAATTTGAGAATATGACACTTTTATTTAGCGTAAACTTTGCGATAGACTGATATGAGTAATGACGTAATGACGTCTGTGACAATACGTAGCTAGCATTAGTAGTAGAAAGTAGTAGAACTCTATACTTACATGAATTCACCCATACCGTCCTGCCGCAAGTCGTTTTCGATTTCTTTCTTCTTATGCCCCTCAAAGATGAGCACACGCGGCCCCGCTGGGTTATCCCACGTGTACAGCATTCTGTGCATCGTTGGGATTTTCCTGGCACATACAGAAATAATATAGCCACATGGACATGAGACCTGAATTAGATTTTGCAAAAAAAAAATTGAAACAAACTTTTTTGCTGGATATACTTTTTGTTAACTACATAATCCGATAACTGTCAATATAACAATATATAAAGGTGGAGGCTCGAAAAGAAAGAAGTTCGAAAATACATAAATATGAAAGGAAAAGAACTCACTTGACATTGATGTTTTCTTTCTCGTAAACAGTGATAGTGTACGGGCAGTAGTTGACGACGAGTGCGGGCGCGTGGCCGTCGCGGTACTGCCGCACGGTTATGTAGGTGCCGCCTTCGCTGAGTTGCACTTCCACGTACAGACCGCCATACTGATACAATACGAAATATTAACTAACACACACACCTCACCCTCTTCCTCTTCACAATAGCTTTAAAATAAAACCAAATTAAACACCGGGAACATAAAGCGGAGAGGTCTAAACTTATTTTTTTTAAACTATCATAAAATTATTTTAAATAAAAAATGAGTTTCTCACAATAAGCCCCTTCATTCATTCGATACTACATAGATCGAAAGTCCAAATTAGTTATTAGTTGCAACCATCCCACTTCCCACTAATAATATAAATGCGAAAGTTTGTAAATCTCTGTTTGTTTGTTTGTTACCTCTTCACATCTAAAAATGTTCACATAAAAAATTCAGTATACAGATAATTTGAGCCCCGGTTAGTTTTTATCCAGGAAAATGGCATAGTTCCCGCGGGATAGTGATGAACGAATTCTACGCGGACAGAGTCGTGGGCAACTAATTATTTTATCTACTCTCATATCGTAATACGAATTATAAAATTCAAAACGATACCGAAATATTAAAAAAAAGATATTATTACACTTTTCTTCTAACGAAATAAATCCAAAAAGTTTATATCGAAAAGTTTTGATTCCAATTTTCACTTGTCTGTGGCAGTGCCCGCTTTAGTGCATGCGCGAACATGCGCGGTGATGTACTGGGTTTTAGCGCCATTCCATTCCATACGTGTCGTTTTGTTGTACGAATTTTCGTGGGAAAACTTTGTTCTTACTTAAAAATGTCTGATATCAGTGAATGCGAAGAACATTTGACTCCGCCCGATATTTTAGATGCGGCGAAGGAAATGACTCATAATTTTATTACCAGCAAAGTCCAGAAAATTATACGATAAATGCTATCAAGATTTTATGGCATGGAAAATGCAAAAAAAGGCTACTTCGTTTTCGGAAAACGTGCTATTGGCCTATTTTAAGGAATTGTCTGACAAGTTTAAGTGTTCCTCATTGTGGTCTAAATATTTAATGCTAAACAGTACATCAAGCATATATAACGAAGTCGATATATCAAAATATTCAAAACTAGTAGCGTTTTTGAAAAGAAAATCGCAAGGATTTAAAGGAAAAAAGCCAAGACGTTTTCACCTGAACAATTGAATAAATTTATGAATGAAGCTCCTGGACGCGCACATCTTTTAACGAAGGTATGTACGTATAAATATAAGATTTTATAGTTATATAAAAGTGAAAGTCTTTTAGAGTTTGTTGTTCTTGGGTTTGCATTTATATTCATAATTTTTAACTTAATTTGTTCCAGATTGCACTTACTTATTTCCGGTATCATGGGTGCCTGTCGGAGACAGCAACTCTACAATGTGCAGTTTCGGGACGTGGAAGTATATGAAAATACAATAAACTATTTCTTACTTTTCTAACTTTGATCTTTTATTTAGCAGATTCAATCTCAATGTGTGAGAGAAGATAAAATATTGTATGCAAATGTATGTAATTAGGCCTTAAAACACTCATGTGACCCTTTATGAAACTCGGCTACGCCTCGTTTCATGAAATCACACTCGTGTTTTAAGGACCCCTATTACTATACAGTTCGATATATCTAATGGTGATTGTACCATGTACTATGTACTTACCGTGTTCGCCAGTTTCAAGCAACTGGTATGCTGTTCCGTGTAAAGAAACGGCGCGGAAACATCGGAGGACCCGAGCACTCGCAGCAGGAGCAATTTCTCTTCCTTCTCCACGATGGGCCACAACGGAGCGCTAGAGTTCTTCTCTACCTGCAAACAGCAATGTTATATTATTCTGATTGTGATCAAAGCCTGACTCATGGAAACCAACATTATGAGAAGTTGTCGTTGAAAACGTACCCTCGTTTGGTATTTCGTCGCGCGAGTAATGCAAATTCCATTCAACCGATGAAAAGGGTGTAAACGTTAACTCCAGTCGCGGCAGCTAGGCTAGCCAAACAGTTATTGGTTTTAGGAGCCTTATATTATTATTCATGTGAAAATTAAGCGTCATTTATTCTTTGTCTATGGCACATTTATTTTATTTTATAATGTTTCCTGATATATGCGCAATGATCCTAAATTACTACCACAACAAGTTTGTACTGCCGGTGATTGATAACATTTGCAGTATATTTCATAAGAAGACTCCAGATCAGTCAAATGGCAAAGGAATAAAGAGCTGTGCTTGGACTATATCGACGAGATCGGAAACAAGAACTAATGGGTTTTGGAATCGTAATACGGTATTTGACTATTTTGTGTATGTTTTATAAATTAAAACTACACAATGCCTGTTATCGAATAGAAAAACAATTTTTAAGCTACCTTTAAAAAAAAACAAAGTTATAAAGGTTTGAAATTCAAGATTAGACAGAGAAAGACATATTGGCATGTGACGTCACACGCCAGTACCGCCATACTTGCTGCATAGAGAAAAGCGTTTGAGAAAGAGACAGGTATAAAGATTTTTCAAAAAATCACTATAAATCCAATTTTCAACCGATTTAAATTTTCTCTTCGCTAAACACTATCTGTATATCTATATTTTCATAATAATATTAAGATATGGCAAAATCAGGAGTTGTCAAATACCGTATTTGGAGTGGTCCATGTCTAGTGAGAGATGTCTTTGGTTTGATATCACAATGATGTTTCGTCGACTACCTCAGTCCAAGGATCTCCTGAGCGTGCAACTCTTGGTACTGAATGTTGAACGGCGCTTCGTTTATGATGAGGAAGAACGGAGTAAACACCACCATCTTTGTCAAACTGTTGAATGACAGCTGATTTTACAGCCACCTAATTGAAATAAAATACAAGTTGTACGACATCCACAATAAAATCTTTATATTATTCAGACACGATAAATGAGTACTGACTTTGGAGGCGTTCACGAGGCAGCACAGTTAGGGAAGAATTTAAACACACTTGCAAAGCAAGCGAGTTGTGAGATCGGTCATGATTGTTTTCTTTTCATATCGGGTCCATATCGGCTCGCATACTTGTTGAAAGTCAGAATGATTGTATGTCATAACTCTTTTTTCTCTGAATCCAATAATTGTTCAGAATTTATAAAACAAACCTAACCTATAGTTCTATAGAATGATCATTTAAAAATTTCAGGAATAATTAAGGTTTCAGTGGGAAAAAAAATATGACAAACGATGATTCGGACAAAAATTACGGTATGGCTGGCGAAGAATATGCTAACTTTGGTGCTCCCTGATGTAACACATAAGAGACATCAAAAACTCACTTTTTTAACCTTTTACTAAATATTTATGAATGTTAAAATTACGGAATTCAAAAAAAACGTAAATTAAGAACCTCTACAATTTTTACTGCACATAATTAAATATCTTAGTACTTCTTTAATTTTAAACGAAAATTCACAGAATACCCTTCAGTCAAGTAGGACTTGCCTGGTACGTCCTACCTCATGTCGGCATATCACCACTCCAGAAACTTCGGCACGTCCAGTGAGAACTTATCGGACCACTCCCCGAAGCCAATCCTGATAGCAGCTTTTTCTTGCCGAAAAAGTTCTTGGCTCGGAAAGAGACAGTATCGGCTCTTTATATTCCTTTGGATGGAAGATCACGTTGCAGTTTCGTCTACGTTCTGAAATAAAAGTATACTTTTAATGCCAATGTTTCGTTTCAAGAACAGTGGAAACCGCACGTAAAATTATCTTAGAAGCCGTAACTTTAAAACCACATTGCTGCAAAGGCATCCTTAGAAATATTGATGTTCAGCGTTAAAGTATGTATGGTCATAATGTCTTGTAGTCCTATAAAATGATAGTCTTAATATTAAGAAGAAAAAAATACAGAACTATTAAGAAAAATACACAAAACTAATCATGCAAAACATGCTGTTAAGGATATTTCTAACCTATCTAACTACCTAACCTAACTAAAAAAAGCGATTAGTGCTAAACGTGATCAAATAAATAAATGATATTACAGTAGGTCATAGTAATCCATTAGTAAATCGGCTACACAATCCAAAACAAACATTTACAAAAAAGGCACTTACAAAACACGACACTGAAACTTGAACATGGTAAAAACAAGTGACGCCCGCGGAATTAAATTTAATCTGAAAATTTAGAGACACCGAAAATAAATAAATAAAAACACCATAGTAACTTCGGCGTTTAAATAAAGACCCCCTAAAACCAAACGAAAAAGGTGCTAACTCCCGTAGTGCCCCTTATTATTACATTCTGAAGCGTTTGCACTCACCGGCAAACAGCCATGTCCTAATATATTTACCGCAACTTGATTGTTTTATCTGGAATGTACATCACAAAATCTGGATTACAAAGTTACGATTACGTCCAAACTTTCCTTCTTACGCGTTTTCTAAAAAAAAATCAATAAACGCGTATAGAACTTACGAAGGATTTTAGTCTGATCAACTAATGTACGACTATTTCATGACCCTACTGAGCATGCCAATAAATACATGACAATACAATAATTGAAACCAAAACAACTAATCTAGTAGTGCTTTCGCAAAGTTATCCACAACAACCGTGGAAAGACGCATCAGAGGCAAATGTCAAATAAAGCAAAAAATGAATAAATTAATAGGATAACGCTTCGTCACATCTCGGATACCTTATTGGAGTGCTGGAATTTTCTGTTTCTTTGATTTCTGCAATCATGGAATATTATGCGAATCGTTTGGTCTCGATTATATCAGATATAAAACTACGTGATATTTCAAGATTAAAAGTTCCAATCGTTTTGGTCTCGATTATATCAGGTATA
>NC_133475.1:11034200-11223196 GCF_025370935.1 Choristoneura fumiferana | reverse complement strand
CCTGCAGAGCTACTACGAAACTTGAAACTCGTACCGTCCCTCTCGCTCTCGTATTAAATAGTATAAGTATTCAGAGGAACCGCACGACACGAACTTCGAGTTTCGTAGTAGCCTTGCAGTAGGCATCTTGTCTACGGACGTTTGAGACCACATCCAACGATAATTTAAAACAATCGTTCTGTTGTTAGATTTAGAAGGTCTGCGGACGCAGTCAAACAAGTCGAATATTTTCATCACCGCATATAAATAGATTTAACTATATTCAAGATAGATTCAGGATTCTCATATAGTGGGATGAAGGTCTTAATTTTTTTCAAGTTTAAATAACAAGTAAAATTAGAGAAAATTATCGCTGGATATGTTCGGAGATTTTTTGATGCGCGAAATGAACTTTTCATGATCAGCAAAGCTAATATAGCCATGGCAGCGGCGCATAGTTACCATGCGTCTCTCCTTCAGAATATGTGCTGGCTACACAAAGAGATTTAAAGTAGGTCATTGTCATATTTGTTTATAAGAACTTATGGAACAGATTATGATTACAAGTTTCAGTTTTGGAGTTTGAAAGATTAGTCCTAGATTACAAATAGTAGACTGTACAACAAGAGCATAAAAAAAGTCATTTTACCCAATACGTTCATATAGCCACCCGAGTCGGTACGGCGAAGGTGGATAGACACGTCGAGGGGAAAATGAGTTTTACACTCTGCTTTTCACTTCGAATAAATATAATAGCAACGGTGGAAACAATAATTATTCACTTACTATGTACTTTTTATTTTTCATGCATTACTATATAATTAGTTTTTTTTTAGTTTTATTGATTTATTTTGATTGATTTGATTGATTTTTAGTTTTATAAACTAACTGAACCACACCACACGCGCGGCACATACACTCGGAATTCCGTTTCGGAATTTCGATTCGAAATATCGATTCAGGATTCCGTAAATACAACACATCATCATCATCATCATCCCAGCCTATATACGTCCCACTGCTGGGCACAGGCCTCCTCTCAGAACAAGAGGGCTTGGGCCATAGTTTCCACGCGGGCCAGTGCGGATTGGGAACTTCGCACGCACCATTGAATCGCTTCGCAGGTTTGTGCAGGTTTCCTCACGATGTTTTCCTTCACCGCAAAGCTCGTGGTAAATTTCAAATGTAATTCCGCATATGAATTTCGAAAAACTCAGAGTTGCGAGCCGGGGTTCGAACCCACGACCCTCTGCTTGAGAGGCGATAGGTCAAACCACTAGGCCACCACGGCATACGTTTATTTCAATTCCGAACGCGCAGGCTAACATGCGGAATTCCGAATCAGAGAAAAGTTCGAACGGAAAACGAATATCTGTATATGGTAGGTCCGTAGATGTGTATGGATTTACCTCGTTCGATGTCCCGAATCGATATATCGAATCGAAATTCCGAAACGGATTTCCGAATGTATGTTGGCCGCCCCTAGAAGGTTATTGGATTAGCCACAGAGTGGTACCGCGTGACGGGCACCGACGGCAAGGCAGGCCGAGGCGGAGATGGCACGATGACCTAGACTCGGAACTGACGATTGGCCAAATTTAGCTCTGGATAGGAAGATGTTAAAGTCAAGAGGGGAGGCCTTTGCCCAGCAGTGGAACAGTCATAGACTAAGGGGCTGTTTCACCATCCATTGATTAGTGTTAACAGACGGTTAAATGTGATGCCGTCTCTATTTGTTTTGTTCGAATAGACGGAGACGGCATCACATTTAACCGTCAGTTAACACTAATCAATGGATGGTGAAACAGCTCCTAAATATACAGTATAATAATCGGATTAGTCTGATTGAAAGCTTACAGGGGTTTTCGTTCAAAGTGTAGTCACGCTTTTGACGCAGTACACTTTGAACGTTGACAGGGTGTTGTCAAGAGTGTGTGGAGTGCTTGGTTACCTTCAACGGAAAAGAATATTTCCGCGGTAGGAGTGTGCACAGCTTGCAGTGGCAGCCTCAAAATGGCGCCCGGCTTCACTTCACCCAGCAGACGCACTTCGTTGCCGCTCAGAGTCATGTAGTAGACGGATACGTTCACTGACAGGCTGTTTGTCACCTGAGAAAATATACATTCTAAAATATTTGAATATAATATTTTCAAGGTCAATACATTAAATTGTTACTGACTGACTGCCTCATCAACAGCTAGGCTTTGGCCCTAGGGTACCTACTGAATTTTGCATTGAGGTTGCCTTCATGATATGGGTAGACAAGGAATAATGACGGATTTATTTTAAATTCCAACGGGATATTGAATAAAGGAAGTGTGTATAGGGTATGTCTGACCACAAGGCTTTTAATACAAGGTTCGATTGTAATCCCATAACTAATATAGTTTTGTTCTGTAACATTTTCAAATAATTTGAATTTGGATAATTAAATTGATCCTTAAAGTTTAATCGTTAAATCAGTGTATCTGACATGGTGGTGTTATCAGTGTCTCGTAGGACGGGGAATTTTCTTCGCACGGAGGCTTTTAAATAATATGTCATCTCTACGGTTAACATTTAACAATGAGCTGTCAATTTAGCGTTCAGTGGCAGACTTGACACCCCACACTTTAGTCTACTCGTGACCACGGCAACTGTAACGTTGCCAAAACGTCGAGGTAAATACTACTTGTGATATAATAGCGTGATAAGTCCCGTTTGTGGTATATTGACTATGAATTTAGCGTTGTATTGCTATACACTGAAAATTACATTTAATCTGCATGAAAAAAAAACACTGGTCATGTCTTTAAAAGGTTGCAGAACAAAAGTAGCTCAGTCATACAGTAGAAATGAAACTTAAGCCCTCTGGTCAGAGACGGTGCGTAGCGAAGGATATAACAACAATTGATATAATTTTCATTTGATATATAGAAATATAATAGTAGACATTTACGTTATAAATACAAATATTTATATTGATAATTATGATATAATGTAATTTATCTTAAAATCAAATATTTATTTTGTTATTAATTCGATTTGATTACTTGGGTTAGGTTAGGTTAGGTTTATTTTATAAAAAAAGTTATGTGAAGCTCCTTTCCTATCAATTATATCAAATATTGTTATATCCTTTGTAATTACATCAAATGTTGTTATACCGATTATTAGGTTAGATTTCATTAAAACAAAATTGCATAATGCTTAACTAATTTGACTCATTTTCAAATGGCCATGATCCATAATGTCTAAATATAAAATTGACGCATTATTAAAATGAACGAATGTCATAATGACTGACCGAAAACGTCCAATTCCCTAAATGACTAAATATTGATATATACATTTCCTTCAAACACCGGAAAGGCAAAATGTCACAGTCTCAAAATACCAAATTTTTTTTACAAGCTTTTATCTAGTTTAACTGTCATGATAACTGTTTAATATTTAGGTATTTGGGATTTTTGTTTTGCGATGAAGGTGTTAAAATTCAGTCGCATTAAAAAATCCGGTGTTTTTGAGAAAAAAAATATAGGTATTTTGGGATTCAGCCATTTTGACACCAGTTATTTTGAGAAACCTAAAATTGCTAAAAGTGGCTCCGAAGCGGTATCGTTTCATGTGCTCTGCCTACCCCATTAGAGAATACAGGCGTAGGCGTGATGTTTGTGTGGTGTATTTTGAGATCTAGGTTTGCTGGTAATAGGGTATAACGAAATCAAGGAAAAATGAGACCTAACCTCCATGGAACCGCCCTGCTTGTGTTTGACACTACATAACAGTTACGCAGCGTTCTGCGTTGTGATCAAGGCACTAGCGCTTAAGTATGTTCTTACCTGTACGACGCTCCGCAGGTATATATGCAAGGCTGCTTCTTGCATTACGACGTCGGAGATGAGTCCGCGCGACTCGTGCAAGAACACGTGCGGCGCGTGCCGGTCCACGGAGCCGCTCTGCTTGCGCCCTAGTGGGAAATAGCGCTTGTCTGCTCGCTCCACCGGCACTTGGACTTCCTCCTCTAGTTCTACTATCTGTGAAAATGATGCAAACAGAGAGTAGTGAGGAAACGTGCGATTTAGTGGTGTCTCTGAGGCGAATTTTCAACACCTGTCCTGTCGCGTGAGTTGTGACATTTAGATTGATCCCTATACTACTAGTTAAAAGTACAGTGTAATCGAATCGATCCTCCCTTCGATTCTAAACAAAGTACTTTCAGGGTTCCAGTTAATTTATTAACAACTTGTAATGTATTACGAGTGAGTATGTACTGGCATTTAATTCTTTAGTTTCTACGTGTATTCTATTCACCCATACCTTGACACTTAATTTGAGCTGTGGTGGTGGTTCATTAAGTTTCATCAGGTTGAGTCCACCGTGTTTCAACTGCAATGGTACGCTGGCACCCGTCTCAAACACTACCTCTCTGAAAGTAAAGACAATGACCTTATAGTCCAAGCTTTGCTTAGTTTGGGACAAGGTCAATTGGTGTCAATTTATTATTATTATTATTTATTATTCCTTGTACATAACCATTTCACATAACCACCACTAGTAAGGGGATAAATTATTTCCTAACTTAATTATAGGTCCTGGCGCTTCGCCGCCGTTACCATTCCGCTACGCTACCGTTATGCTAAATTGACAATAAAAGTGACTAATTAGTAATTACATTACCGAAATCTCTTTGTAGTAGGAAACATTTAGCCCCTTCTAGTGTTGGTTATAATATATGAAGAACAAGGTCATTATTTACACCAAAAATAACATGATAGACTTCCACAATTTATTTATTTATTGTTGGGTGGAAAAATTGTAAACCTGTAGCCAGTGTCGACTGCGTCGCTAGTAAGGAACACCGTGAAATCGTGGTTGTCTTCGAGCAACAGTTTGGCCGTGAGCCCCGTGCAATTGTGTAGGACGTACGGAGCACCGTAATACTCTGACTTGTCCCTCTGCAAAAAATATTAGTATTTAAAAAATATGTATGTATGTACCATGCATGTATAAACACTTTGTTTTAGAAATTATAAACTACTATTTACAAAATATTCACATAACCTGAAGAATACAGAAAACAAAAAGCGTTTTCAAAACTTAAGGAGAAGGTATGAGCCACATTTTCTACAAGCTTTCCCTGAACGATCTCACGGTTGGAGATTGATGAGAGAAGATAATCTTTTTACAAGCTTTAATGTTACTTGCTGTTTGTTGTTGTTGGTTTTTTTCTAGCAAGTTACTTTTGATTCACTTCCAGTGGTCGGAAATGACTTATAACAATACAAGTACAGTCAATAAAAAGTGCAGTCACCAAAAAAAAGCTTGTAGTTATCAAAATTCAATTTTTTTGCAGAAACTTATTTTCACGGGCAACCGAGTTTTGCTCGGGCTAAAACTCGATAATAAGCGTTTTCCCGGCGATAAAACCAAGCTAGATCGGTTTTTCAACCTCCGCATACCAAATTTCATCAAAATCATTGGAGCCGTATCAGAGATTCTGATTTTATATATATTATACAATAATTGCTCATTTAAAGGTATTAGATTAGATAGATACTATTCTATTTATAAAGGGTTTTCTAGATAGATATCTCGACAGACGGACAGCGAAGCGACAGTTATAGAGTTCCGTTTGTCACCCTTCGGGTTCGGAACCATAAATAGAAAACAAAAAGTATTTGATATTATTTGTTTGTAAAAATGCAAGCTATGCATTAATCGTATTATCATTATCTCACCCCTCCCAGCGTAAATTTAATCAGCTGAATTATTGAAAAGCATTGCAGTAAAATTCTTACTTGATCATCATTTTTTTTAGAAGAGGCGGCTGTTACGGATTGATCGTTCGCGGCAATGGCTGCAGCGAACGAGTTTCCGAGCATCGCGAGTACCTGTTAAAAACATTAATAAATAAATAATAAATATCATGGGACACTTGACACCAATCGACTATGGATACTAGGCAACGGATAAACATACTTATACAGATAAATACGTACTTAAATACATATTAAACATCCAAGACCCGAGAACAAACATTCGTATTATTCATACAAATATCTGCCCCGGCCGGGAATCGAACCCGGGACCTCAAGCTTCGTAGTCAGGTTCTCTAACCACTCGGCCATCCTGTCGTCAAATTGTAGCATATTGTAGCATAACATTGTTTTATCTGACAACCGGATAGCTAAGTTGTTAGTGACCCTGGATACGAAGGTAGAGGATGCGGTGCGTTCCGCGTGACGGACAAATATTTGTTTAATTAATACGAATGTTTTTACTGGAGTCTTGAATGTTTGTATGTATTTAAGTATATATTTATCTAATTTATCTATAATATGTATATCAATCCATTGTCTAGCATCGACAGTACAAGCTTTGCATAGTTTGGCTAGGTCAATTGGTGTAATTTGTTATAAAATATTATTATTATTTGTTTCGTATTGAATTTTTTTAGTAATGTACATAACCAATGGGTATAATATAATAACATTTTTGAGATTCAATTGTTACTGACATAGGTAACTTGATATGGGCCAAGTTTGTATTAGCTGTGTACTAAACAAGTTAATATTTCTTGAATTTTCGGTCAGCTTCTGTGGTCACACAGACTCTACGCCTGACATTCATACGTGGTATATAAAACTAAAAATGAAGAGGCCTTTACCCAGCAGTGGGTGGATGTGGGCTGATTTGATTGATTGATATAAAAATATTCACATGTAGCTACTCCTAGCGCCATCTAGTGAGCAAATATAAAAACTTACAACAACTACATTGCGCCATCGAAGTTCCTCAACTCGAGCGCATATAATATATAATAATATATGTATATTATACAACTTCCGACGCTCTTCCTTCGGACTTCGGTCCCCAGGCATAACACCTGCCTAGAAAGAGACCTCTATATTGCAGCCTGCCGCCAAACTTAAAAATATAAGTAATTAAATTTGTTTGTACCTCCATTCCGGTGCGAGTGATGGTAATTTCCAAAGGCTCGCTGCTAGAAACACAGACAGTCTTGTTGGGTTGCCGCTGCGCCACAGCCTGTGCGTTAGCGGCGTCGTCCGTCGTATCGATGGTAGTCTGCTCTTGCGGACGCATCACAATCTAGTACAAACAGTATTCCGAAATTAAGTTACTATAAGGTCGGAATACTTTGACTCAATGAAGAGTAACTTTGGCCCATGTGAAAACTTCATATCTAATGAAAAAGGGTCTTATAAAAAACACTAAAGGTCTCTACCCAGTAACGTGTCAGGCAAAAATTTATTTGTATTGAAAAGTATGAGACTAAGCCCATTAGCGCGTTTTCTAACCAACCGTCGCCATCGCGCGTGTCATGTATACTCTTGTCATTCCGTTCCTGACACATTCCTTTTACGGTCATGGCATGATACGTTGTAGCGGGTAGAGACCTTTAATCGTGGGCTGTCATCTAAAACCAATCATATAGCAACGTTTCATAATTTCAATGTAATAAATAATATAACCTGAAACGAATTAATCTCAACGGTCAAAGTTACCCTTTAGAGCAGTGGTGGGCAAACTTTATTCATGGGGGGCCAGAAAATTACCGATCTATATATTAGAGGAGGGCCAGGATTACACTGTTCTATTTTATACTTTTTTTATGTTTTTGTCAAATAATGAAATGAAATACTGTAGGACGATCAAAATAATAATTACCGCGGGCCATATAGGTAGATACTATTCACTTCGAAGGAACGTCGGCGGGCCGGATTAAATCCCTTCGCGGGCCGGAGTTGGCCCGCGGGACGTACTTTGCCCATCACTGCTTTAGAGCTAGAGTAACCTGATAATACGATACATAAATTCATCGGAAATATCTGTGCACCTGATTATAAATAATTGTGGGTCAGCAAATAATATCACAACAAAATAATAACGATACGTTCGATAGTACTATTAATACGTGACCACGAGGCGAGGTGCGGGGCATTTTCATCTACTTGAAAAAGGAATTGTTCACCGCTAACATAGACGATTCTGGTCAAATTTGAAAAAAAAAACTTATTTTATTTGAAAGAGGGTAAAAATACTGTTTGCCGATATTCCTTAAGATCTTACCTCCATCTTCAGTTCCCATGGAACGTGTTTATACGTGTAATCCTTGAGTATTTCTACGGGCTCGATCAAAGGTTCCCAGACCGCTCGACTGATGTTGTAGTACGATACTTGCATTGCCCACGTTGATTCCATGTAAAACTGTGAAATATATTATGGAATATAGGAAAGGTCACTATTTGAGTCAAATTAAATTACTGCAGAATATAATTATACTAGATGAAACCCGGCTTCGCTCGGGTAAAATGTAGACTCATAATAACATGTTTGAAAAACATTTTTGCCAGTGTAAAGACTGTCGTACCAACTTATCGAAAAATCTGACGTATAGCCTTAATATTATCACAAACGTACTTTCACAGCTAACGTACGTATCGGTATTTCTCTAGCAGATATTTCTCCTAAATCTTACTTGCACAAATAACTATGATGTCTCTGTCTCATAATCAAAGAAATTAGACCTAAAGGGCCCCATATACGAAACGATTCGTCTGTACGATCGATCTGATGAAAATCGACGAATCGTACCGTGTGTGGGACCCTTTAAGAGGTCACTATGGAGAACGAAATACGAACCTGTGACACGTGATGACGTGACACTAACGCCACTTTGATGTGATGACATTGACATGTTTACTTCGCAACGCCATTATAAACTTAGTAATTTATTCAAGTTTATATTGAAAATACTCGATAATCCGAATTTTCCGCCTACAAGTTGTCGACTCGGATTGACTAATTTTTTACGCTCTTTAATTTGATGTGCATTTCGTTCGAGTCTACCGTAGACCGGTACGAAATTATTAATATAGATGATATAGCGAAGACTTGTGTTAAAATGGAGGTATCACAAAATATCTAGTCACACACAGAAATGTGTAAGCTTAATGAGGATCTATATTATACTAAGCAAACAAATTGATATGTTAAATACAGGAAAGGAACTCTTTCCGTGAGCTGGAACCAAATGGAAACATACTTTAACCCTTTGAATGCCAAGGTGTAGTGTGCGGTAGTGCCTAGCACACCAGCGACGCCTAAAGGTGTTAGGGATAAGACGTACTAGTCTAAGAGGTGGCAGGAATTTTTAAAACGATCATGGAAACGGTAATACTCATTTTTATGTGTTGTAGAGTGGTCTGCTGATGTGAATAATTTTGGTCTGCCTGCTCTCAGTGGGTGCAACTTTGAGATATAGCGCATAAAAGAGGCTTTATTGTTGCGAAAAAAAAACGATAACAGAAATGGTTAGTTTTAGTACATATTCAAAGTATGGCGTCTCCGCATGTGAAACGAATTGGTCTGCCTGCTCTCAGTGGTTGCATTTCGGAGCTATGACGCGCGCAAGTCGCTTTATTGTTGTGAAAAAAAAACGATAAGGGAAATGGTCAGTTTTGGAACCAATTCCAAGTATGACATCACCGCCACTGAAACAAGTTGGTCTGCCGGCTCTAAGTGGTTGTATTTCAGAGCTATGATGCTCGCAAGATGCTTAATTGTAAAGAAAATTCAAGGTAATGGTAATCAATAAAATAAATCTCAGAGACCGTTAGTACTAGAAAGCTGTAATTTGGTATAAATATAACTATCTATCACGCCAACAAAGTGGTAAAATAAAAAAAATAAAAAAACATTTTTTTAGGGTACCTCCCATAGACAAAATGAGGGTGATTTTTTTTTTCTCAACTAACCCTGTATTGTGGGGTATCGTTGGATAGGTTTTTTAAAACCAATGGGGGGTTGCTAAAACGATTTTTCGATTCAGTGATCTGTTTGTGAAATATTCAACTTTAAAGTGAAAACTTTCATCAAATCGAGCGTCTCCCCCCTCTTAAATCTAAACCGTTGTGCGGAAAAATTTGGAAAAATTAAGGATGGTAGTAAGTATATGAAATTTACAAGAAATATTATAACGACTAAGATTGTTTGAGAATTTGTAGTAGTTCAAGAGTTACTAGCAGCCTAAGGTATAAAACATACCTGAACTTGGATGGAAGATTCCGTACACAATACGAAATCCTTAGAAAAATATTAAGTACTTGATTTTTTCGTAATGGCTACGGAACCCTTTCTTGGCCTTACTTGGTTACTTATATAATATAATGTAATCAGCTTTGGTAACAAAGATGGGGATTTCGTAATCGAATCCTGATTTCACGATTACTTGATTTTTCTTTGTAATCCTCATATTAAAGAGTCCGTATTAATTTATACAAATATTAGAAGCAACAAAGTCCCACGGCGAATGGCTGAAGTAGAAAGGTTTTGGTTTGATGCAACCGGGCTTTGTCTGAGGCCAACACGTGGGCGGCTCTGGGGGTGTTGTATGATACCGTGGTCGCTTCGTTCTGCACTGGGGGGACTGAGAGGGTTCGGCAGCACCCGGAGCATCAGAGAAGCCCTATTAAGGCTCTCTTTGGTTAGCCTTGGAAGGGGCTAGAAAAGGTGCCCTGAAAAAAGTTCACGCCAAACACACGGAAGGTGTAGTGTAACCGCGACTGCCTTCGCATCTTAAAACACGTGATCGAAATAAAATAAATAATAATAATACTATAAATCAATCGGAAATGAGATTTGGTGCATGGAACGTGCGAACTCTTCTTGATCGTAATGACAACGCCTGCCCAGAGCAAAAGACCGCCATTGTAGTTCGGGAACTCTCTCGCTATAATATCGATGTAGCTGCTCTCAGCGAAACACACCTTGCTGATGAGGGTGAGCTGGTGGAGCAAGGTGGCGGGTACACATTCTTCTGGAAAAGACTCGCCTCGTCCGAGCCGCGAAGGTCAGGCGTAGGATTTGCAGTTCAAGAATCAACTCATTAAGAAGTTACAAGAGAATCCGGTGCACATCTCGGACCGCGTGATCACTTTGCGCCTCCACCTGGATAACAACAACTACCTTAATGTTATCATGTTGTATGTTGGATAAGCTCCGTGGAGTCACTGTATGGAGAGTGTACGACCCAGGGAGCAGATCCTTCTGTTGGGTGATTTCAATGCCAGAGTCAGACAGGACTTTATTGCATGGCCTAATGTTCTAGGTAGACACGGAGTAGGCAGAATGAACGATAACTGACAGCTGCTACTAAATTTCTGTGCACAATTTCATCTTGCAGTTACAAACGCAATGTTCAGACTTCCCGCTAAGCATTAAAACACGTGGATGCATCCAAGGTCCAAACACGCATCTGATAGATTATGCCATCGTACGCCAAAGAGATGTTTCCCAAGTCCTAATCACCCGTGTCATGCGTGGTGCACACTTCTGGACCGATCATAGGCTTGTTGTCACGAAACTTCGTCTCCGCCTCCATCCTCCTTGCCTTGTACATCTGGTAGAACTAAGCCGACGTCTCTAACCGTTGATAGGTTTAAGGATCTCGGGATCAAGGAAAATATACTATGACTCTTGATTGCTGCGTTGCTTCTTTCTAATAAGATCATGGCGATCTTGAAGCTGATTGAGGTCTGAAAGTCCAAAACCAAAACACGAGGATTGGTTTGATGAGAATGATGGAGTCCTTAGAAAGGCGATTGATAACCGACGTCCTCTACGGCAGCACAGGGGTACCAAACCAATCCATACAGTATGGTGAAGATCAAAAGTAGTGACCTGGAGCTACGCAGACTAGCTCGGGAAACAAAAGACATGTGATGGCAAGACAAAGCTCGCTATTTGCAGTGGCTTGCAAATGCTAATCAGCTAGGGAAGTTCTATGGTGAAATTAAGCCGTTAGTGGCGAAGGCCTTCTTAAAGGTAAGGAAGAAGTGCTGATGCGATGGGCAGAACATTTCAACTCTCTGCTCAATTTCCCAACTTCCTATTGACATAAAGCTGGACTAGCCGCTGAGACAAAGCAAGATTGTTCATGCTAAGTATTAAGCAACAACAAAATAAGCGAGCGGTCGGCATTGATTTTATACCGGGTGAACTGCTCAAATACGGCGTTGAGGAATTGCATACGGCCGTATGGGAGCTCTTTCAGCTGATGTGGAGAGAAGAGAGTCCCATCAGCCTTGAAAGTCTTATATAAGAACAAAGGAGTACTTCTCTGATGTTAGTCCCTGGGAAAATATTTGCCCGAGTCCTAATGAACCGCCTTAAGGAACTTTCTGAAAAGATATTGCCTGAGACTCAGTTTGGCATTCGAACTAATTCGCGTAACGTGTCCGCCCGCACCACCGAAGTTGTCGCCGCATGAGGTAGGACTCAATGCCACCTACATTGGCCCTGCGCAGCACTTCCGTATTCCGCACACGAATCAGACCATTTGATCCTTCAAAGTTTTCGGAGGCATCTTAGGTGGAAACGGTCTAGCATGCGGATGTGCCTGCGATACACCATCCACGCTTCAGCAGAGTACAATAAGTTAGAAACGACCATGGACATGTACACAGAGATCTTTGTGACTAGTTTAAGATCATGCGTATAGAAGAGCTTGAAATCCAACTTATAGAATGCTGCAGCTGCAGCTCCGATTTGGCTGTTAATCTGGGCGCTATTTTCTCACTGCGGCAATTACAGGAAAAGAACAGAGAGCAAAGCCGCCGCATGTGCATCTGCTTCGTCGATCTCGAGAAAACCTTTGATAGTGTCCCTCGAGAAGCTCTATGGGTGGTACACAGTAAGATAGGATGCACAGAAAACTTTGTGAGACTTCTCCGACTCCTGCATGACGACATGCAGTGCTGCGGCGCTCTCGACAGTGAACAATCAAACTTCTTACCCGTTACCTGTGGGGTGAAGCAAGGTTGTGTGCTAGCGCGTGTGTGTGTGACCTTGACGCCGAGATTAACAGCCGAATCGGAGCTGCAGCTGCAGCATCGGTAAGTTGGATTTCAAGGTTTTCTGTTCGCATGACCTTAAACTAGTCACAAAGATCTCTGTGTACACAGGCACATCCGCATGCTAGACCGTCTCCACCTAAGATGCCTCCGAAAAGTTTGAAGGATCAAATGGTCTGATCATGTGCGGAATACCGAAGTGCTGCGCAGAGCCAATGTAGGTAGGTGGCATTGAGTCCTACCTCATGCGGCGACCACTTCGGTGGTGCGGACACCACCAGCGGGTGACGAAGCGCGTCTTCTGGTCAGAACTTGAGGATGGCAAGCGTAAGCATGGCGGACAAGTTTTGAGGTATAAGGACGTGTTAAAGAAGACCATGAAAAGTTGCACCATAGTGCCGTCTCAGTGGGAGAACGAGGCCGCTAACCGACAGGAGTGGAGAGCTAAGGTGAAGGCTAAACCTCCACGACTTTGAACTGAGACGGCGCTGTGACTTATAACCAAGCGCGATAATCTGAGAGCCCGACTATCTGCGGCAATCAGTAATAATTAGTGTAATCAGCTTTGGTAACATAGATGGGGATTTCGTAATAGATTCCTGATTTCACGACGCTTCAACTCCGACGGTGTCGTTCATGCGCTTGCAAGTGGCACTTAGCCAAACTTCTTAGAGAAGACTTCTTATACAAGTAAGTTGAATTAACAAAAACCGGCCAAGAGCGTATCGGACACGTCCCAGAAAGGGTTCCGTAGCCATTAGGAAAAAATCAAGTACTTAATATTTTTCTAAGGATTTCGTATTGTGTACGGAATCTTCCAAGTTCAGGTATGTTTTATACCTTAGGCTGCTAGTAACTCTTGAACTACTACAAATTCTCAAACAATCTTAGTCGTTATAATATTTCTTGTAAATTTCATATACTTACTACCATCCTTAATTTTTCCAAATTTTTCCACCCAACGGTTTCGATTTGATGAAAGTTTTCACTTTAAAGTTGAATATTTCACAAACAGATCACTGAATCGAAAAATCGTTTTAGCAACCCCCCATTGGTTTTAAAAGATCTATCCAACGATACCCCACAATACAGGGTTAGTTGAGAAAAAAAAATCACCCTCATTTTATGTCTATGGGAGGTACCCTAAAAAAATGTTTTTTTATTTTTTTTATTTTACCACTTTGTTGGCGTGATAGATAGTTATATTTATACCAAATTACAGCTTTCTAGTACTAACGGTCTCTGAGATTTATTTTATTGATTACCATTACCTTGAATTTTCTTTACAATTAAGCATCTTGCGAGCATCATAGCTCTGAAATACAACCACTTAGAGCCGGCAGACCAACTTGTTTCAGTGGCGGTGATGTCATACTTGGAATTGGTTCCAAAACTGACCATTTCCCTTATCGTTTTTTTTTCACAACAATAAAGCGACTTGCGCGCGTCATAGCTCCGAAATGCAACCACTGAGAGCAGGCAGACCAATTCGTTTCACATGCGGAGACGCCATACTTTGAATATGTACTAAAACTAACCATTTCTGTTATCGTTTTTTTTTTTCGCAACAATAAAGCCTCTTTTATGCGCTATATCTCAAAGTTGCACCCACTGAGAGCAGGCAGACCAAAATTATTCACATCAGCAGACCACTCTACAACACATAAAAATGAGTCTAACCGTTTCCATGATCGTTTTAAAAATTCCTGCCACCTCTCAGTCTATACTTCTTTTTTAGGGTTCCGTACAAAAAAAAGGAACCCTTATAGGGTCACACGTGCGTCTGTCTTTCTGTTCAAGTTTGTCCGAACTTAGAAATGTCGAATGGCTGGCTGTCATTGCGAAGAGTAAGTAAACACACAAATAATATCAATGAAATATCGTTATTTACATATATTCTATTTGATCTTGTAAATCTATAGTGTCGATAATAGCATTGATGGAGACAAATAGTGGTGAATAATAAAAGTACGCAAGTTAAAGAAAGAGACAATAATTTTTAATGGAACAGCTTGAGTTACAGAGATAGCAGTGAACAAAAAGAACAGTCACAGGCACTTATTATTACAGACGCAATAGCAATCTTCCCCGTGCAAAGATGGATTGCTAATAAATTTGACAGGCACTCAAACTGGTGCCTATTAACATTAAGAAATTAAATATAAACTTCAACATGCCCCCGGGCGTTGAAAGCTCTTCTTTCAACAAGAAATATCAAGGCTCATCAAATTCTCGGGCCGATCTTAGAAAACGCTCGTCGGACAACTCCATTCGCAGTCTTCACTTCAGCCACTCGGTTTACACCATCTGGACCAGGGTGAACAGCAACGATGTGCCCCAGTCGCCCTTTCAGAGGTGGAAGATTATCCTCTTTAAGACAAGTGAATGTAGTCGCAACGTCTCGCCGGTGGTACGCCACTTTACTCTTTTTTGGAGTTCTGAGAAGTATTCCCCGCTCCAACGAGACCAGAAGTGCAGGCGAAGTTGTTCAACCCGCTGGAAACGGGTCAGGTGACTTGATTAATTATCTCGATAATCCTGCACTGGCAACAAGGTCAGTGGCCGTCCGATGAGGACATGTCCAGGCGTTAGCGACGTCAAATCTTCTGGATCTTGTGTCATGGATCATGAATGGGTGTCAGTGGTCAAGAATTCAGGATCGCCTCTACCTGAACTAACACGGTGTTAAGCTCCTCATACGTCAAATGACAATTTGCCAGCATTCTCTTTAAATGGAATTTTCTAGACCGAATACCGGCTTCCAAGAGTTCGCCAAAATGTGGCGAATAAGCCGGGATGAAATCAAAAAACCATTTCTTCATTTGCCGCAGCATCAGCCAACGAGTTACAATTTTTCAGTATAAACTTGGAAATTTCGTTGTATGCGCCAACAAATGAGGTCCCGTTGTCTGGATAAACATGACTGGGCTTTCCTCCGTGATACAAAGCGACGCAAAGCAGATAGGTAACTGTTACTCGTTAAATCACTCACTAATTCTAAACGCCTTTGTTACGAATCAGATAAAGACGGCGACATACACTTTCACCAGTCTACATCCTCTCCCTTGACGACTAGCTGAAGTGATAGGTCCAGCATAGTCCACGCCTGCACAGTCGAAAGGAAAAGCACCTGGAGAAACGCGAGGTTTCCCATAATCGAGGTGAGTATTTGACCTTTTATGCGGCTACACAGCACACACTGACGAAAACACTTATTTGCTAAGTCCAAACCACATCTCGGCGAATAGTTATCTTTAATTGTAGATAATAACAACTGGGGTCCCGCATGAAACAACCGCCTGTGTTCGTAAAGAAACAATAATTTTGTCAAATAATGAGCCGAGTGTATAATAATAGGGTGTTTCTTTACGTACGAAAAAACAGAGTGTACAAGACGTCCCCCAACTCGCATTATTTGATCGTCATCCAGAAAAATATTGAATTTCCAGAGGACTCTTTTTAGGGAATTTTGTTTGGCTAACAACATTTTAAATTCAGGGAATGAATCGTTTTGAGAAATCCTAATTAGAACATTAAATGCGCTCTTTAATTCACCATCACTGAGATGACTGGTCGTGATAGGTGTCTCCTTGCAAACAGTGATAATAGTGATAAAACGCATCACGTCAGCAACCGTTCGTTTGAGTCGCAAAAAGTTTGGAAAACGGTCGATATCAATAAGCTGTTTTGATTGACATGTAGTCCAATCAAGAGTATATAAGACAGTTCCGGGTCGAATTTCAGGTAGTGCTGTGAGATATGAACCTGGATACGAAGGCCAAGGTGAAACGTCATGACCATGGGCCTGACCACCACATGTCAAGGGCTAAGATAGAGTTGATATTAACGCCACGAGACAAATGATCAACTGGATTCTGATCTGTGGGGACATGCTTCCAGATACAGGCACCAGTTATTTCCAGTATGTCGGCAACACGGTTTCGCACAAAGGGTTGACGTTTGGACGGTAGTATCTTGAGCCATCCCAGGACGATGATGAAGTCAGTCCAGAAGATCGTTCTATTAATTTGAGCACGAAGTGAACTCTTCACCTTTTCATATACGACTTCCGACTAGCGCACCACAAAGCTCCAACCTTGGAATCGTCATGGGTTTAATAGGGGCGACACGACTCTTAGCCATGAGCAATCGCACCAAAACATCACCTTCGTGGTTGATACTACGCACGTATGTATACGCATGCTCCGTAAGCACGTTCCAAAGCATCAGTAAATATGTGCAGTTCAAATTGCTCATGCGACTCGCACACGACCCTACGTGGAACAATAATTTTATTAAGAAGTGGCAAACATTTTATGATGTCCACCCATTGACTCATGATCTCCGGCGACAGCTCCTTGTCCCAGGATAATTTAAGTATCCATAACCTTTGCCCTTTGCCTTTAAGCTCGCCTTTGTTCTCCTCTCTGTGTGTTTGTTGAGTTTACATACGATACATACCTTTGCATGAGAATTTTAATTGAAATTACTATCACAGCTAACAGTCCTAAGGGATCGAAGATCTGTGCGATGATCGAGAGCATATCGCGTTTTGTATTTTTGGTAGTAACTAAAATAACAATAGGGAAATATATATCACAATAATCAACATATCCCAATTTGGCAGCCAACCGAGACCTAAAGTCTTGCTATATTCTGTAGCTCCCATATTTAAATCGACTGACGGTTGTGAGGGTGTAGTAGTGTCACCTAACAGATATGTATATATTTTTCTTTCTTATGTATTTACATAACTTACATCAGAGCTCCAGTCTTTGACTTGTCCGTTGAGTGAAGCCTGCATGACCAAAACTGGTATAGTCTCAGTCCCTATTTCCATCTCTAAAGAAAGTATGATGGAGGGGCTAGACAGCAAGCAAATTTCGTCTTGAGGAGGTTTCGTCGGCTCTTCGTCTATGGTCGGTATGTTTAAGGCGTCCTCTGCTATCTCTGTAACAAAATACTAGTAATAAAGGCAAGGGCCCAAATACTATGAACACCTACCCTCACACCTAAAAAGCGAAAAGAATGATGAAACGTTTAGCCGTCGACTAAAAGACCTTTTGTTGGAAAAAGCGTTTTATTCCGTAAATGAATTTATGAATCTGACATTTTAATTTTATTGTTTAAATTGTTACTCAATTATTAATCTTTACATATCCTTGACATTTAGTCTTTATATACATTTCAATGTGTTTTCAGTTTGACGATCCCTTGAGGAGAACCAGTCTAATTTTAATTGTTTACATTCACATGACATGCTTAGAATTTTATTTTTTATAATTATTACTAATCATATTACCTTTGACGATTTCAATACAAATTCTTATAACTGACATTTATGTAAATTATAATGTAATGATGTATTGATTGAATAAATAAACTAAACTAAACTAAACTAAAGTAATGCTGGTGAAGTTTACAAGTATCGAGACAGAAAGAGAAGAGAGGGGAGAGAAGGCATTGCCTTGATTCAATTGTACGTGCGGCTCTTACCACACTCGTAATCGTAATCCCCTTTAATGCCCATGATACACACAATGATTTTAATCACATTGCGAGGAAAAAAAAGCAAAGAAAACTTCACAGCTCGGCAAGAAAAAGACGCTAAGAAAACAACTGGATTAAATAATGGCTACCCGTAAATACAGGGGAGGTAATACGAAATTCGAAAATCGAAGTTAGCGTCAGCGATACGATACCAACTGCGATTTTCGAATTTCATAGTAGCCCCCCTGATTGTCACTTTTTTAAATCGTCTACCATAGATAATGCTAAGCTAATTAATTATTCCAACATGCAAAAAAAACTACTAGGCTACTAATACGCAATTCGAAAATAGATGTTCGTATCGTTTTGCTGACGCAAATATTATTAAATACGAGAGTGAGAGGGACGGTACGATACGATCTTCGATTTTCAAATTTTGTTGCAGCCCCTTGTATTGGCGGGTAGCCATTATTTTATTCCGTTGTTTTCTAAGCGTTTTTCTTTTGCCGAGCTGTGAACTGATTAGACACAAAAAAAATCATTTTTTGCATTTTTTTCCTCGCAATGTGATGAAAATCATTGTGTGTATCACGGGCCGTAAGGGGATTACAAACTCATCATTAAAATTCTAAATAGACTCTCGTTAGTAATCGTCTTCTTACACCCCTTAATGCACAATGTACTAAACCCATTCAATTTAACCGAAGATCGGTACAAACTTTTTCTAATAACTCACCAGTCCTCAGGAACCAATACGCGGTTGGTTTGAACGATTGTATGTCCCACGGCTTGTCGTAAAATATCGCCTTGTTCACTTGTTGAGTGTCGTCTTCCTCCGTGCTTGTCATCGTTGCCATCACTCGGTTCAACAGAGCTATAATATCTGCAGAAGAAATATTTAAATTGAACATTTATTACTAAACGTTTTGGCGCTGCATCTTCCTTTTTTGGGCCCTTAAGAGAGCAACGAGTGAAATTAATTTACCAGTCAAAAATAAATAAATAATAAATATCATGGGACACTTGACACCAATTGACCTAGTCCCAAACTAAGCAAAGCTTGTACTATGGACACTAGGCAACGGATAAACATACTTTTATACATAAATACATACTTAAATACATATTACATACTTAAATACAGTTTACAAAAATGTGAAAAAATGTTATAATGATATAACTATAGTAGAACGTAATAGAGTAATTGCTGTACCTAAACATAATTAAGCACGAGCACAACACACACACGCACGCTGGCGCACACACACATGCACGCACACACACGCACGCACGCACGCACGCACGCACGCACGCACGCACACTAGATCTAGATATAGAGGAGCGAGTCCTCCTGGCATAAGTATTTCTATACTTAAATACAGCTTATATATATTTTATACAAACATTCGTATTATTCATACAAATATCTGCCCCGGCCGGGATTCGAACCCGGGACCTTAAGCTTCGTAGTCAGGTTCTCTAACCACTTGGCCATCCGGTCGTCAATAATATTGTCGTCCAATAAGTTACGATAAACAAAAATAATGGATGATTGTACTTGGGGATAATTTGAAATGAACAGTGGATCCCAAACTAAGCTGAACCTGTATCTTGGAACCCGGAGTTAACAGATTGACAATATTTTCGATTCTGGTTTATTTTCAAAGAAATAAAGGCTGAGGGTGTACTGTCACCAGCACCAATATCTGACACTACAAGCATGCATAAATATCTGATACGACTCTATTTCTAGGGCCGGAAGGATTTGTCAGATATTTTTGCACGCTCTGCTGTGGCAGATATTAATGCTGGTGACTGTACAAGCTTTTCGTGCTCGTGTTTTAAATTTGCTCCTGTGCTTACCATCATTCCAGCCTATATACGTCCCACTGCTGGGCACTGGCCTCCTCTCAGAACAAGAGGGCTTGGGCCATAGTCCCCACGCGGGCCCAGTGCGGATTGGGAACTTCACACGTACCATTGAATTGCTTCGCAGGTTTGTGCAGGTTTCCTCACGATGTTTTCCTTCACCGCAAAGCTCGTGGTAAATTTCAAATGTAATTCCGCACATGTAATTTCGAAAAACTCAGAGGTGCGAGCCGGGGTTTGAACCCACGACCCTCAGTTTGAGAGGCGATAGGTCAAACCACTTTCACCACACCTTCTGTGCTTACCAGGCGACACGGTAATACGTCAGTACAAGTAAGACACCGAACAAGCAATCTTTATAGTCTGTCAACCATTTTTGGGGAGCTAGATGGTCTCACCGATCCCCGATTAATAAGAGACCGACCCGGGAAAATAACAATATAGACTTTTAGCCAGAAAGGCCCCTTGCATTTTTGACTGGCGTCTCATTTTATTCGTCTCATTATTCACTTACCAGGCGAGACGGTGATTTTTATATCGGATATAGCCACGTCGACGTGCATGCCGCTGCCAGGAGGCTGGGACAGCGCCAGCGACAGGGTAGCGGGCGCTAGCAAGTGCCGAAGCGTCCGGTCTTTCCTGCCCAAGGTACGGATCACCATCTGAAGACCAGAGATGCCACCGTCCGCTACCATTCGCTCTTCCGTTTTGCGGAGCTTGAAACGGGCTTCCATCTAAGAAAAGGGGCAGATTTTAGCTTTGTGTTTTTAGGGTTTTGGGCGGAATAGTAAAGCAAGAGGTGATGTCATAAGTCCCAAGGCCGTATTGTCTAACGCTTCCGACACTCGCGATCACAATCAAATGACAGTTTTTGTATGCGAAAACTGTCATTTGATTGCGATCGCGAGCGCCAGAAACGTTACGCAATAGACCCTCCGGTTTATACTGAAATAAATGAGACACACTTTGAAATCTTGGCGATTATTAATAATAGCATCTATTCGAAAAAAAAAACTGTATCATAAATTATATTTTTCCGAGTTGAGTCTATTGTAAAGGTGTGTAAATGAAAATTGTACACAGCGGAAAAGCAAGTGGATTCTATGAGGAGACCTGGGAGGAGGCGTGGACGTCCTTCGGCTGATATGACAATGATGATGATGATGTATCTTAATACTTGCATTGAGCACTAAAGCGTCGCAGGACTTCTGCTCGAGTGACTCGACCAGGATGATGTCGGGCTGCTCTATCTTTATGTTGACGGTCATCATTGTCATCTTGCGCGACTCGGGCAGGCTCGGCGCCGACGTTATAGTTGATTTCCTTTTCTAAAATAAACAACACAGTTCACTTATCAACTTTAACATTAATAATTTACATTTACGACTTAAAAATAGATATTTAGCAAAAGTAAGATTTTCTGGTATGTTTCCATTGCCCGAAAGGCTACCTCAGGGCAGTGAAAACTGAACATTCTAGAAATTCGAAAGAAAAAATAAGGCTCCTACTGAGAAATCTTTATTTTTTTTAATTGACTAATAATGTGGTACACGAATTCAACAAGCATTGTTAAAGTGCATAATATTGAAGTATAAGTTAACTTTTGTAACTTGATTGCATTGTTGCAAACTTTTATGTAAGTACATTTGTTTATTTGTTGGTTTAAGTCGAATCTTGCAAATTAAAGTTTAAACCGTTTCCTCTAAAATTTGGCATGTAACATGGATAGACAAAAATAAACAAAAGAGGTTGTATTTTTTTTTTGTTTATGCATATTACTCACAGCAAAAGTTTCAACTGATTTATCAGCCGGGCTGCGCAAGGGCTGGGAGGCATCTTCCAAGGCGGGAGCGATCTCCTCGGGGGAGGCTAGACCTGTCGTCATGAACTCGGCGAGCTTTTTCAGGAAATCCATCGCCAGGATAAGGTTGAAACTGAAGATCCGTATGTCGACTGGAATATAAGGATGTTACTAATTTCAGACAACTGTATAATAATAGATAAGTTTACCACGGTCTTGCTAGCGCTTCACACAATGTTAAGCTTAGTTTAGACTTGCAAGAAAAATGGTGCAAGTTGTATTAAATTGCGAGGTCGTAGAGGGAACGAGTTTGGTATGGTCCGATCGCAGCATACTTGCGCGATTTTTCTTGCAGATTTACACTGAGCTTTACAAGATATCCCCGCAAATCACAGGATTTGTTATTTCATGATTGTTTTTCAAATCAAGGTTGACACTGTTACAATATATTCCACGATGTTCAAAATGTAACGCGTCAAAGGCATCATCGCCAAAGGTCACTTTGAATAATAGTTGAATAAAAGTAGCTCAAAAATTTGGCAAAAAAATTAAATCAATACGGTATTTGACAACTCCTGATTTTGCCATATCTTAATATTATTATGAAAATATAGATAAACAGATAGTGTTTAGCGAAGAGAAAATTTAAATCGGTTGAAAATTGGATTTATAGTGATTTTTTGAAAAATCTAAATACCTGTCTCTTTCTCAAACGCTTTTCTCTATGCAGCAAGTATGGCGGTACTGGCGTGTGACGTCACATGCCAGTATGTCTTTCTCTGTCTAATCTTGAATTTCAAACCTGTATAACTTTGTTATTTGTAAAGATGGCTTAAAAATTGTTTTTCTATTCGATAACAGGCATTGTGTAGTTGTAATTTATAAAACATATACGAAATAGTCAAATACCGTATTTATCTATTTTATTTAGTTTTACGTCTTTCGGCTAACATGATGATGAATGATGATGATGATGATGATGATGTTCGTTATGGAGCGTAGTTAAATATCGTCGATGATGCTGCTATACCGCGTAAGTAGCATTTTCCAGTACGATGTCAGTACTGTTAGTGCAGTGAAAAATATACCTTATAAAAAATGCTAGTTACGCGGAATTGCAGAATCACCGACGATATAACAAATTTGTTCACGCAGCATTAGACAAATGTAAAGGGACTTACTGAACGTATCCATATTCTTCATGGTGTAAGTGATATCGATCATGCTGCGTATCTTGTCGCTGCCTTCCATGAGGGTCGCAGAATGGTCGAACGCGCCGATGTCAGCGCTTTCGCGACGGCGCTCCAAGTACCTGAACAGATAAAAAAAACATTTCACTCGAAAGACGTGGTTATGTGCAATGTTCCTACAAATGGTGGTGTTAAGTATCCTATTTATTACACAAGGTGTGTTCAAATTCTTCTAGGACATTTCAGGCTATTGAATTAGTGACCCACTGGGTGGGGTTAGTAACGGGGGAGGTCTATGGCCAGCAGTGGGGGTCCTACGGCTGATATCATGACGATGATGATTGAGTTAGTTTGACGGAACGCTCCTGTACTGAACTTTAATTGGAGATTGCACTGCGGTATTTTCACATTATTTCTTCAAGAATGTCTTCACGAGGGTTCGCTCATTCGCGCCTCTGCGTCCGACGACCGTGATAACTCTGTCAAGAGTGTAGCGATTTTTGAAGGTTATTGGGTTAGTTTGATTGAGCGCCCCTGTAAAGGTTTTTGATCGCAATATTTGACTCAAAGTACAGTAACGCCTTTGACGCGGCACTCTTTGAACACCATATAAGGAAACATTTGTTAATCACAATTAAAAAGGCCCGAAAAACATTTACAGGGGTGTTCATTTAAGGGAACTCAACAACCTGCCCCTTGTACACCACAAAAGTTATAAGTGCTACAATTCGACAAAATTGTAACAGGTTACTAATGGAAACTTAACAATTTTGTCGAATTGTAGCCCTTGTAACTTTTGGGGTAAAGGGCCCTGCTATTTTTTTTTATTATTATGAGGGGGAGGCAAACGAGCAAGCGGAAGAATTTCAAGATACCTTGTGTAATATCATATTACTAATGTGATACTACTCGACTTTCATTGTGTTCGATTAGCCTGCTTATTACCTTGTGATCTTAGCGCCTCGGCCCGGCCTAGTGTCGTCTAATGTACAGTCGACGAGCAGCAACGAAGTATTCATAGAGCCATCAGAATACATCCGGCCTTTGACAGAGAGCAGGGCCAAACAGAACCGCGCCAATTCCACGTCGCGCACGAAATGCTCAGCTTCCAAGTCTTCGGTCTGAGGGCATTATAAATAAGATGAAAAATTATTTTCACGCTAAGAAAACCTTAGTGACCTATGCATTTTTCTAGTTGATGTTTTTCCAGTGTGATGGCCCAGGAACCACTTAGTCATCTCACTCGCACGAAAAAAAGATGAATAACCATAATATGTTTAACCATATTCATCTTCTATGTACCTATCCTAATTCTACTAATAATTATTACAAATGTGTAAATTTGTGAGTATGTGTGTGCGTCCGTGCGTTTATTTGTTACTCTTTCACGCTAAAACGGATGGACAGATTTGTGTGAAATTTTGTATGCAGATATATACATTATGAAACCCTAGAATAACACATAAGCTAGTTTTTATCCCGATATTCCCACGGGACCGAGAAAAAATCCCGAAATCCCGAAACCACCAGATACATGAAATTTGGAATGGGTGTTCTTTAGATATAATTAAGTGAAATTTCGGAATTTCAATTCAAATGGTCGATGACCGATACTGAATGGTTAACGCGAGCGAAGCCTAAGGGCTAGTGATTAATAAAACCACAAAGATTTTTACTAGCTACTTACACTGTAAGTATTCATCAAATCTATAACAAAGCTTTCCATAGTGAACGAGAACTTGATCGTAGTTCTTGGCTTTTTATCATCCTTCGTCTGTTCTATGGTTGAAACAACAGTTTTTGCTTGGCTTCTGCTGGTACTCCGAACTGCCGCCTTGGACGTTACTTTTGGCATGCTTGTTTGTGGCTTGAGCTCTTCAACTTTCGTCTGGCCCTCTTGGAGGTTTTGATTCAGGATATTCATTATGCTTTTGTAGTCACTGTGGCCGACGGTTATCTGAAAATGTTTAATGATATGAGTAAAAGTTAACAAGCAAGAAACGTGGCAGCAGTGTTTGGAAATACATTAACGTCGGAGATAGTGCAATCGCACACAGATGCGTATCTAATCGCATTATTTTTGAAAGTCATAAATTCATAATGTATTTGTCATAATTTTTGTTAGATATTATAATATTTTTCCTTCTGAATCTGTAAATTTTCCAGACATTATTAAATGGTCATACTGTACAATTCTATAGGTTAGGTAAGGTTTGTTGTATAATAATTCTGAACAATAAATAGAGAAAAAATAGTTAAGTATGACAAACAAACATTATGATTATGACAAACGTTACATTATGACTCCCAACAATTATGCGAGCCGATAATGGATGCACGTTCGTGAAGCGTTAAGTCTCATTTAGACAATGAAAAAACTTTCACGCGATTTGCTTTAAATTGCGTACTAATGTGTGACAATGAATTCAGTTGATCAAACAAATACCGCAATGTAGAAACTAGCATGCAAGTTCTCGCAATTTCTAAATTAACAGCAACAGCCAACTCACCGCAATAGTCTGCATCTTGCCGGACACGTCTAGATCAGGCAACGCCTCATACCAAGTGGACAGGCTGCGCTTAACAAACAGCTTGAAGCTGGTCGGTCGCAGCAACTTCCGTTCGGTCACGATCTCCATCAGATTCGCCGCCAAGATGACACTGGAGACTTTCATATCTTCGAGTTCTAGTGTTAGCTCGTCTACTGTCACCTTATTCGTCATTTCCTGTTAAAAATGGACAGAATCATACCATTATGAATGGGAAAGTTTATATGTGCGAACGCGTGTAGTTATGTTACTCCTTCACGTTAAAATGGCTGGGCTTTGGACAAAATTTGGTATGTAGTCTGACGTCTGGAATAACACATAGGCCATTTTTATATTCAGGATACATAATAATCGCACAGAATCGGAATACAACCCCAAAATATCAACCGCTATTATTAGAGAAGTTATGTGCAATGTTAGTGAAATATGATTGGTTTTTTAGAGTCTTTTTGTATTTTTTATTTCAACTCCAAATTTGTTACTTTTACGAGTATCCGGTGAAACCATATCGAAAATACAAACAGACATGGATGCACAGAAAACCATGAAAAAGAGACCAGCGCTGGGAATAAGTAGCGTAGTAGAAATAAGCAATCTGAGATATGTATGCATAGGAAAAAATCGTGTCTAGATTCCTGTCCAGCGGTGGTGTAGGGGTTATAGCACGCAGCACGGATTGCTGAGGACCTGGGTTCGATTCCCAGCGCTGGTCTCTTTTTCTGGTTTTTCAGTGCATCCATGTCTCAGTTTATATTTTCGATGTTAGTGAAATATCCCGATGTATTTTTTTAGAATGTCCATGGTAGGTAATTTAGAAAAATCTCGAAATTTCCATTCAACTGCCGGATCTAACAATTTACGCGTGTGAAGCTGCGGGTAAAGACTAATGACTAGTAATTTTTAATCTCATCCCACTAATATTATAAATGCGAAAGTTTGTAACTCTTTTTGTTTGTTTGTTACTTCACCACGTGTAAACCATTGAACCGATTTAGCTGAAATTCGGTATACACATGGTTTGATTCCCGGAGAAGGACATAGGATAGTTTTTATCCCAGAAAATTGCATAGTTCAAGCGGGATAGGGATAAACGAATTCTACGCGGACGGAGTCGCGGGTAACGGCTAGTGTTTCCTAAAGATTTAAGTATTTTTTATAGTATATAATAAACTGCCAAGATTAAACCGAATGTCATTATAAGTTATAATTTGGGATGGGAATCGAGATCAAAATTGTATACAGACAACTGTCAGGGCTATGCCATTCCAGGGGTATAATTTTTTTAATATAAATAAATACTTACAGGCACACGCAAATCCACGAACTTGTTATTCAAATTCATTCTTCCTAAATCAACAAGCAGAGCGTTTTTGCTCTTCGAGTTCTCAGGCACTACTATGATGGGGGCCGCAAGTCGCACTTTCAGTGACAGTTTGGTGGAATTCTCGTAGACGTTTTGGACGTTTGCTCTAGCAGCATCCACGGCTTGCGAAGACGCTTCTATGATTGCTTGTTGTGCCGATTGGAAGTTGTTAAGGAATTCCTGAAATGAATGCATTGTAAATACTGGCTTATTAGCAACCCGCTTAGTTGATAGCCGGCTATTGATCACGCGTTGATCTTGATTATAATTTGTAATATATGAAATTATGGCTGGCAATAAATAGTTCATTAAAAATGAAACAAAAATCAAAATTAAAATCTGACTTTAAACAAGATCGTAGGACGAAGAGTAGAAAATAGATGAAAGAGAAAAACGTAGAAAGTTGATTACAATATCAATCAGATCTAAGCATTTTAGTACATTTATTACAAATTCTTAAGGAATAATTTACTTCCACCTACCCCAGCCCCTCTTTCCCCCCTTTAACCTGTTCCATGCAAAAATTACAGAATTATTTCACGCTAAATAACGTACCAACATAGAAGAGACGAACCAGTTCAGGAATACTATCCTCAGGCAGTTGATTTGAGCGTCGATGGACATGTTGACGTCATCGGAGCCGGGTTCAAGGTTATACATCACTATTTGCACGTTCACCACATCGCCGCTGAGCACTTTCAATATCTATTGAATAATAAGCAAAATTGTAAAAGTACAGTTAATAAATACCAAGCGTATCGCACGGATCACACATGAAAAAAATATTTTTTAAAAAATCCTTACAAATATTTCTTAGAAACTCTTCCATAAGACAGTAACATAGTTGTAGCAATATAAACATTTTTATGCAATTCTAAATTACAATTTTTATTATCTTATGTTCTTATAGAGACTATCCTGCAGACATACTGTGAAAATAGTTTAACAGGGTTATGTGCAAAAAACAGTATTTTTACACATAGCCCTGCAAAACGGTTTTTATAATGTCAAATAAATTAATTATTTTCACTCATTCATTGTATTTGAATCGCATCTTATTATAAAAAATACTATTTCAAAAATAAATCACTATGACCAATAAAAATAATTATAGAAAATGTACATTAGTGTATGTTAAATTTGATCAAACGACCATATTCATACATAATTGACTTTTTGCTAGGCTATCACTACAAGTGTCACAGCACTAAGTCATGAACACTGTATTTTTACCTGTGCTTAGATTTTATCACTTTATCGTAAAAGTGCATTCATATTTTCAAAATGAAAAGTAGAATATTGAATGCTTTAATTTTATTTTTGTTATCATAAAATATACTTTTTATCGATTTATTTACAGTTTTACCTTGTGCCATCCACAAAGACGCGTGATTTTGACAAAATTGGACATTAGTGACATTGTAATAAGAACCACGGCACGCGTCATCGTGAATGACTTTACCTATTATATCGGAAACCGAAATCATAGAGCAGAAGTGTTCGTTTTATGCTGGCCACATTATTTTTACATTTGACATTTCAGACTGTCATTTTCGTATCATGGTTTCACAAATAGACCATAGTTTGCAAATGTCGTTCGGCACACGAAACAAAAAACAGGTTATCTTCTTCTTTCTCATTTGAATCTTCAAAAAACCAAGAAAACCGACAAGTCCCGAGCATTAACATTCTAGTTGTACTGTACTTACGTCTTTATGTATCGTAGAAGGATTCAAATCCTGCACTTTTATGTTGGCTATAGCGCAATCGACTTGCGTGTACGATGTCTTCAGAACTAAACCAGCGGCGGCCCCTTCCAGTTGAATCAAAGTCAACCGACGTTTGTCATTCGCGAACTCGATCTCTACAGCTCCGATTTTAACGTTCACTTTCAGTTGTATGCTCTCGACTTGCTTACGACGTGTTGGTTTTGTGATGCTAGCTACAAATAGTAGGAGAGGATTATTTGTACTCATCAGTTAAACTTCTTTTTACCCGACTGCGAAGAAGGAGGGTTATGTGTTTGACCCGAAAATTAAGGTTTTTTTTTCTTTTCTGAATAATAAGCTATTAATAATGATTCACGGTTAGTCACATTAGACATATTTGTTTTCTTATCATTTATTTTTGGGCGGACGTATCTGAATATCAAAAATTAATATATGTAAAGTTAAAAAGTAGCGCAGGTTAGGTTTGGTTCGATATTTTGACCGTCGATATTTTAACTATCGATATTTAAATTTTCGCCCATTATGGGATTTTAAAGGTATTCAAATTTTTAAAGCTTATTCACACATTATTGCTTCCCACCTCAGTTCATTTCATATCGTAGTCAATACATACTTTTTGATTTGACAGCAGAGAACTCTTCGCCTTCAACGATAGTTTCCAAAGGTCCCGCATTCGCTATCCGATCAACCTTGGTTTGTATTAACTGCATTCGTCTCTAAAATGAAAAAAAAAACCGTAAAAAATTAGTCCAAAAGCTTTTTTTTCCAACATCTTGCAGGGCACAGGCCTTCTCTCAGAATAAGAAACCTTGGGCCGTCCCACGCGGGGCCAGTGCGGGTAGGGAACTTCAAACTCACCATTGGTAAACCTACACAAAGCTGCCTCCTGATGTTTCCCTTCACTGTTAAGCTCGTGGTAAATTTCAAAATGTTATTTTAAAATAAATTCTGAAAAACTCAAGAGGTGCGAGCCAGGGCTCGAATCCACGAACTCTGCGAACTCACGACCCTCTGAGTACGGTAATAAATAACGTACGTACCTGGTATTCATTGACGATAAGGAGGATTTCTTGTAAACCTTCGAGGTGAAGCAGTACTCTCAAAGTGGTAAAATCTAGCTCGATTAACTGCTCAACTGAGCCGTAGACACTCCTGAAGTCTGGGCATTTTTTATCAATCTACGAACATAAAATATAATTAGATAGCATGCTTTATACAATTCTGTCTGTTACTCGAAAGCGCAGTAGTCCATATTTAAGTACATATGACCAGAATGGCTTTTACCTTTACAGCCTATAATGAGGCATACTCACAGAAATCTGAATATATATTTGTCACAATCTAACACTTAGCCAACAGCCCCCCTGTACCACAAAAGTTACAAGTCCTACAAATCGATATAATTGTTAACTTTCTCATACGAAAATGTGTCAATTATGTAGAATTGTAGCACTTGTAACGTTGTACTCGTAACTTGTAAATCGGCGCTGTCAGACGAGATTTTAGGTTACACTAGCGCCATCTAGCGAGCGACAATGATCCAAGGTATCATATTATTTTAAAGGCACATTGTTAAGTTAAGATTATTTGACTATCTATTGAAGTACAAAATATTACAAAAAACAGGTCTTTGAACAATAAATACTCTACCACAAATTTACAATCATAAAATAACTTTGCAAGTTGTAGCTTCCAACTTTTGTGACTCACTACCGCCATCTATCGAAAAACCGAAAACAACTAAAACTAAAACTCACATTGCAGTATGTCACCGTAAACAAATGTTTACAGGTCGTCGAATCAGTAGCTTCCATGGTAACTTCAGGTGTATCTATCATTTGAATCATGGTTTTCCCCAACCTGTGATGTTGCATAGACACAGCGCCCAGTCTCACAGTGGCTTCTAACATGAAAGTTTTCTGTGTGGCGGTAATTTCCAAAAGGTATAGAGAGAACACCAAGAATTTGTCATAGGCTTCAACTGTATCTGCCTTTTTGTGATTCACGCAGAGTATTAGTTCTGTGAAAGTGAAAATTATTAATTAATAAATAATATATCCTAGTACCGCGGGTGTTAGCACGGGGTCTCCACTCCAGGACTCTTCTCGCCCAACGACTGTGGTCCATTCTAGCAATACGTCCTGCCCATCTCCACTTTCTGCGTTTTATTTCTGTTATTACGTCATTCACTTTAGTCTTCTGTCTGATCAACTCGCTTTTCTTTCGGTCCAGAAGGTGGAGGTGGAGGACGACCACCAAAAAGATGGACAGATGATATCCGGCAACAAGCTGGCGTAAACTGGATGCGAGTGGCAATGAATAGGCAAGACTGGAAAAGTACAGAGGAGGCCTATGTCCGAAGACGGGCGCTATAAGGGTCGTTATAGATAGATAGATATCCTAGTACAAATCGGAACACACGACTACCTCCAAATGCTGCCTACGTGTCTATGACTTATTCTTATTATATTAATAAGTGACATGTTTGTATTAAATAAATAGGGTGTACCTTATTTATTAGTGACAGTGACAAAAATCAAACCACGACTTTGAAGTATCTGTACAATAGTTTGTTCAATAAACTAGTGTGCAAGAATTAACTGCCGTAATTGGCGGCTTCGCAGCTTTGATTTGCGAATAGTGTATTATCGCCGATAGAATGAAGTCTCTGTCGTGTCGGTAGCTGAAGCGGCATTGCTTTACGTATCCATACAACATAGGGATTGGCAGCAAAGCAAGGCAAGACTTCAGCCGCGTGTATTTTTAGGCGTGGCTGTAGAGTACTTGATTAACCAATTTTATTTTATTTTTAACAGTGAAAGTCCCTTTAGAGCTAAACTATCTTTCGTTTGTGTCTGACAACGTGGCAGAAAAAAAAATGATATAAATAAGTAGAAGCCAAACAATCTCAAATTTCAGGCAACTATATCTGTGTCGTTTGCATTTTATATAAAGGGGACGGCGCGTACGCAGTCCCCACTACCAAAAATTACGCGTCCGAGTTATCCACATTAGGGATAATCGCAAGGGTCAACCCAACCGCAGTGCAATGGGAGAGTCTCGCCCTGGGGGAACCGCCTACTTGATCACGGTGTCCCCTACGCCAGGTAAGTATGAATTCACAACGCAACGTCGCGAGGGTCATTGTTGCAAGAAAAATCTTAACAGCGCGATGCAGGAATGGGGCTGAAAGTAACGGCGACATCTAGCGGCACACGACGGAACTAACGCTTCAAAGTTGTAACCGCGCTGTATACCCAGTGCCATCCACGAAGAAGCGTGATTTTGACAAAATTATACATTAATGACATTGTAATAAGAACCACGGCACGCGTCATCGTGAATGACTCTACCTATAAAGCACTTACCATTCATTATAAATAAGGCTTCCAACTCAGTAAGTTGTACAGTTGATTGTTCAGATTTTCGGTTGGCACGTGCTGTATCTCGCTTTTGCTTTTCCACTGGGTCTAGATATTTCAACAGTGACAAACTTGAGCCTTTTGACTCAGAGGCCTGAAAATTAAACAATTATTAGTTTAAACCACTTCTAATATTGCATACTAAATTATAAAATTATCATAGGCTACAATATGTATACTTTCGAACTAATTAACTATTCTTACCGCGACTGACAAATTTAAATACAAACTAAAGTAAATGAGGTTTATTTAGTGATCATTCTATATCCTTGAACTCTATACGCTCTAATGTGACATTAATCACAACTAAGTGTATACAGTTACATGAAATTACCGAACCATTTCCTTCAGCGAGTAAAAGACGATAATCATAAGAGCGACCAGTCAATAAGAAGTCCAACTGGTAGCAAAATATCTTGGGACGAAAAAATTTTAATTAAAATTAATTCAACGAGAAAATTATCAGCATTATTTAACGTACCTTTAGTTGAGTGGTCTCATCTGATTTCGGAAGAGGCATGCTCATTAAGATTTCACATACAGATATTAGCCTGTAAAGATAGATAACAAATATGTTACGCGGATTTGTATGGGCCAAAGTTAACTACATAACTCCGAGTGAAGTGCTAATCCAGGGTTAAATTAAATAGTGTTAAAATGTATGAACCTCTCATCCATAACCCAGAGCTTCAGAATTCCGAATGCTGCTGACATGTATATGAATTATTGTATTAATATGTGGCATGTTTGTATTAATTTTAGTGACAAGTGTCAAACCAAGAGTTTGAATTATATCACACTTAGATGTTATAACTCCAACGATCAAATAATATAGAAAATATATAGTATCATGTCAAATACGAACGTTTCCGAGGAAATACGATGGGAAAAGGATTACATTATACCAATGAAGTCGTCCTAGAAGACAATAAAGTAACCACCAGTCTATATAAATAATAAATAATACGTTACGAAATATTAGCGAGATTATTACTTCATCACCAAACATAATTCAAGGCTTACCTGTCTTCAGAAGCGGTAATGGCAATTTTCTGCAATTCCCCCCTTATTCTGATTTTGGGCAACCGCGGGTCGTCTATTATTAGGCACTTGTGTATCTGAATGACTAAGTTTGTTGGCTGCAGTAAATGTAAAGGAGTGGCTTCGTTCGACGCTATAGCCGAATTCCAATCTTCATTTGCTAGTGCTATAACGATCTGAAATATAATTATCAAGTAGGTACATATAAACAATATGTATTCGTAAACCATAACCGTACAATTTCAATACAACCCAAAAATCACTATCTAATCAAATCGGATCAAAAATCAGTAGAAACTATTTACTATACCATCGCTGTATTGGTCATCATCATCATCATCATCATGTCAGCCGAAAGACGTCCACTGCTGGACATAGGCCCCCCAAGGCTCTCCACTCAGACCGGTCTTGTGCTTTCCGCATCCAACGCGATCCCGCGATCTTAACCAGGTCATCGCTCCATCTTGTTGGAGGCCTACCGACAGCTCGTCTCCCGGTCCGCGGACGCCATTCGAGAACCTTCTGACCCCATCGGCCATCAGCTGTATTGGTGTAAGCAATAATTTATTTATTACCTGCATCTCAGTCAATTGAAGGACCATCTTGTCGTAACTATGCCGCGCGATCTCCTTGATAATTTGGTCGTCAGCTAACCCTTCCTGGTACAATTTATGGACGTCCAATGCCTCCGATCGAGGTTCACTTTTTATACTTATGGCACCGAGTTTAACCACGATGCATGGCTCGTCCCTGGAAACATAAAAATATAAGCCATAAGTCATTTCATTCTAGACAATAGCACAGTACAAAAACCGACCAAGAGCGTGTCGTACACGCCCAGAATAAGGTTCCGTAGCCATTACGAAAAAATCAAATAAGGATTTCGTATTGTGTACGGAATCTTCCAAGGTTAGGTTTATTTTATACCTTTGGCTGCTATGCTGCTAAGAGTAAATACTCTTAAACTACTAATAATTCTCAAGCAATCGTAGCCCCTAAATTTCCTTGTAAATTTGATATATTTACTACCATTCTGAATTTTTACAAATTTTTCCACCCAACTGTTTATATTTTAGAGGTATGTAATAGGCTAGACGACTAAAAAAACTGTTTAGTCCGTCGTCAGTTAGATAATTAAAAAATATTGTGTGTGTATAGTCCTGAGGCCCACCATATAAATATTTTGAAAAAAATTAACAAAGTAATAATAATCTAATTGTTTCGATAATAAAGTCGCCGTCCGTGCCGTCAAACTGCCATGGTGTAAAAAAATAGAAAAACAAAGGATTTTTTACTTTGTTACATTGTCATAGATTCCTAATTCCCTTGAACTTATTGTGTACATTCTATCGCACATTGGGCCGCACGAGGATAGTATCTTCCCTTAAATTCCACGTGTCTTGACCCTGAACTACAAATATGAAATTCGGATTTAGGCGCCAAAACCACTTAATGAATCCTTTGAACACCACTGTAGCATTAAAAAGTCATCAACTCATCACCTACACGCCATTTGACTGGAATGTCAATAGCAAAATTGAGCTTTGGATTCAAACATATAGGTCGCTATTTCAGGTTGTAGTTCAAGCGATCATAATGTATGTTAACGATGGTGTTGCAGGCACGACGTTTGTTAACAACTTTAAGCGTCGTTGGCGCTCAAAAGGTTAATATTTTTAGATCTCTGTAGCCCTTACCCTTTATATTTTCCTGTATGTGGCACTACGATATAAGAAGCCGCTATATCGATGTCCAATTCGATAAAAGTGTGTTGGTGTACGGCGTATTGCATACCGAGAGCAGATTTTTCCTTCAAATCTGACAGTTTATTCTCAGCCACTGCTTGTAAACTGCAATAGATATTTTTCTACTATAAGTTTAAGCTTTTCATTAATGGAGGATGACGTAACGTACAACAGAATAAGCAGTTAATTGGCTTACAAAAAGACCGCCACAAAAAAGACATTATAATGCACGTTTAAGGTAACTCGATCAAAAGGGGCTATACCAAGTTATGGTATTCAGTCTGTTGTTGTTTGTTTTTAAAAAAGTTTTTATATTTTATTTGAAGTGACAAATAAATGTTCTGCTTTATGCTTTGTACTTTTTTCGTTAAGTTTCTTACGTGCTCAAAGCCGATGACTCGGAAGGTGGTTTAAACACATTCACGATCTCAATGACTGTCTGCGCATCATAAATAATCTGTAAGGGTCGTGCTGACACTTTAACTCTTTGGTCCCCTTTTCCATCTGAAAGTAAGGGGGAGTTTGTTTATTTTAATCAATATTTTAAGCAATATTATCCTTGAGCTGATTTCTTGTGTTCAATAATAGTATATTACTGCAGAGGCCGGGAAAGAAAGGCTTGCAGGCCGAGTATGTATAGACAAACGTGATTTGTGTGTGTTCTTACAGTGTGGAGGTGGAGGAACTGCATGCACACATATTTCTTGCATAAACTTAGCTATCATAGGGTCGCGGGTGAGCAAAGTAATTGTTTCAGTTTATTGATATGGACCTCCGCAAAGTAAAGCCTGGTTCAATAAATTATTTTTCATCACACTTGCTCTTAAACAGTGTCGAAACATGCAGGCTACCTTGGTTGCAACACCCCAAATAAAACCCTCGACCTTAATGTACTTGTTATGAATCCCGTGGTCGGTAAATGAGTCATTGCCCGTACTAATTTTCTTGTCATGAAGCCCAAGGTCGGTAAATGAGTGTGATACTGCATGGGGGAGGAGGCTGGCGCTGCCAAGAACGTAGTCAGCGGTATCGGCAATTTTTGAAAAAATATTAGTTTTTCTTTTACAAATATACAATTTTACTCGCAAATGTGATGAAAAACATTGTATGTCGCACGGGCGGTACTAGAATTACGAACATCGACTCATTAAAGCCAGTCTTCGACTTCGGGCTTCTAATAGACTCTCGTTCGTAATTCCTTGTTTACCGCCCCTTAAGACACAATAAACTATTTCAGTTCATATAAAGGGGACGGCGCGTACGCAGTCCCCACTACCAAAAATTACGCGTCCGAGTTATCCACATTAGGGATAATCGCAAGGGTCAACCCAACCGCAGTGCAATGGGAGAGTCTCGCCCTGGGGGAACCGCCTACTTGATCACGGTGTCCCCTACGCCAGGTAAGTATGAATTCACAACACAACGTCGCGAGGGTCATTGTTGCAAGAAAAATCTTAACAGCGCGATGCAGGAATGGGATCGAAAGTAACAGCGACATCTAGCGGCACGCGTAGGAACTAAATCATACGGCATTCTCGTGGGAAGGCTAGCTGAATTAGAAGTAATGTTAAGATTATGAATTAAAAATGTCGTCTTACCCAAGGGATTGGTCTCAAACAGGACGTTAAGCAGGTAAACGTCACTTGTGACCTCTTTGGACGTAACTAGTTGCGGTGTGTATTCGCCTTGCTTCACCCCGGTCACCGTAAACGCTTGCATTTGTACGTCTAACCTGAAATTATATGAAAAAAAAAAACAGGTTAGTCCGTACAGTACCACCAAGATAAACGGAGTTTAACGTGACGCTCTATGGCTCCAGATTTTCCTTGTATTTCTGTTCTTCATGTCATTTAACATAACCCTCCTTCGGGCAGGCGGGTAAAAAGACAGTTATGCAACAGTGGTGCCACCCTTTCAAGTAGAGTCGGTCAGTCGGTGCCCTAACAAAAGTATACACTTTTCTATGCAACTAGTATGAAAAAGTGGATACATAAGTTAGGGAATCGACCGTACAAGTGATAGGCTAAAGGTAGGTCCACAATTTCGTTATTCTAGCGTATTAAAATTACGCCTTATACTATAAGTAGTGCCACGAGAGTTGAAGTGAATAATTAGATTACACACACAGCTACATGTCGTGTAATGACAACAGGACTTTGACATTTACTCATTCATTTAATTCATTCTCCTTTTGTGCAATCAGTTCTTTTTTTTTAGCTGTGTGCGTAATCATTCACTGCAACTCACGTGGCACTATCTATATACGAAGTTTTATTTTCAAACTTCGCAGCATGTCGTTCACAAAATATTTAAAAGCTGCTCTTTTAACTAGTTTGTATCAGTGGCCATTTAATAGTACATTGTGTCTTAAGGGCGGTAAATAAGGAATTACGAACGAGTCTATTAGAAGCCCTAAGTCGAAGAAATTAATACGGGCAATGACTCATTTACCCATCACGGGTTTAATGAGAAGCACATTAAGGTCGAGGGTTTTATTTGGGGGGTTGCAACCAAGCTAGCCTGTATGTTACGACACTGTTTACGAGCAAGTGTGATGAAAAAATATTTACACGCAAGTACCCGAGTACACTGACTGAGCGGTGAAACTTGCCACTTTTGCAAAGATGGATGCAGCTCCACTCTTCTATGTAAACAAATTTTAATGAACTAAAATAATTTCTTTGCGCACCCGCGACCTTATGATAGCTAAGTTTATGCAAGATATGCGTGTTCATGCAGTTCCTCCACCTCCACTCTGTAAGAACACACACAAATCACACAAACCCATCTATCACCACCACACTACACTAGATAGCAAAGAAATTATTTTAGTTCATTGATATGGACCTCTGCAATTTCCAATGACTCGCGGTTATTTACAATAGATAATTATATTTGTTACGGGACGTAGACCGTGATTTACTCCCGATATTTCAACGCACGGGTAGTACCCCAAAGAATGACCAGACATAATTTTAAGTTCTTCTATTACATGTTTATGAATTTGAATTATACCTAATAGCATTGGCGCTGGGTCTCTGTCCCATTTCAACAACCACATTGTCCACACAAGCCTTCAACACTTCGACCTCATCGTTCACAGCGACTTGCAGCCTGTCCAGTTTGAAGTAGCTCTCTACAGCCACGTATTCTGTCGGTAGATGGAGAGGCGCGGAGTTCTCTTGGTAGTCTATGGCGCGGAAGAGTTTCTCCTTTTCTTCGGGCGTCATTGCGTTTTGGAATTGTTTCACTGTAACAAAAATTAGCGGTTTAATCTTACCTTAATCTTACTGTTTCCATACATTGAGTTCATGATTTAATTTCAAGAAAGTATAATTTTTTGGAATCTTTTTGTATTATTTAATTCAATTCCAATTTTTCTTTACTTTTACGGTCATCCCGTAATACCTAAATTGAAAATACAAACTGAAATATAGATGCACAGAAAAACCAGAAAAATAAGACCAGCACTGGGAATCGAACCCAGGTCCTCGGCATTCCGTGCCACGTGCTATACCGCTACACCACTGCTGGACAACGGTACAGACACGACTTTCCCCTATGCACCACATATCTCAGCTTGTTTGTTTCTTAATTAGCCACTTAAGCAGTGACGCTAGCGACATCTATACCGTAGCCCTCATCTGAGAAACTTTCGGCATTCCATTGGAACTAACCGCTCACCTGGACAAGAGATATCGTTATTTTAGCAATCAAATTAAGATTGGTTTTTTGGAATCTTTTTGTATTTTTTAATTCAATTCCAATTTTTTTATTTTTACGGTCATCCCGTAAAACCTAAATTGAAAATACAAACTGAAATATAGATGCAATATAGTATAGATGTCGCTAGCGTCACTGCTTATCAGACTAATTTCAACTTTGGGCTATAGATCGCATGAGATCGAAGAGCTGCTAGAATAAAAACATTGAACCGCGCTCCAAAACTCGAATTGTCGATGTGGGGACAAAGACCATCGAACTCAAGTGGGACTGGGCAGGACTCTGCCGGATGCTACTGGATTGCTGGGCCAAAATCACCACTGATTGGGTTCCATGCGACGGGTACGGAGCAGAGGTAGTCCTAAAAGAAGGTGGCGGGACGATTTGGAGCGATTTTAGTCGGACTGGCGACATTTTGCCGAAGACAGAGGGGAGTGGAAGGAGAAAGGGAGGCCTTTGCCCAGCAGTAGGACACCATATAGACTATTATAAAAAAAAACCGGCCAAGTGCGAGTCGGACTCGCGCACGAAGGGTTCCGGACCATTATCTATACATTAGACATTAGCAAAAAAACGACAAAAAATCTAGTTTTGTTGTATGGGAGCCCTCGTTAAATATTTATTTTATTTTAATTTTTATATTTATTTTTAAAGTGATTATACAACTAAAGATTCTGTGAATATTTGAAGCGTCTACCGGTTGCCGTTATTAATATCAAGCAAAAAACGGCAATACAATCACGTTTGTTGTATGGAAGCCCCCCTTAAATAATTATTATATCAGATAGCCGCCACAGTAATACATAATCTGTGAAAATTTAAAGTGTCTAACTATTACGACTCAAGAGATAGAGCCCTGTGACAGACGGACGGACAGACAGACAGACAGACAGCGGAGTCTCAGTAATAGGGTTCCGTTGACACCCTTTGGGTACGGAAGCCTAAAAATCAACAAATGAGTAAATGCATTACACTGTCCAGCATTAACTAAACTAACTTTCATTCTGTATCTTACTTTTAGTAGGTACGATTAAAATCTATGTTTGTTCCATCCATCCCACCCTATCTACGTCCCACTGCTGGGCAAAAAAGAGGGCTTGGGCCATAGTTCACACGCGGGCCCAGTGCGGATTGGGCACTTCACACGCACCATCAAATTGCTTCGCAGGTTTTTGCAGGTTCCCTCACTATGTTTGTTAATATAGATTATAGGTAGGTACTTACTAGCTGTTATGCGCTACTCCGTCCGCGTAGAATTCGTTTATCGCTAGAACTATGCAATTTTCCGGGATAAACTATCGATTGTCCTTTCCCGGGACTCAAACTATCTGTATACCGAATTCCATCTAAATCGGACAGGTTTTGAAGTGATGCAACAGACTTACAAACTTTCGCATTCATAATATTACTGGGATATCATTTTACTCACTAATAGCTGTGCCCTCTGCGAGGTCATCATCCTTGGAGCCGCCTCCGGCCCACCAGCCGCTAAACCAGCCACGTGTCTTGCGCGCCTCTGCCTCTATCTTGCCAAGTCTCTCCACCTAAAAAACAATGGCAATTTATTGAATAACAATGTCATAGAATACAATGAGGGCTACTTGCCAGGCGAAATATCGCTAGATGGCGTTAGTACCCTGAGGGCCGTTAGATGTGACGGTCTGGCTTGCAATGAGGGCTATCGCGTATGAATTCGCCACTAGAGGCGCTAGTGTAGCGTGAGGTCTTCGAAATGTCAAATCTCATAGTTTTTGGGTGAGCTACGCGGGTTTATTTATAATTAGAGTAATTTTGTGAATATTTTGCAATATCTGAAATTAATTATGGCAAATATGCGTTCCGGGGCAATGAATGTCTGTGTTTTGGGACAGTTTTGTCTTTCGGAAACCTTTGTCCTCCCTTTTTTCCAAACAAAACGGGGACTATGCAACACTGTGGCATGCTCGATATTTTTATGGTACGGTTTTAAGGTGTATTAAATATGATTTTAATCTAAACTTTGTTTTCACGCCCGTAATAACAGACTTTGAAAGCCATACTTAAAAACCTCACGCAACAGTGCGCCATCTAGTGAGACAAAAAACGATAGCCCTCATTAGCTCATTTAGTTATTTAAATAAATGAGCCAATTACAAGCTAGACGGCGTTAGTATCGTGAGGTCCGTTTGACGTTTCGGTCTGACTTGCAATTTGCTCATTTAGTTATTTAAATAAATGAGCCAATGAGGGCTTATTGCGCTCACCAGTTGGCGCCACTGTAGACAAAGGTCCTGCCTGAAGTATAGTGGTTAGTTTGTTATTACGGGCGTTAAAAACAAAATTTTAAATTTTACATTTAAATCATATTTAATATCTTAAAACCGTACCATAAAAATATCAAGACTGACACAGTGTTGCGTAGCCCCATTTTGTTTGAAAAAAAGAGAGGACAAAGTTTTCCGAAAGACAAAACTGTCTCAAAACACAGACATTCATTGTCCCGTAACGCATATTTGCCATAATTAATTTCAGGTATTGCAAAATATTCACAAAATTATTCTAATTATAGATAAACCCGCGTAGCTCACCCAAAACAGTCAAATTTGACATTTCGAAGACCTCTCGCTACACTAGCGCCTCTAGCGGCGAATTCATACGCGATAGCCCTCATTGCAAGACCGTAACGTCAAACGGAACTCACGATACTAACGCCATCTAGCGATATTTCGCCTGTCCAGTAGCCCTCATTGGGTAATTCCTGGGTAAAAGAATAACATCTGTTTAGTCCGTTAGTTAGATTATCAGAAATCATATATTGGACTTAAATAAACCGATTTTGAACACTCAAGAACATTGACAACTGTAGTACATTCAGGCACATTCACCGACAAATGCTTTACAAAGTAACATACCTCCATCTCAATCCGCTGCCTGATGACGACCAAATTGAGCAAATCGAGTTTCTTCTCAGCTTCATCCATGAGGCATTTTTGCTCATTGGAAGTCTTCCCTTTATTGCTTAATTTGCACTGGTAGGCGGACGCATAGTCCTTGCAAAGGGTCCTATGGGTCAGCATATGCGTCCAATCCCAGTTTCTACGACGTCTGAGCACTTTTTCTTCCAGTATACATTTGTACGCAAAACGCCACCATTCTTTATAATGGCCGCGGTACGTCCGGAGGTTTGGACGATACTTTCTAGAATAGATGAAAAAAAAATGTTTTTTTAGCTTCGCAATCCCATCATCGTTAAAGTACATACAAAACCGGCCAAGAGCGTGTCGGACACGCCCAAAATAGGGTTCCGTAGCCATTACGAAAAAAATCAAGTAATATTATGTGCGTTATAACACAATTAAAACACTAACTACAGTCTTAAAATCTATTACCAGAAAAAGAGCGTATCTTCACGGCCAATTTTCGTTGAAAGTATTTATTAAGCGTTACCTTTCCATATTTTTTGCATACTTTTTGGACAAACGTTTTACAAGATAGAGGGGTGAGGAAACAATTTTTGCTACTTTGGGAGCGATTATTTCCGGAAATCTTCACTCAATCAAAGTTTTTGAGAAACCTTACTATCTTTTCAAAAGAGCTGTCGAACAATGTGCCACACGTTAAATCGAGTTAAAAAAAAATTTTCAATTTCTGTTACGTGTATGGAGTGCCCCCCTATAAATATTTATTTTTGTAATTTAACTACAAAACTAAATAGCGGCTTTGGCAAGACATCTGTACTCCAAATTTCATTGATATACATCTTGTAGTTTTCGAGTAAAATGCCTGTGACATACGGACGGAGTTTTTGCCATTTTGGCTCCGGAACCCTAAAAATCGGAAGATTATTGTGAAGCTAGCCGGCTAGTGGCAGTTAACGCTTGAAGTCATTTAACTCTATAATTTTGCATTGAAACAGGCAAGGAATTCGTTTCCATACAAACCTAACCTATCTTTATGAATTGCGAAGAGCCGTAGGCAACCTCTATACAGGTAAAAAAATAACAGTTTTAAATTTTGCGACTGAAACAGCTTTCCCCTTTCTATATTCGTTTAACTGGATCAATCGAAAATATCTAAATCAAAAATACGCTCTGGTTAGAACGGAAGCTGGTGTTTTCAATGCAAACATGATGACGTGACTGTGACTACCGTAACGTAACGAAATGGTTCCTTCAAGGCAAAATATAGTACAGCCAGTATCAAAAGTAATCACTTCTATAGCTAGTCAATTGACATACACGGACGAAGCTTTCAATTCATATTTAGGAAAACGTGGCTCCATACATTTTTTCATGCTTCCAAATGCTAATGTCAAGGTTCGCTAAGACACGGCAAATAGGCTGACTTCTTGGTCGATATCTGCCAGTTTTCGGTGGGATTATTTCCACGAAACTTTAAAATTATAAAAGAAGGTCGAGTGTTAAAGTAAAAAAGTGATCAACTTTTAACTGTTTGTTTTTATTTAAAATTTCTCAGAGAGTTAATTTGTCTCAGAATGGTTTGTAACTGATACTAATTTTAAATATCAGAGATATGATGTGAAATATAATGTTACTAGCCGTTACCCGCGACTCCGTCCGCGCAGAATTCGTTAATCGCTTCCCGTGGGAACTATTCAATTTTCCGGGATAAAAACTATCCTATGTCTTTCTCCGAGAGCTTAACTATCAGTATACCGAATTTCATCTGAATCGGTTCAGTGGTTTAGACGTGATGGAGTTACAAACAAACAAACAGACTTACAAACTTTCCCATTTATAATACTCGTATTAGTGAGATTATTGAGGTTAAGGAAACCGGCGCTAACATAAAATACAATGACATGATTAAAATGCTCTACCAATAGCCCAATAGCTCTAGCAATATGTACTTAAGACTTAAAATCTAAAATAAGGTAATGTAATTTACTTAGCATTAGGCTAAAGCTAAACAAGTAAGTATCCAGATACTAAACAAACAACCTCAATGTATTATGAATTATGAACAAATATACCATACAGTTTAAATATATACTTTTACGTCAAATCACTTTAGACTTTAATTTGACAGGCCAAGGGAATTAATTTAAAGATATGCTTGTCCATTTCGACATTTAGCGTCTTATCGGACAAACTATGTGGTTGCTAAAGTAGGTTAGATTTGATTAAATATTACTTACCTACCTAGAATTCTTGAATTAATTATGGTTTTTCAAACAAGTTTGTATAAGAGCTTATTTACGGACTCATGTGAGAATACTTAATTCAGAGGATTGAGCAGAGGACATCAAAGTGATACTATAAGGCTGCACTTCCATCAAAGATGTGCGAGGAGGTGTAGCGAAGAATGTCTTTTTCATGAACCAATAGAAACTAGAGATGAAACGGATACCGGATATTCGGCGGGATCGTTGGCTGGATAGCCGGATATCCGGCCAACGGATATTCGGCCTAGTTTTACGCACAATTAAATTAAGCTAATTCGAACATGCGCATGATACTCCGTGCAGATAGAAACTTGTAGAGTATAATTAAAAACTTAGGGGCTGTTTCACCACCCATTGATTAATTTTAACTGACGGATAAATATGATGTCGTTTCTGTTTGTTTTGTTTGAATAGACACGAGACAGTATCACATTTACATATGACCTGTTTAACAATTATTGTGAAGTTGCCAAAGAAAAACGTTTTGAGTAAAAAAATTATTACCAAGGTTTATATCAATGAGTTGAATGGAATAAACGTAAATTTAAAAAAAACAGGGTATATGTATGCTACCATGGCGCGTAGATTACTTATCCGATTTTAATAAATGATAGAGCTCATAGAGCATTTACCTGTAAGGTGCCCCCTTATTCATTCTGTCCATGGAATCGGCCAATAACATCATGTCCTGATACTGCATTTTGCTCAAATTCACGGACAATTGTTCCATGTGTAAACTCAGTATCACTTTCGGTGAACTGAATTTGACAGGATCAGCTTCCGGTTTGGGATTTAGTTTTAATTTTGCTGTTGCATTAATAGGACCAAGTGCTAAAAACAAACAAACACATTCAAAAGACATATGTAGATGCGAAAAATGTTTGCATTCAAGCACACACTTAAACTACTTTTTTAGTGTCTTTAAATGGTTTCTTTCTTTCGTTCTGAACTCGAAACAGAAGATTGGTTTTCTTGTTCTTTCTCATATGACTCTTCAGGATAACGAAGAATACCGACGAGTCCTGAGCGACATTAACATTATAGTCTGATGTACTGTAAAGAGGTAAATGAAAAGAGTGGGTTTTTTGTTCGCTTTTGTCAAATTTGTCATATATTTATCTTACGTGTTTAGTTTACAACACATGCTTTCATAATCACCACTACAATCATCATAGCAGGAAGTATCGATAGTTTTGCATTATCACTTTTCTGCAAACTATCGATAGTCTATCGAAACACTATCGATAGTGGACTCTCGATCGGCAACACTACGAGCAATGTGTTTTCATGAACGAATAGAAACGCTTCATTTACCTATCCTCGCGCAGCACATCTCTGGTGGAAACAGCTGAGCGGAGCGAGGCGAGGTAAATGCAGCGTTTCTATTGGTTCATGAAGAACACATTCCTCGCAATACATTGCATCCTCGCACATTTATGGTGGAAACACAGCCTTTAACGATTGACCAAGCAAGCGAAGTGTCTCCGTCTCAGTCTGGGCAAAAATGCTGTCGTATGTCAGACTGTCTGTTCTATTCTACAGGTCGCGTTTTCAACCGATTGTAGTGAAATTTTGTGAGCAAGTTTTTTGTCGATTCAGTTTTTGAAAATTTTTCAAACTTGCGAAGCCATGTATGGGTTGAAAACGAAAAATAACAAGATCGTGAGGTCGAGTACATTACACAGAGTCAACAGTGTGTAATAATATGTGTGTTTACTGTTGATACAATTTCACATTTCAAGCCCTTCAACTGCCTCATATCAGATAACCAGTGGGCTGTAGTATACGTAATATGGATATGACTACAATAGGTTTAAAAAAGAGAACATAGTTGAAAAATAGTTGGATAACTTTCGTGGTTCTCATTCATAATCAAAATACCATGTACGGGACTTATCACGCTATTTTTACACAAGTAATATTTACCTCGACGTTTCGGCAACGTTACAGTTGCCGTGGTCACGAGTAGACTGAAGTGTGGGGTGTCAAGTCTGCCTAGCAGCGCGAGTTCTTCGAACTACCCGCACGTTCCTTGGGCCTTGACACCCCACACTTCAGTCTACTCGTGACCACGGCAACTGTAACGTTGCCGACACGTCGAGGTAAATATTACTTGTGTAAAAATAGCGTGATAAGTCCCGTATATAGTATTTTGACTATGATAATTTTATTGTTGTAGTAATCGTATTTTTTTCTATATTACATATTTTCAGTGCATTCCTTTTATAGTTCACTATCCACTTATGTAGGGGAAAATTACCTCTTTACATCTACACTTCTACAGATGTAACTGGTACGTATTTACAAAAGTGATCACCATCACTCAAATTTCTAAACATTTTTACACAAAAATATTAATCGAAGTTTAATAAAATTCTTATCCATCTTATGCTTTCGTCACCATATTGCATCCATCGTCCGCCCTTTACAGATAACCCATCATTGATTCTTTAAAAAAGTTCCACGTGCAGTCGTCTTCAAATGACTATACTCTCGTTGCTTACTTACCATATTTATAGGACGAAGGTTGCGAAGATTTAGTGGCTATCTCAGTCGACAATTTTGTCCTTATAGTTTGATCTTCATGCCTCGAATATATTTCTGTAGCTGGATTCCAATAAATAGCCAAACCGTCCAAAGTCAGTATCTGCAAACAAAATCATCCTGACTAATATTATAAATAAGAAATGGAGTTTGTTTGTTCCGCTTTTACGCCGTAACCACTGAACCGATTGCCAGTAAATTTTAGTGAAGGTTACGGCGTGATTCGATCATTGGCTTCGGCCATAAATTGGGCTTCATTCCTACACTTATAATTTTACAAACCTTGAAAATTTTAGTAACCGCCTGTTGTATAACGGCTTGCTTCCAATTTTCATCGGTTGTATGGACGGATAGATTGTGAAGTGTAATACCAAACGAGAAAGGCGCCTTTGGATTCGTCGTACTGTCCTCATATCGTATGTGTATATCTTTTATGTTCAATTGGACATTTTTTATGATCTGCGTCACTAGTTTTTCGACGAAAGTCTCGTCTAGTTTGTTCTGGTCTGGAAATAATCGTACATTACACTTGAGATAAGAAAATGAAAGTTTATGTGTACCTTACACTTTTTTTGTTTCTTCCAATACTTCTATAAATCTTCTTGAATGAAGTATTTAGTGTATACAAAAATATAATATACCGCGGTCGTTTTCTTAATATGGAATGTCAACTTGTCTGTATCAACATGCACATAATTACTATTACATCCAATAGGTGTATCTCTTGTTTTTTTACCTGTATACTTATATTATACTTGGGTATTCTTAATCATCACTAGTAGTCTGTTATTCTCAAAGATCTAGTTATTTTGAATACTATTGATTTAGAAAATGCATTAGCCGTAATATTAATAGCCATTACCATATATAAAGCGCTAAGCGGCCTCAATAAACCAATTTCACTAACATTCATTATCGGTACTACTTTTAAAAAACCTCCATCTAAAAAATTTACGATTTTGAGGTACGAGCTTAAATAGTGTAGTGACGATATGTAAGATAAGCTCGTTACTGTCCCAATAGATGTCATTTATAATTTTATGCAATTAGCAATAAAGGTGGCAGCAGGGTATCATTCATTGGACATTAGCGTGTCGAGCACTCGAACGTTTAACTTTTAGGGTTAACTTTTCAAAATTGAGCTATTTTGTTCAACTGAAGTCAATTCGCCTTGAGTTGATAAGTTATTAGGTATGATAATGTCTCGGAATAGCACCTGTCGGTTAATTATCGTAAACTGTATGACGGGCAACACGTATCACCGCGCGCACTGAGTTTCGTGGTATCAGGCACGCAGTTGTTGTCAAACGCGTGGATTCCGTTCCATTCTGGAAGCTCCGTTCCGTTCTTTAGCGTGTAACATCAGTGTTCGTGAGTTGTTCTCTGTTTTATGCAGTTAATAATTGTTTAAAATTATTGTTTTATTGGTAAAAATAATAAGCGGGCCGCATTGGTAATGAGCTAAGAACACCTGGTTTTATGAATTTTCGGCAAACAGACTTTAGTCGCACCACTTGATCAGTCAATTCATGCCATCAATAGGTCAAGTAAAGGGCTCTTCTTAGTTCTTACACATCAAGGAATAGTTCGTATAGATTGTCACGCCACAACACGACGTCGCGTCGTATCGTGACCTAAGAGTCTCTTTAAAATATTTAGGGGCTGTTTCACCATTCATTGAATAGTGTTAACTGACGGTTAGGTGTAATGCCTTCTCTATTTGTTTTGTTCGAATAGACGGAGACGGCATCACATTTAACCGTCGGTTAACGCTTATCAATGGATGGTGAAACAGCCACTTAAACTCTTCAATTAAACAACAATGGCTACTTTTACTTGCTAGGATCAAAGAAAAAAAAGCAAGTAGCTCCTTGCATTTCTGCATTAGTTTTAACTTCATGCAATTCCAACCTTTCTCTGCTTCTTTCTTCTTGGCCTCCTCGACCCTGGCCAGTTCGGCCTGCTTGGCTGCCAGCGCCATCTTTTCTTCCTTTTCATGATCGTAAACCACTTCAGCTGATGGATTCACGATCAAAAAGAGACGTTCTATGGAAGCTTCTACCGACGCACCGTATAAATTCTGCCATGGTATTTTAAGTACGAGTTTTCCTGCAAAAGATAAAAGTTATGATAACGATGTGGCTTGATATACATATTTTCCTGTTATAGTATAGGGAAAGGAGTAAATATTATACTCTCATGTTTCTCAATTATTGTACGTAATAATGTTGTACATGTACGTACGTGTTGCACACTTAGTTTCGTCTCGCGGCAACTTTGCACTCCCGGGAAATTAAGATCAGGTACATATTATATTATAAAGAAAAGAAAGAAAATACATTTATTCACAACACAAGACAACAATATTATTAGGTACAAAAAAAACAACACAAAGGAAATGAATTCACTGCAATCCAATAATTTTCATTAAAATCTTGCCATAATCGGTAGCGATCTCATCTTATCTGATAGATGTTTAAAGTTAGGTTCACAAATCGCAAAGTCTATAAATTTAGTTTTCCTGTATCGATGATGTAGGTCATTGATATTTGTAGTTGTTTTGTGAAATACCTACGTTCATTCCTACCACGGTCCAACGTTCATTCTAACAGGAGTACAAGCAACTGCATTTTAGAAAGATTTTTATTCGGCTGGATGGCAAACGAGCAAGTGGGTGTGTCCTAATGGTAAGAGATCACCACCACCCATAAACATCTGCAACACCAGGGGTATTGCAGATGCGTTGCCAACCTAGAGGCCTAAGATAGGATACCTCAAGCGCCAGTAATTTCACCGGCTATCTTACTCTCTACGCCGAAACATAACAGTGCAAGCACTGCTGCTTCTCGGCAGGATTAGCGAGCAAGATGGTGGTAGCAATCCGGGCGGACCTTGCACGAGGTCCTACCACCTGATCATCTTCGCGTTTCTAAATAATGTAGGTTTCTAAACAAGCGCAAAAATTAGTATCTTAAATTGCATGGTTCATCCAAAATAAAAACAAAAGATAATGGGCATTGTTTGCTTCCCCATCTAGTCATAACAAACAGTCAGTAGTAAGTAAACGCTATCTCGTAGACGTGAGTCAAGATTATCAAGAACGTCATGCAATTATGATAGATAAGTCACTAACCAACCAATTACCTAGGTAAATTAATTGGATTACTTGGCTTAAAAACACTAGTAAGTATGTATACTTTATTAATTATCAATAATTTAATAAAAAAAAACATTTATAATATAAGTAGGAAGTAGGATTTTAAGTCTAGGATAGTTTTGTTTTTAATTTAATGCTTATTATCTATTTTAATATTCATAATTGTCAATAAACATTTTGAAAAAATATCGGACACGTATTTTTTCTTTTTCCAATTATACAAAAAAATAGAACATATAGTCAGATAAAGTTCCATGTGACGTTTACTAAGGAGTGACGTCACTGGCCCCCACTCCCGAACTTTGATCCGCTTCACCTCATTTGTTTGATTGAAAAAATAAAATAGTTTTTTTGCCCAGAAATCTACTCAATTCTCTATCAAAAATAAACAAATAAAATATGTAAAAATATATATATATAATTAATTTACCCTGATTATGTCACCATGATGTGATAAGAACTAACGAATGCAAACGAATATTCCGGTCCAGCATTATCACCATGCCGTAAGGTCACCGCGTGACCTTCGACAGTTTTTATTTGTGTGAGTCACTAACACAATTAAACAGTGTATCTGATTGAGGGCATGATGTCACTTAGTGTGCGCTCCGTTTTATAGCACAAATATAGGTGAGTTTGGTGTGGAGAGAATGCTAAGTGGCTGTAAACCTTGTTAGCACACACTGTTCCTGATAGGAACAATACTTTACTGACTACTGTTTCGATTGCGATTATGATTCTCAAAATTCTAGTTTCAGATTAAGAAGGTCCTTAGTTAAAATGCAGACCAAAGTCATATTCTAAGAATGTATGATTATGAATGAGGGCCTAATTTTTTATATCCCTAATTTACAAAAAAAGAAGTTTTAAACATGTTACAGACTACTTTTTAACCGACGAAAAAAAAACGGAGGAGGTTCTCAAGTCGACGCATATTTTTTTTATTTATGTATGATTTGATCACGCATAACTTTTGACAGAGTAGTCCCATATAAATTTGCCGATTTGTGCCACACAAACAAAATAAATATTAATATAATGTGACAAATGTGGGTCCAAAAATGAACCTTTTCATGTAAGCTAATAATGCCATTCAACTGGATAGTTGACCAGGTGAAGAAAAAATATTATACTACTTTGTATGTCAGTTATACTATTAAAAAACATTAGACACTTTTTTTCTGATAATCAACGATTATATAAATTATTTAATGATTATAAAAAGTCAACGAATTTGATTCCTAGGCCACCATGGAACCCTGTCAAAGTAAATACAGTCAAAACCGTATATACCGTTTATACGTTTTCGAAAGCTTTTGATTGTGTGAATCATGATACTTTAATTTGTAAGTTAATTTTTTATGGCATTCGTGGCCTCGCTTTAGAACTCATTAAATCTTACCTCACACAAAGAAAGCAAAAGGTAGCAATTAACGGAACGGTATCGGAGGGATCTGTGGTCGAAATGGGAGTGCCTCAAGGATCCATTCTTGCCCCATTTCTGTATCTTATTTATGTAAATGACCTTACTTATATGGTAAGCCAAAAGTCGGGTATAGTTATGTTTGCTGACGACACGTCTTTACTGTTCAAGGTTAGTAGAAAAGATACCGACTTCATTGAGCCCAATGAAACCCTGTCCGTGATATACAAATGGTTTGCTGCTAATAATTTGTTACTAAATCCTAAGAAAACTAAATGTATTAAATTCTCGTTGATAAATTCATCTAACTCGAATTCAGTTTTTTAAGAATAATAAATAGAAAACGCTCGATTCTAAACTACAATGGGGACTTCACGTCACAACAGTCGCGGGTAGATTGAGCTCTGCTGCTTTTGCAGTTTGGAAAATACGGCAGCTAACCGATGTGGCGACGGCACGGTTACTTTAATAGCATTATTTTGAACGGCCTTATTTTATGGGGATCTGCTGCAGACATTGAGTCAATTTTTATCTTACAAAAGAGAGCAATTTATAATTTGAAGACGCGTGAATCTTGAAGATCTTTTTTTAAGGAAACAGGTATCCTAACCCTGCCGTCGCTTTATGTTTTTGAAATAATCATGTATGTTAGGAAGAACATTATGTGATTTTCCCACTAACGTCGATAAGCCAAAGGCTACAGGGAACTAAAGAAGACTGGCTAAAACCAAAAAGTCTTTTCTGGGAAATTGCATACGTTTTTATAATAAAATTCCAAAAAATATTATTAATGAAACGGATACAAAATTCAGATCTATTGTCAAGAAGACATTAATATCACAGGCGTATTATAAAGTTAATGATTATATCATGGACAGGGCAGTCCTGGATTTGTCAATAGGCCGTATAGGCCGCGGCCTGGGGGCGGCAACGGCCTAGGGGCGGCAGATTTCAACGAGAAAATTATTTTAGAAAGTTACATAGGGCGGCGGATATAAAGTGGCCTACACTCCTAAAAAACATAAATCCGCCACTGGGACAGGGATATTTGGAAATAATTCCGATCCGCATTAGCGATCCCTTCAAATAGCGAACCTACTGTGTTAAAAATAAAGTTGTGTTAAATACTTGTGATGTATACATATCATTTAATAATATTGAAAATCTGTTTAAAAAAAATATACCTCGTTGAGTTTCTTGCCGAATTCTTCTCAGGAGAGGTTTTTCTGAACCGGTGGTAGATTTTTTTGACATTCATAAGTGCTTGTTATAGCCTTAATTGAATAAAGATATTTTGACTTTGACTTTATCATCTTACCCCCCTATCCAGTTTTATCCCTATAACTGCTGACTTTCGGTACCATCTTCGTAACACCCTTAAAGGTGGTTTTCCACCGGCGAGGCGAGACGAGACGAGGCGAGACGAGAATTGAAATTGGTACGGCAGCGCCCGCGGCGGCTCGCACGGGCGCGCGAGAGTGCATACAAATTTCAATTCTCGTCTCGCCTCGTCTCGTCTCGCCTCGCCGGTGGAAAATCACCATAAGACAGCCCGGAGGCATTGCGGCGGTTTGGAAGCCCCTACTATAAGGTGTTTAGAAGTCAAGGCCTGTTTTTTTCTTGGTGTCTGTGTATATATCTGAAGCTTGAAACACACAGAGAGTGGTGGCAGGGCGGTGCGGCGCGGCGTGGAGGCGGTACCGGTTGTAATATTCGAGCTAACATGAAAGAGGGCACACAGAATACCGCGCGGGAAATAAGCGTGGCGCAGTATTCTGTCTGCCCTCTTCCACGTTCAGGGTGCGAAAATATCCGATATTTATTATAAATATCAAAATATCAGATATTTATACTTTTCTAATTGGTTTTGTTATAATAGCTACCTTCATACCAAATTCCAAGATTCTGAGTTCATGGGAAGTACCCTGTAGGTTTTGATTCCCTTGCGAGTTTCGAAAATTTGCGGAAATTTGTGGAATAAACGGCTGCATCTTTTGATTGCGTTGACTTAGAAGTTTGATTTTTTCAGGGCTTCAAGGGACCGCAGATTTGAGTATTCAATATCAATATCAGCTTGATACGTCCACGCGTTCCTGAGAAAGAGGGTCTTGACAGACAGACGGATGGACGACAGTGATCCTATAAGGGTTCCGTTTTTTCCTTTCAAAGTATGGAACCCTAAAAATGGCTAGAGCCTTATTTTCTCTTTTTCTTTTATGCTCCTCTCTTTTCAAAGCTTAGGTTAGAGGGCCCCATGAGGTTCGGGGCCCTGGTGCACTGCACCACCTGGCCAAACGATAGCTACACCACTATATGTGTTACTTAAAATTAATGTTTTATTTATTTAGGTACTGAAAATGAAATTAATGCCATTTATGGATTAGAACTTACTATTAGGAAGTATGTTTTAACTACTCCATCGACACCTACATTTGGGAAGTAGAAATACAGTAACTAAGACCAAAAATTACTTAATAATATTACATTTTTAAACCATTTTTGTATTGATATATATCATAAAAAATCATTTGATATATATTGGATACATATCATGATATATATCCATTGACATATATCCTCAAACCCTGTTCGAATATTACAACCGGCAACCCCTCCGCGCCGCGCTGCACCGCTCCCCCTTCGGTGTTGTGTGTCAGCTTTAGGTCTAATTTAGGTTAAATCAATTTCAACATATTTTCGAGGGATATTGTTTTAGCAGTCTTGAAAATATTTCGCTTTTAAATGTAAGTTCGTGGTTAGAACTTTGTAGTAATTATAAGGATAGATAGAGGAATAGCACTTACCCAAATGGCCATACACAGTCTGGACGGGGATGTTAAGCTCCTCCAGGGCATTCTGCTTCAATTTCAAATTTTCCAGGACGACATCGCCTAAAATAATATTTGATATCATATATAACAGTATTACTGGAGTGGTTAGGCATGACATCATATACCTACTATAAAACGTAAGTTACGCATAAAAAGCACTCACCGCCCCATATCCCTAATTTAAGTTGGTTACGGTTCAAATTTTCTACGTAATCCCCCAGGAACCGGTTCAAGACGTCCACAACGATCGACTCGAACACCATGCTGATATAATTTCAAATTCAAAACAAATAAAATCTTTTACGACGTATAATTTTGCATGCTCATGGCAAAGTCCAGTGGTCACACATTGTCACGAAAACAATAATCACTGCAAAAGTTTTCCTTTATATATAATTATTACAATTAACAAGAATTCATGATATTAATAAGCAATAAGAAAATTCCGAGATTATTTCGTGAGTATCATCATACTAGCACAAAATAGATTTGACGATTGAAGGTAAGTGTTACAAGGTAGAAGAAATTAATCCCCAAAATTGATTTCGATGAAATTTGGTATGTAGGGGTTTTCGGGTATGAAAAATCGATCAAACTTGGTTTTATCTCTGGGAAAGTAAACGATTGTTACCGAGTTTTAGACCGAGCAAAGCTCCGTCACCCAGGTACTTTGAAAAAAAAAATGTAGAATAAACTCCCAAACCCTCGTCTAAATACACGGTGTCAAAAGTGCGAAAAAATAATCCGAAGAAATAAAAAAGTCTAAAGAACAAAATTAAATACCTCTATGCCTAACTAAGGATATGGAGTAAAGGACTGTGCTAATTCAGAAAAATAGAAGTTGTGAAAATGACATAGGTAGATGTAATAGATCAGTACAGAAAACATACAGTCAAAATCAAATCGCTATATTCCTTCAATGTCGTCTAAAAATGAAACGTTGACGTCCATTTTGGAAAAAAATGATTTTAAATTCGACGAATATAAAAATGTAATGGTCGAAATTTGTAATTTTTTTCACCTGTTAACAAGAACCAAATGAGCCTTTAGATGAATATGTAACTTATTTAATTAACTAGAGTTTACCCGCGGCCTCGCACGCGTAATCTATTCGATCTGGTAGTTACAATTGAAATTCTGGGATTTTACAAAATTTCCGCGAGAAATCCCAAAATTTATATCGTAATCTTCATTGAGGTGTTGTGTTAAGAACAACTATCCCGTGGGAATATTAGAATAAAAGTAGCCTTTGTGTTATTTCAGACATCCAGCTGTCACCCTGTCACATACCAAATTTCATGACTCTAAGCCCAGCGGTTGTTATTTCCAGATGTCCAGCTATCTACGTAGCGTCGGCTTTGCAGCAAAGTACAAATTCTGGTACGCGGCAATGAATGGGTTAAAGAGCTCTACAGACTGCAATGCTTGATAATTAGATTTCTTTTTCCCTGAATGGTAACACTGGCATAGATAATAGATCGCTCGTTTTTGATTCGAACTTGTTTTATTTTGCTTAATATACAAAATGTACACACCCAATATCATATTTTCTCAAGTTTTTCACGATTCCCAAGGTCAAAGAGTCGAATTGCATTAAAATTCCAGAGAAATAATGCGTTGTTTGGGAGAAACGTGTCAAAATGGTGTTGTAGAGCGCCATCCTGCTCTGTCTCGTTTTTTTCCCGTTCTGGCGGTTAAATTTTTTATTATAGATAGATTTATTGTCAAGTTGCATATTCGAAACATTAAAGTGTCTCTAGTCAAAGATATTATTATTATTATTATGTTCTTTATTTTTGTTGAAGCAATGTTTCGCGCGTCTCTATTGTGAATTATGAATGAATGAGCTACAATGTCGGATGCACATTTGCCATTAGAGTAAGTAATTTTTTTGATATCTACAAATCATTGCCATTTAAATTTGCAAATGGATTTAATTTTCGTTGTGTTAATGGTCGCTATTTCTTGGCGATGCGTATACCTTGGGCTACAGTTCTAAAAAGCAAACTACCTTTTTTTTAAGCCGGCTAAAACCTACCCTTTCAAACATTACTGCCGTTAGATCGTATGTCAGTAGATTTTTTTTGATAACTAAAGCGTATCGTATCTCGCCCAAAATAGGGTTAAATTTTTTTCTAAAATTTGGAATCTAATTATCGTTCTTGACTAATTAATTACTCTTGGAAAGTATTCTGCGATCAGCGTATACCGTTGGATTTTAATACAGTCCTAACTGAAAGCATCTAAGCAATACTTTTTTTCTAACGATACCGCTACAGTTCTAGCAAACTATTTTAAGGGACCTACTTAACCAATTTCTCTCTTACTTTGGGGTTTGGAAGTTATCTGGTAACATTTATCTTAATGTCAATTTTGACAGACAGTCTTCTTAATATATTTTGGACTAGAGCAAATGTCCTGTCTTATACAGCCACATAAAAAAACCGGCCAAGAGCGTATCGGACACGCCCAAAATAGGGTTCTCATTACGAAAAAAATAAGTAATATTTTTCTAAGGATTTCGTATTTTATACGGAATCTTCCAAGTTTAGGTATATTTTATACCTTAGGCTGCTATTTACTCTTAAACTACTACTAATTCTCAAGAAAACTTAACCGTTATAGTTTTCTTTGAAAGTTTGATTTACTTACTACCATTCTGATTTTTTTCAAATTTTTCCACCCACCGGTTTAGATGTTAGAGGGGGGGGGACGCTCGATTTTAATGAAAATTTGCACTTTAAAGTTGAATATTTTGCATACAAATCACTGAATCGAAAAATCGTTTTAGCAACCCCCTAATGATTTTAAAAGACCTATCCAACGATACCCCACACTACAAGGTTGGATGAGAAAAAAAAAACTTAAGTCTATGGGAGGTACAATATTTTTTTTTTTTTAATTTTTACTGTACCATTTTTTCGACATAGTTTACATACATATTCGTGCAAAATTACAGCTTTCTAGCATTGACATTCCCTGAGCAAAGCCGCGGACGGACAGACAGACAGACATGGCGAAACTATAAGGGTTCCGTTTTTGCCATTTTGGCTCCGGAACCCTAAAAAGGGACACAAAAATTATAAGATTCTGAATTTATTTCCTTTCTGTAATTCTAATTAAACCGTTTAATAATATATCAAGCTCAGATATCAATTAAATATTGTTCTTTAATGGTTTGCAAGTACTCTAAATTCTAAATAAACCGTCGCCGATATTCAAAATTGTCTATTTATGATGAGTCTATTAGCTGAGCACTTTTATCGTTGATTCAATAGCAACTACTTATAACTGGACGCTGTTTTGCAATACTGAGTCAACCCACTGTCATTTTGCAATACAATGTCATCAACTGTTAAAATTATTTTCTAAGGGTTGACACACTATTACACTAGTACGAAATAGAAGATAGAAGAACTGACGTGCGTCTATCAAAAATGTAAGGTATCCATTGGGTATCCACAACATTCTATTGATGGGTATATCTGCCGATTTAGGAAGTAGCTTTTTTGTGGGTTTTTTAACGCAACAGGATGCAACGAATTTTGTTGGCCAGCTTTGTGACTCGACCTGTTCGTAAATTATAAATACTTCAGCTGGTTTCAAAATACATGAAATCAAGTCGCAAATTCGACGACTCGTACTGTCAGATTGTATTGTGGTAATTTTCACTTAAAAAAAGCCGTGGTGGCCGAGTGGTTTGACCTATGGCCTCTCAAGCAGAGGATCGTGGGTTCAAACCCCGGCTCGCACCTCTGAGTTTTTCGAAATTCATGTGCGGAATTAATTTTAAATTTACCATGAGCTTTACGGTGAAGGAAAACATCGTGAGGAAACTTGCACAAACCTGCGAAGCAATTCAATGGTGTGTGTGAAGTTCCCAATCCGCACTGGGCCCGCGTGGGAACTACTGCCCAAGCCCTCTCATTCTGAGGGGAGGCCTGTGCCCTGCAGAGGGACGTATATAGGCTGGGATGAATTAATGAATTTTCACTTCACGTATATTCCAAAAGTTGATGTTAAATTTTGACTAAGCAAATAAAATTCAGTATTTAGCACAACAAAATTTAATTAATTGATGTGGAAGATATTACAAGTATTTATTTATATTATTATATCAAAATTCAAATATTCGAATATTGTGTAATCAATATGGAATGCTCGCGTAATAAAGCGATTTAATTAACGAATTGTTACCAGAATTTGTTTTGTTCTGGTTTAGAATAATTTTGGGGCCACATTTTAAGTTTTGATGGTCAAATGTCTTGACTCAAACCACAAACAACAATAAAACACATAACATTTTCATAAATTGGTTGGAGGTAAATTTTAATACAATTTTACTTGTATTCAGATGACTGCAACATTTTGTCTTAAATACTACGGCGTTTTGAAACGCGATTGTTTATTGAATATTCCATTTCTTACTTTTTGTAGAAAGTATGTTTACATACTTTTTCATAAAGATTACATATACAAAATATGTTATTCTGTCACTGAAACATTCGAAACATCATTGTGTGACGAAGACCACAATACATTTACAGAAATATATATATATATGTCATATCATATATTATAACCATTTCATAGCGCATTACAACAGCCTTGTAATCACATACATTATCATCACAAATAACAATCACAAACTTAGTCAAAGGTCAAATTTAAAAGTTAAGAAATATGTAGGTCAATTGTACACAGCAGTGTGTAATGTAATCATACTCCACTTCCTCTATCCAAATTACATTTAACAATTAGATATTTTGTAATAATACCTATGAGAAAATAGCGATAATTATAAAAAAAAATATTCAATGGGAGATTCTAAAAATACAATTTTAAATATGTGTCTCACTGAATGTATGTATTGTGACCAGTCACAACAGTAACAGTGGTCACTTACAAATTAGCATTTACATTTGTTTAATTATTATCTTCTGGGCATTATTAAAATGGAGTGTTTTGCTAATGACTTATCTATAATTTATTAGAAAATATTGTGAATAAATCTTTAGCTTAGCAAAAAAAATGTTTTGTTTTGTTTTCATTTTGTATCATATTCTAACAGTCTAATCCGATCAAAGTATAACGGCACTAAATAAAGTAAAAATTACACATGCAAGTTACTACATTTTTGACCACAATGGAAAACTTAGATCGCACATACAGTGTGACACATGCTTAACAGTATACTACTGTGTTTATATAATATATCAATGAACGATTCAGTATATTTCATCAAAATATTACGCTTAAACTTAGAATATGGCTTAAGTAAAATACATACGAAAACCAAAAATGTTTGCACCAAAATTAAACAATAGCTAAAGTTGCTTTCTAATTTCACAAAATATAAAATGCATACTTAAAACAATTAAATTACATATTTCTAAACCAGCTAGCTATCTGAAAAACGTGAATGTATTTAATTTTGGTGTTCGTCGAATACTATACAACATAATAAAATGATGCGAATGTCTTTCACTTAAAATACGAAATTAAATCATACCTAGTGACAAAATGTTGCATAAGCTATGGCAATAAAAAATAAAATGTTCTACACATTAAATCAATATTATGCTGTATAATATTAACTAGAAATGTACACAAAATTGAGGAACATCATTAAAAAAAAGCTACACTCAGTAGCTACAGAGTTAAGAAAAAAACATTTCATTTGTCAACAAAATTAAAATGGCTACCTAAACTTAATAAAACTAGACATTTTGCTTATTTGCTTACGCCGTTAACTTGTTTTGCTTTTCCATTTTCAATCGTTGTCTTTTCTTCAGTGAGGCTAAGCGATGACAGCGACAAATCGTCTTCTTCGTCTGAAAGAAAACCTGTGTTATATATTTAATACATATTTTAAGGTGCAGCATTCACTGGTATTCAAGTCACATCGTCACATATTATAAGGGTAGCGACTATCACGAGGAAAAGGGCCCGAAAGCTCAGGATTTTAAAGTTAACAAATGAGATGTTATGCGTTTAGGTTTGCTTCATTCCGATGACACTTAATGGCTACATCTGTTGCATTCTAATAATATACATATACGAATAATCAACAAGTTCATACCTACACTCATTAGGCACTTCAGACGAACTTTGAGAAGTCGAATCTAGTATACCTACATTAAACAATAACAAATCACAAATGTGTTAGAATACTTTTATCACCTACCTGAACTGACATCTGATAGGTTTCTAGGACTCAAGCGACATCCTTTAGACATATAGTTTTTAAGTTTTCCAAGAGACGCCAGAATAAGTCTGAAAAAAAAATTAGAAATAAAGTTAACTCGTTAATAAGTCAACCATTTGGGGTATGAATGCAATAGGCAGTCTGGCAGTAGAGTCTGTGTCCATCAATTGGAGCTCTACAACTGTATATCTACTTCTTTCGCAAGTATGGATCTGTTTTGCATTATGATGAGAGTGAGATGGTTTACCATCACTAATGTATGAGATTTGTCAGAAGGTAGAAGACTTGTCCCATTTGTTGTTGGAATGTGTTGGGAACTCAGACTCGTTAAGGAGAGTTCTAGCCCTTGTTCCCTAAATGGCAGATTACTTAAATGGCAGACTCCTCAAACGGCAGATATTGTACAGTTACCTATAAAACACGTAGATTGGAATTAGTAGGTATCAAGATCAACAGCAGCGAACTGAAACTTCACTTATTTTAATTGAAATGAAAATGCACATTTTAAGTAAAATATTTTGAATCTACAACATTAGATACCATTTCTGATACCACATCGTGCACCCTATTTAGGGAGAATCTCAGTAGATCAGCGATGTGCTGTGCATGGCGGGCGTCGAAATCCGTGTGGTTGTTGGGTAATAGAAATACTTCCGTCCAAGCTTGTTCCCCTACTACACAATGTTTAGTGGAGACAAAATAAAAAAAAACAATAAAATATTAAAAACATTTTTTTCTCTAAAACCATGCTTCTGGGAGCTGTGCCTCATACGTGACTCGTTTTACTACCGTCTAAACCAGAGAATAAGACTAATTTATTTGCGATAGCACGACATGTATGTCATCTAACAAAATAATTAATTCTCAAATATTCACCCCAAAGTAGATACTTAAATAACCAAATAAAAAAAAAATAGAAAAACCTGCGACAGTCTTAAAACGACTGAAATTAGATTTGTTAAAAGAAGAAAGTTGAGTTTGTTGTAAGTTTGTACTTAGTTCTGTTAATTTATGTAAGTATTGGCCGCTTTCAAGTCCAGAGTAAATGAGCATTTACTAGGCAAGCGTGTTCCATCGTAAGCTTCTTCCTCGCTTTCCATCAGGCGTGATTGTGGCCTAACGCAAGCCTATACTGTATAAAAAAAAATTCAAAATAAACTGTAAATTTTTTGTAAGTATTCAAAACAAACTGTCATTTTTTTTTTTAACCGTATTCAATTATTATATTAAGTACTTAACTGTACATCTGCCGTTTCAGGAATCTGCCATTAACAGAATCTGTTGTTTGATTAATCTGCCATTTCAAGAATCTGCCATTCAGGGAAAAAAGGAGTTCTACTCTAGGGTGTTTGGGATCCATGCACAATGGCCAGGTCAATGAGGGCTATCGTTTTTTGTCTCACTAGATGGCGCACTGTTGCGTGAGGTTTTTAAGTGTGGCTTTCAAAGTCTGTTATTACGGGCGTTAAAACAAAGTTTAGATTAAAATCATATTTAAAACACCTTAAAACCGTACCATAAAAATATCCAGCAACCACAGTGTTGCTAAGTCCTGTTTTGTTCGGAAAAAAAGGGAGGACAAAAGTTTCCGAAAGACAAAACTGTCTCAAAACACAGACATTCTTTGCTCCTTAACGCATAATTGCCATAATTAATTTCAGGTTATGCAAAATATTCACAAAAAAAATCTTATTATAAATAAACCCGCGTAGCTCACTCAAAAACTATGAGATTTGACATTTCGGAGACCTCACGCTACACTAGCGCCTCTAGCGGCGAATTCATTCGCGATAGCCCTCATTGTTGGCTCTCAGAGCCGACACGACACCTGACATAGCCATTTGCATTTACCACTTCTTTGATCTGTCCCTTGTGTAGGGAACTGAGCGTGAGCGAGCACCGATGAGGCTGACATGATTACCTGGACTGTTTAAAACCTCAACAAAAATAAAAAAAGTATCGGGCTTTACTGTTATGATTTATGACAAAGGCAGTAAAGTACTTACCCTAAGAAAGGTGGGCTTGGCGACAAAGGCCTAGACAGATATTCCGGATGGAATTGCACTGACACATAGTAAGGGTGGCCGTCGACAATGGCGACCTCCATTCGTGTCCTACTCTCGTCTTTGCCCACAAAACGCAAGCCGGCCGCTTCTAGTTGCTCGATATACTCAGGATTTACTTCGTATCTGTGCCTATGGCGTTCTTCTATCACTTCCCTTTTGTACAATTGAGCTGTTAAAAATAAATGAAATTATGAAAGTGCTTTATCTTCTTGCAATCTCTTTGCTTCTTTTTTTTAGTCAACAGTGCAATGGAGCAGTATTTGCCGCTCGCCGCGAATGCGTGCACAAGTTCAAATAATGGCTTAAGACTGCTCAAAAATAGGTCAAGCAAAACTTGATTGCACATTTACGGGAGGCAGTTTATTTCGTTATTGAAGTTGTTTATTTTTTTCCTAAATATTCCTAAACACACACACATTGAAAAAAAAAAACCGGCTAAGTGAGAGTCAGACTCGCGTACCGATTTGGTTAGCTATGTCAAAGTATAGCACTTTATATTATGTGGCCGTCCATCCAGTGTAAAAAAATCACTGTTTCGAGATAACATTGCGAAATTTTGTCTTATGAGCTGACTCAGTACGCATCACGGAATGATGAGCATCTGCTGGGTTCGATTCTCAGCCCTAGCTATAGCTATTTTGTTTCTTTTTTTTTCAATGTGGTCTAGTTTTAAAATAAAAAATAACTTACTTATTATGCTAGGTTCCAAAAAAGTTTTCCTCTTCCCAAGCCTCATGGTTCCACCGAGATTCCCTGGGTGGTGTTCAGGCATGTCGATGACCAGTTTGTCTTCACATTGCGGGTTGACTTCAGTGCTGTTGGCACCTTTCAATCCGAGTACATTCCTAGCAAACTCTATGACTGACGCTTGCAGGCCAAGGCAAATTCCTAAGAACGGCTTCTGGGTTTCGCGGCACCATTGACAAGCCTCGATTTTGCCTTCCATTCCTCTTTGGCCGAATCCACCGGGGACGATCACTCCACTGCAAAGAAGTTGATAAATGAGGGCTACACATACAGATAGACCAGACTAGCCCCCTTATTCATAAACGACAATTAAACCTATTTTAGTTAAAATGCCGCTAAAATTCGTTTGTCCTTATCTGTCACTTCGACATTTGTATTTGTTAGAAAGGGACAAAGCATTTGTTAGCTAACATAGGCTTGTTAAGCTTTATGAATAAGGGGGTTAGTCTTTATGACAACTTTGACATTTGTGTCACGTTTGCGATTGGTTAAATAACTAAAAGGAGCCTGAGTCTGATTAGAAGCAAAATTGTAACGTCAAACGGACCTCTCGCCCTAAATACCTCGTCTGTTGTTGTGGGTAAGAAAAAAGCTTTTTTTTTTAAGTATTGTAACTTGAGTGGGATTAAACAGTAATAAATGAGCCTAATTTCGCAGGTATTCTCTTTAATTTTCCGACTAGCTAACACATTTAATATACCAGACATAAGATTGACATAAATGACGTCTAGAAGTGCGTCAGATTGGTAACCAGTTCCATTGTCAGGTAACCAATATTACACTCCTTTAACGAATGCCAATCCTTGTGCATCGCTTATTTAAATGTACTTGATCTAGTTACTTACTCGCTCTTGCAAAGATCCTGCCACGCCTTATGATAGCTAACAGGATCATCAATTTTAGTTTGTCTTTCCAGAGATACAGCTTCAATATAAGTCAGATTGAGTTTGCTACTCGCAGCGATGCAGGCGTGCTGTAAAGCCTTGGTTACACTGGCGTAGCTATCTTCTAGTTTAGTGTATTTGCCGACCAGGGCAATGTTTACTTCTTTACGCAGGTTGTCTACTCGTTTGGCGAGATTGCGCCATTTTCGCATGAATCTGCAAAGAAAAATTAAAAAAAACCAATGAAGGTAATTATCTACTAAAACGAAACAAACAAAGAAAAGAAGTGACGTTTTTAATACATTCTGAGAGGAGGCCTGCGCTCTATGGGACGTATCTATCTATCTAATACCTTTAAACGAGCAATTGTTTTATATATATGTATATATATACCGGGGATCTCTGAAACGGCTCCAACGATTTCGAAAAATTTGGTATGTGGGGGTTTGTCAGGGATGACAAAGCGATCTAGCTTGGTCTTATCTCTGGGAAAACGCTTATTATCGAGTTAAAGCTCGATCGCCCAGGTATTATATATAATATAGGCCGAGATGATGATACTGAATTTCTGTAACTGTATTGAGATTCAAATAACAACTAGTATTATACGCACCTTCCTGGACGTGGCATCGATATATTAAGCTGAAGCCTCTCGTTTAGGTACTGCACCACGCCTTGAGCCTCCATCAGTAAAGGCACATGGTATACGGATGTTAGGTCATGGATGCAGATTACCTACGCGATAAAAAAAAAACAATAAAAAAATCAAATCATATAAAAGTTTAAATAAAAACTAAAAAGGAAAATACAAGTCTAAAAATCTGTTACTTAAAGTTCAACAGTCATAAACGACCCATTTAAAATCTAGACCAGCCAAAAATTTCTAGTAATGTTACAATTTCTAGCTCATATTAATATAGTATATACATACACTATTTTGATTTTGACTTTGTTACCTGTTCAGGGCCCACATGACAGAAGTTGGATATTTTCTCCTTGACAGTGTGGTTGATTGGTTTCTCAGAACGACACAGAATCAAATCAGGTGATAGACCAAGCCCACGGAGCTCTCTTACTGATGACTGTGTAGGTTTGGTCTTTGGTTCTCCCGTTGATTTTGGCTACAAAGATGAAAGATCTAGGGTAAAAATATAGTTAAAATGTAATACTAGAAACTGCATAGACTTGGTAACAATAAGTGCTCAAACTAGAATAAATATCAGTGTAAACTAGATATATGGTGCTGATTAAAATAACATTTAAAGGAATTTTGGTTCTTGTGACCTTGCAACTGTGTGCAAGGTGCAAGTATGTTAGACCTTCATGCTAGTACAAGTTGCTGTGAGATGCTTTGTAGCTATGAACAGTCAACGACAAAGAGATCGATACAGCTATAGTTACAAAAATATGTATGTATACATAAATACACGACTTTATTGCCTTAACATTAAGGTCTTGTATACATAAATTTGTAAATTTGACAGTATAAATGAAATATGTCCCTCTCTAACCAGTAGGTATGCAAGAGGCGCAATCCATGGTAAACCAATTACAGCCATGGCCATGCCAATAATGGTCCATCTGTACACAAATTTCATGTATTTTGTCAACTTAAAACATTTTCAGACACAGTTGTTTATAAACATACAGTATTATCAATTATTATATTTAATTCCATTTGTTCAGACCAGATTATTTAATATACAACAAAATAAAACCACTACCAACATGATGATGATTGGCTAGATAAATTTGCAAAAATAATAACAGACTATGGAAATTGGAATATGATCTATAGTTGCTAAGGGATCTTCCATTAATCACGTGGGGGTGGGGCTAAAAAGGGGGGGAGGAAAAATCAGGAAATATTACAAGGTAAAGAATCAATTTTTTTTTTACCAAAAGAATAAGGTGATCTTGAGTTGAGAGGGGGGGGGGGGTATAAAAGTTGCGAAAAACCTCACGTGATTAATGGACGACTCCTAGGAGAGGTATTTGACACAATCAACCCATAGTTCCAGGGCACAACTTCACAAAATGATTATTAACTGTAAAATTTGTTTTTTAGTTATTATCATACAAAATCTATGGTGGAATTTAATTTATATAGCTCATTAAAAGTATGTCAATTGATTGATAGTGTCAAATAGCCTATTGCTGTCTGTCTGTCCAAGTCAAACTAGATACACTAAATTGACTTGGTCATCAGATAACAATTAATTATTACAAACTAATCAACAGGTGCAGTTCTAATAAAATAATGGCCATAACAGCAAGGTGCTCATGCCAAAGTTGTCAAACTTCAAATTACTTGTTCTCCAAAAGCTGCAAATGGCCGTGTCTGGGAAAAACAAAATTCAAACATAGAATGTCGGCTCTAACTAAACCTTAATTTTTTGTTCTGTGGAATTGTGATGTTTCCGGTATTATCAGATAAAATACCAGGATACTAACATACTTGCTAGCAGTTGGCACTCTTTGCTGGCTAGGAATTGATAAGTTTCTATCCAACAATAATTCATAAAATATTCAGATGTTTTCGTATAATTTGGCTATGATTGTTATTTCAGGTATTATATATTTCATTATTTGTGTCCACAGATTACCCCCTCTAGATACCGCATACAAGGCGGTTGATGCGCCGATCTCATTCTATAATTCAATAATATAAGTTAGGCGTAGCGATATTGCAAGTTCAGTATGGATCAACATTCGGGACCGTGTAGGTACGTGTGCTTATTTCAAAAACAATTTTGGCATGAAAAACATTAAAAATAGTTAACTGTGCAGTGAGATGGTGTGGAAATTCGGCTAATAAGTCAAATTTCAAGAAAGACGGGATTACATTTTACAGGATAGCCATTATTAACGAAATTAAATCAAAAACTTATCACGAGCGGAGTTCTACTCACGCTGGTCACTCGATCGTAAACAATCCCTTTTCTCTCTTTCACTCTCTGTGCTAAATTCTATAACTGGCACTGTCCAACGTCGGCACGTGTAATGCTAGTCTTGTGCTAATGAACGCTCGAGCTCGTATCGAGTACGTTATAAGTTGGCAATGTTACAGTACCTACTATGTTACAGTGAAAATGTTCGTTAAAAAATAAGTGTCGTGTTTAATACGATTGCAAATCTTAATTGTTACCCGACTGCCCGAAGGAGGGTTATGTTTTTCGAGCGTATGTATATATGTATGTATGTATGTAAGTAAGTATGTATGTATGTCGGTATGCATGTCCATTTCTTTGGTCCTCGCTGCAGCCTAAACGGCTGGACGGATTGTAACATTTGAGGTATCATTGGATTCGTTATAGCTCTCGGAGTGACTTAGGGTATATAATATTACAATATGGCGTCTGCGAAAAAAAATATGGCGAAGGAATAAAAAAGTATATTTTGTATTGTAACAATATGGGAATCAAATGAAAGCTAATAATTAGTGCATTCTAAATATATATGGGTTATAATCCTTTTAGGGGTTGTTTCACCATCCATTGATTAGTGTTAACAGACGGCTAAATGTGATGCCGTCTCCGTCTATTCGAACAAAACAATAGAAACGGCATCACATTTAACCGTCAGTTAACACTAATCAATGGATAGTGGAACAGCCCCTTAATCTACTATTTTCACAGAAATACCAAAAAAGTATAAAGTAAAAAACATTAAATTAAAAAAATCAAAAATCCCGACTGCCTTAAAAACTAAAAGGAATAAAATAAGTCTAGTGGTCTAGAATTCTGTCAAGAAGCTCATTTAAGGTAACCAGCTCAAAAAATCTTGGTAGTGGGTCCCGACTGTTGAACCTTAAATGAGCTTCTTGACTGAGTTCTAGACCACTAGACTTATTTTTTTCCTTTTAGTTTTTAAGGCAGTCGGATTTTTTGATTATTTAAATTTAATGTTTTTTATTTTATCATACTGTACAGGTACCTACTCGTCGGGTTTTTCTACAGTACCTACCGTACCTGAAAAGGAAGAAATCACCCGGGAAAGTAACGGTGTTTATTAGGGTACCGTACTCAAATGGTAAAAAAGGGACCCTATTACTAAGACTCCACTGTCCGTTTGTCTTTCTATCACCAGGCTGTACCTCATGAAACGTGACTAGATATCACAGTTAAATTTTCACCGATGATGTAGTTCTGTTGCCGCTATAACAACAAATACTAAAAACAGAATAAAATAAATATTAAAGGGGGGCTTCCATACAACAAACGTGTTTTTTTTTTGCCGTTTCTTGTTCGATATCAATAACGACAACGCTTGAAATATTAACAGAATATTTAGTTGTATATTCTGGTGCTTGTCGTATAGCATAACGTTTTTTGCCCTAAAAATGTTTGGCATCTGATCAACCAATAACGTGTAGGCGTCGACGCCCACCCGCCCTTCACTCCTCTGCCCCCACCAAACAGACCGAAGAAATGACCACTGCGCGCATACCCCTTCCACTTTTCCCGAGGCATCTTAAACCGTCGCGCGGACTATATAATATCAAATGATGAAGAAAATAAATGCAAAATGTCTGGGCCTTGAATTGTACTATTAGCCAAAAAATGTTGTCTTAGTGCTGGTTTAGACAATGCCCGTAAAATCATGCCTTGTACCTTGTACCTTATTAACCAATAATGTAATACTACTGGCATGATTTTACTGGCATTGTGTAAATAAGTACTAACACCCTAAAGTTGAGATTTTTCTAATGTTATAGTCATAAACCAATAATGTGGATAAAACATGTTTCTCAAAGTGAAAGTTTGAATCTGTGTCATATTCATTTGATAGAAGTTGATTAAAAATTGATAGACCATTTGTTTAGCTGACTACTATGTATGCCATGTCATTTGGCTTCTAACTTGAATGCTCAAATATGCTTGCTCTAGTCCTACTTTGATGCTCATTCCCTTTGCTAATTAAATAAAAGGTCAGGCTGCTTTGTAGAAAAATGTTTGTTAGCCCTGAAAGATCTTGTTATGACAACTGTCAGAATTCAGCAGAATTAAAAAATAAGGTTTAGTAGTACTAGTTATTTTAGGAGTTAATATAAGGTGTGGATGTGAGTTAACCCGTGGAATGTCCAGCGCACCTTAGCGCCTTACTTATAAGTATGCGCATAATGCCTGGTTCACATTAACATTGTACATTAGCGATACATTGCAGATTCACAATCCAAACGATTTACACAAGATTGATTGAGCACCGCAGTGTCATGCTACTGGAACGGTTTAACTGGAATAATGTGAACGGGGCATAATGAATTGTTTGTTATTTGCCAACTTTATGTATTAGTTAGGTTCACTTTTGAGCATAACATACTTAAAAAAATGACCTAAATACAGGCAGGTGAAAAGTTGTTGGTTAGAGACGGATTAACTCTCTCCTTGACCAAAAATGCATGTCACTGCCTAATATTACAAAAAAAAGGTAAGCTTTGAAAGTGTTAAAATATCAATTATGAGGAATGCTATTAAAATGGAGTGAATCAAGCAAAGTAAAGAATGCAAAAAATGAACCTGTTAACAGTTGAGCATACTATAGGTATAACATACACAATGTGGTTAAATTATTGCACATTGTGTGTGCACACAACATGCATAACTTAATATTATTATGGGCAGTAAATGGGTTATTCAAAATTAGAACCATTCCTCACATTTGACAAATTTGACATGATAGTAAAATAATTAATTTTAATAAATAGTAACTAACTCTTAGATTATCTATTGATACTTTTGTTTTTTTTTAATACAGTGGATTTCAGTTATAACAGGCCAGGCAGAGGGACCGCTTTCATGTCATTGCTACCTTTACCCAAAATAGCAAAATGTCACATATATTTACTTATCAAATAATTTTATACATGGGTGTTGTTGAGTTGAAAAAATGTATTATTATGGTTTATGGTACACTTTTTAAATTTCCTTTTTTTGTGCATGTTGTAAGGTGTATTCCATTTACATAATTCTTTCTATTTAAATTATTTCAATTGCCACAACATATAGTCTCAAATCTGCAAATAATGCATTTTGGTTGATGTTTCTATGCTGTATGTTGTCACAGTCGATTTTTATTTTCACCAAATGAATACTACTTGTTTTGTCCATTTTTAACAGACTTCGAAAAAGGAGGAGGTTCTCAATTTGAGTGTCTTTTTTTTGTATGTTTGTTACGCGATAACTCCGCCAATTGTGGGCCGGATTTCAAAATTCTTTTTTAGTTCTAAAGGACATACTTCCGAAGTGGTCCCATTGACACCAAGTCAGGATCTGATGATGGGATCTTAGAGAAATCGAGGGCAATAGCGATTTTGGCATTTTTAACATCAAGTCAAGTATTTACATTCAGAAAGTATCATTTGGTGAACTGGACCCTGATAAAAAAGACCGTAGATACCGGTACTCTGTTACAAAATGATATAACTATGCTGTGTTTGAGCTTAATAATGGAATTGTTGTGAGATGCACTTGGCTACAAATCACTAAACATACATACATACATAAAATCACACCTATTTCCCAACAGGGTAGGCAGAGACTACATCCTTCCACTTGCTACGATTCTGGCATACAACTCTTGCTTCCTCTACATTTATCTATCTTTTCATGCATGCACGTCGGTTTAGAGTACTCCTGACCCAACCTTCCTTCAGAATGTTCCCGATTTGATTGTGGTACGTTTGTCTAGACCTTGTTCTCCCAACGTTCCCATTCACGCTCGTCTTATAGATCTGCTTAGTCAATGATGTCTAAGTAGATGATGATGATGATGCGTGTGAAGATGGTCCCAAAGGAAGACCGGCAGATTGTTGATTTGGGACCATGTGATGTGTATTGTATTTTGTTTTTATTATTACTTTTACACGTCTTCCCATGTTGTCACGAATAAATGATTTTATTTCTTTCTTTTTTTAAATTAAAATTTAATACCTATATAAAAAATATATCACAAGTAATTACAATAAATTAAAAATTTTGTTAGGTTTAAGTTAAACCTGTTTTGGTTTTTGTGTCCACTCGCTTGTTGTTTGTGTTTTTTGCACATAGATGTTTTTGGATGGTAAGATGGTCCTTGGGACCATTCCTTAACACATGTCATCATCATCATCATCATTTACACAGCCATATTATTTACACCGTTCCATTTACTCCCCAAACTATCCTATTGTGAGGTCATTGCCACAAAAATCCGGGGTCTAGCTATGAATGAAATCCACTGTACATTATTTTAAATATTTTTAAATGTAGCCACTTCATTATTAATATTAATAAACCACTATACCCACATACATGTAATTAAAGAAAAAAAAATTTTTTTTTATATTTTGTACATAATTTAGTTTTTTTTTTTTTTTATCTTATATTTTAACGAGGCTTCAGTACACTAAAAGTGACTATGCCAGCCTCATGGGGGGCCTCAGATACATGTTACACTCTCTTGTAAGTAAATAAGGATACCAGAAACCTAGTCTCTGGATGCAAAGGCCCGTCTGATGAACTTGTAAATCCGCATCGCTTCTTCTGAAAGTGGATGACTCAGAATCACATTTACACTTCCATTCCACAGATCCATACCATCCAGACACTGGTTTCTGGCATCCTTATTCTGATCACATTCCAGAAGAAAATGAAGGAGGTCTTCAGTCTTATTACAACCTAAACACAAGGGTGATTGTACAACTCTTATCAAAATTAGGAAATAATTTAGTGGAATGTGACCAGATCGCACACGAAATGCAAGCACAAGTAATTCTAATTAAGTTATAACTGTTAATTAAGCTTGAGTCATTGATGTTTCTGAGTAAGGCAGTAAAAGTGAAATGTGCAATACTAAATGTTCTAAATAAATAAACTCATTGGCTTCCTACTTACCATCGGGATGAGGGACACATGAGCGCAACAAAAGTTTTCCCTTTTCACTCGGAATTGAAATTGTCTGAATGCCTCAACGAACGACATGCCCTCAATGTCACCGATTGTTCCTCCAAGCTCGACTATGCAGACTCTCGGAGGAGTGTTCTCTGCAGTCACAGGGATGTGGGCTACTCGTTGCACCCATTCTTGTATTGCGTCAGTTATGTGAGGTATAACTGTGAAGAAAAGAAATAATAATACCATGATCATTAAATTACATGTATATAGGTACATATCAGAAGACACCCAAGTGGAAATCTATTAAGGCTAAAAAAAGTAACACATCAATTTGCCATAAATTGTGATTATATGTCCTTACCCTGCACCGTTTTGCCGAGGTAGTCTCCGCGACGCTCGCGCTCGATCACCTGTTGGTAGATCTTGCCCGTAGTTATGTTGTTGTCCCGATGCAAAGTGATGTCCAGGAAACGCTCGTAGTTGCCAAGATCAAGGTCCACCTCGCCACCATCATCCAATACGTAAACTTCACCTAGAAAATATAAATAGACATGCCAACAATCGCATCATTTACAGTGCAGTTTGTATGACAGCGCTCTTCACAAAACATCGGAAGTACAGATTACAGGAACCACTTACCATGTTCGTATGGAGAGAAAGTGCCTGCGTCGATGTTAATATACGGATCGATTTTGATAGAAGTCACGTCGATGCCACAGCTTTTCAAAATAGTACCAAATGAACTTGCGATTACACCTTTTCCGACACCACTTATCACACCCCCGGTAACTAAAATGTATTTCATATTTGACATGGTCCTGTTCACTTTAACACATTTGTTAACTTGGAAACTGGATGAGAGTCAAACGCGCTTTCAATCAATCAATAATGCAATGCAAATAACCAATCTAATTTATCGAGCACACCACACCACCAAAGAGTATTGTATCATAATGTATAGCACACCACCCAACCCACACGTGCTAATGGATCTTTACTTTTTTTTATTATTTTTACTTTGTTTAAAAAATTGCCAAGTTTAAAAAATTATCGCATTAGTTTGTTTCATTACCAAAAAATAACGTGGAAATCACGGTATTATCTGATTTTTTTTTAAACTACTTAAACAGCTCACAATCCGTATTGAAAGAATAAAATACAATTACTATTTATGGATTCGGTCAGCAACTGACTAGGTATATTATTATTTGTTTCCTACGATAAATTTAATTTAAGTCAATGTTAGTGTTGTAGTGTTAGTGTTAGTCTTAGCTAAAAGTATTGATTTTTGTCATTTTTATTAAATGAACTCATTTCTATGGGCCCTAGAACAATTCTATATTTTGTCATCATGCTAAAACTAAGTATAACTTGGACCGAAGTTTTTTTTTTACTTTATTATTAATGGCAGCACTTATAATGAACTGTCATTCATATCAGTGTGGTGTGTCATGTCAATGTCATAGTGATTGATTGAACGTAAGCGAGAAGCGAAGCGAGCGTCGTTGTCGTATTAGTTTAGTTTTTTGGTTATTCGTGGATTAGTAGAGAAGTTTCTAGCTCTTTGAACGATGCCAAAATATTATTGTGATTATTGTGATACTTACCTAACTCACGATTCACCTAGCGTGAGAAAAACACATTGTACGGGCCGAAAGCATAAAGACAACGTGAAGTTCTATTACCAGAAATGGATGGAGGAGCAAGCTCAACATCTCATAGATGCTACGACAGCCGCGTTTAAAGCTGGGAAAATAGCGCAAAATCCATTCGGTGGAAAAGGTGCTGCGATTCCGCCTCCTTGGGATCCTTCTGTGATGGGACCTGGAGGGCCGCGGCCGCCGGTGCCGACGCCTGGTGGTCCCCCGGGAATGCTGCCGCCCCAAGCTATGGGTCCTGGCGGCCCGATGGCACCTCATATGATGATGGGACCTCACGGACCGATGCCTCCTATGATGGGAATGAGACCGCCAATGATGATGGGCATGGGTCCTATGGGCCCAATGGGACCCATGGGTCAGATGCGACCGCCCTTAATGAATGGACCGCCTATGAACAAATAGTGATAGTTGGAACTGCATATATAGACTTAGGTATCAGACTTTTTAATAACTGGATTTGTACTATTATTAAAGAAAACAACAAATCTTAAATTGTGGTGATTATTTTAATTACAATTTATGACTGAGTGCTGCATGGGGCAGGTTGTATGTTGTAAGCATAAATCCTAGTTTACATGATGCCAGTACCAGTTGATGAGTGCCAGTTTGGCTAGATATAGAAGGTAACACAGGCCACATCATGTCAGCATTAGATGATTCTGCTGCATGCAATCAGCAAAGAAATTAACCTAAACCTAAGTCCCGATTTTTTTGTAGCACAGTGCTTCAGCTGATGATTCCCAGTTTTGTGAATTTGGAAATTGTTTCAACATTTATCATTATTTTAAAGGTCTTTTTTCATTGATAAATTTGTACTGGACATAGTATATTCAGTAGTTATTCTTCAATTGATTTGTATCTTGTGACCTATGCTGGGAATTGATAAATAAATGTGATGCAGCCTCTGTTTATTTGGACAAAACTAACAGAGACAGCATCACAGATATCTGTCACTTAAAATTTATGTAAGTGGGGAAACAGGCCTTTACACCCGCAACTGCGCAGTATTACCAAATTTTAATACATGATTGAATTTCAGGTTTTCAGTAACTAACAAAAATGTTATTATTTAAAAAAAATCCAGTTGTTTGTCTTAATTGTTCAAGTAATTACATTGATTTCCTTCAAAGTGTGCAGTCCAGTTAACAAGCATTATTGTTTAGTTAATGATTGAATCATTGTTCATATGATTAAAAACATCTAGTTTATTACTTTATTAGGAATAATAAATATATTTGTAAATTAAGTAATAGCCTTTTATTTCAATTCCAGATTGATTCTACATGTTTATTTAAAATTTGTGCTCAGTAATTTCTGCATTTTTGTGAATAAAGTTTTCTTGCTTTTACTCCTTATAATTAATATATCCTCTAATTGCAGATCCATTTTAAGTAAACATATAACATTTTTTTTTAGTTCTTGCCTGATGTATTAGAGGTATTTGATCTTGATCTGGTTCTGTATGCCACAAGGAAGTTAGAAATGGTATTGCCTCCCAGAGGTCCCTCATCACGAAAAGAGCAAAAAATCAGCACAAAATCAGCAATTAGGAAAATTGTCATTATAATGGGAAGCACTCCATTTAGGATAAGGTGGGCAGTGCCATCCTTTACAATTTCTGGAACTCTTACCTCATTGAACACTACTGAAGAAAAAGCCAACTGCACACATATACAAGCAATTGATGAATACATTTGAAAAAACTCTGTTCCATAGTGGCCTAAACATGATGCCAATATTTGGCACCCTATCAATATATATACTGTGACTACAGCTGTTGGTCCAATCAAAGAATGGGTGACGCCCATTACGGGGGTATAAACTTCAACCAATAGAATTCCTGTGTTAATAATACATAATAATATTTTGAGTCCATTTGAGCACTCTTCATAAGACATTTTCGGAAAATAATTTTGTTCTAAATCAAAGAGTATAAGTACCCATATAATTCTAAATTTTGATGCCTTTATTTTGACAACTAGGCCGATTCATAAACAAAACAATTTAAAAAAAAACCTGTGTTACAAACTAAAATGAAAAAAAATTTAGTGGTCTAGAACCCTGTAAAGTAATTTTCTCAAACGACATGAAATATTGGCGTTGTGTTACAAATAATAGGTCGAGAAGTATTGCGCTGCAGGCGCTGCGGCTCGCTTGCCTGCCTGCGGTCACTCTAGCGGCCTGCAAAGAGATTTCATACAACTTTGCAGGCCGCTGGCCGGCAATGCGACAGTCTTTTGTTTTGTTTCAACGCGCGCTTTCCGGCACGGCCTACGCCAACAGCAACCGCTCCGCAGCCGCCGCGCCAGCAGCCAGCGCAACACGCGCGCACGCAACAGCAGGGCTACTACGAAACTCGAAACTCGAAGTTTGTATCGTACCGTCGCTTTTGTATTAAATAGTATAAGTGTCAGAGGGATCGCACGACACGAACTTCGAGCTTTGAGTTTCGTAGTAGCCCAGGGCGACCAGACTAGCGTCCCGCCATGCTTGATTGCTTGTTTTATTATTTTATTTCATGTCATGTCTATATCTGCGTGGCCGGCAACCCCCTGCTTCCCGGCCTCTACAGTAATGTAATATTTATGTAAATTTGTTGACAATACAATAATCTGGTACATCTTAGTCGTTCTGCCAGGATCGTCTCTGCAGTAGGGAACTCCTCAATAGTTAATAGTAGGTACCGACTTGAAATTTGGTACAGATATGTAGTTTAGATGACATGATTCTCATGTTTATGGTTATTTCGTGTACACTGTTCCTTATGATTTTATAGTGGCAAGACTAGTTAGGGGCAAGATTAGACTAGGGCCTGTGCACGTGATTTTCGTTGGACAGTCGTCTGGATATATAGAAAAGAGAAAGGAATGTAAGAGCGTTAAGATTATCCGATCAATGTATGAAATATGATCCGGTATCGGATGGGATAATCTGAAACACAGGTAGGTACATATTTTATACGTTTTACTTGCCCCGATATTAGTATCGGCGTCCGATACCGATATCGGATCGGATAATCTGAAAACGCTTTAAGAGTGAATTTCGGCGGGAGTAGGTGTGAAGGCGGGAGTAAAACCTGTGTGATGAGAGCGAGAAATGTGTGATGGAGTGGCAGTGTTTCGGGTGAGTCCTTTTGTAACAAGTAGGTAGAAGGTGTGAAGGCGGGAGTAAAACCTGTGTGATGAGAGCGAGAAATGTGTGATGGAGCGGCAGTGTTTCGGGTGAGTCCTATTGTAACATTTGTAACATTACGTGAACTCTATCTAGCATAGTGTGTTGCAATAACGAGACTGTGTGGTCTTGGTGCCCGAACGATGTTGCCGATTGATAGTTATTCTGTGTTATGAACCCCGAGGAACTCGCTCGGGGAGCTCGTATGTTGAACAGTAGATGCGAGGCTTGGGAGGACTATAAGGGGAGCTTGGAGGTCAACTCGGGGAAAAAAAGGAGCAACTCCGTCATTTATGGCCCAATTTGTTTTTTTTTTCGTTCGTATAGGAATACCTCCAATGAAGGCTATCGCGTATGAATTCGCCATTAGAGGCGCTAGTGTAGCGTGAGGTCTCCGAAATGTCAAATCTCATAGTTTTTGGGTGAGCTACGCGGGTTTATTTATAATTAGAATAATTTTGTGAATATTTTGCAATAAGTATCTGAAATTAATTATGGCAAATATGCGTTGCGGGGCAATGAATGTCTGTGTTTTGAGACAGTATTGTCTTTCGCAAAACCTTTGTCTTCCCTTTTTTCCGAACAAAACGGGGACTATGCAACACTGTGGCATGCTCGATATTTTTATGGTACGGTTTTAAGGTGTATTAAATATGATTTTAATCTGAACTTTGTTTTCACGCCCGTAATAACAGATTTTGAAAGCCATACTTAAAAACCTCACGCAACAGTGCGCCATCTAGTGAGACAAAAAACGATAGCCCTCATTAGGTAAGCACCAAATCAGGATCTGATGATTGGATCCTAAGGAAATCAACACTCGTTTCTCTTGAAAATCATCATTTGGTGAAGTGGAACTGATGATAAAGACCACAGTTGACCACGGAGCTATTCAATAACAAGTATTTCACAGGTTTATACTTAGTTGCTAAGCAATTTATGTTTATCGTAATGCATATATATGGTGAAATGGAACGGGAGGTGTGGTGAAGCACCAGGACTCAATAATGAACGACTGCATCGGAAAAAGCAATCTCGTAAAAAGTGACGAGCAGTTGACATTAAACTATTGTTTATTGGACTGTTTACACTAAAAAGCGTAAAAAAAATTATACCATAAAATTGAACCGACTCGACTACAAAAAAACCATAAAATAATTTTCTACCTGTTTGAAGTCGGTGCCTCAGCAGGAGCACAAGTGATTTTTACTTTTTTCAATTTGTGGCATTTTATAAGGAAGAACTGCGTGTATAAGTACTACTATATTTGCGACAGTCAGGCGGACATTTCCGAGCATAGGTACTTATCGGAGAGGCAAGTACGGTCAACAGGAAGTACAGTCAGCAAAAAAAGCTTGTATAATAACTGACATTTCTAACAAAAACTTATTGAAATCTGCGCTCTTTCCCGTATTATCGCGATCTACTGATCAAAGCCGTGACTCACATGGTAAACAGGAATAAATAAGTAAAACATGTTTATTATTCAACACTTTATTAAAATTGTATCCTAATAACTTGAAAAAGGTTTAAAATACTACTTGAACAGTACTGATTAAGGTACTCAATAAATACTTAAAATATAAATTAAAAATACTTGTAAAGGTGAAATATTTACAATACACATTAAAACATTGGCCCCTTAAGAGCTAATTTCGTATAAACTAAAACTTTTTGAGCTTAAAGATTACCGTTTTCGGTAGGTAAGTACCTAGTCACTGGTGTGCAAATACAGTGGTGTCTAGTGCCCACAAAAAATGGCACTTTAAGCAAGAACAGACTAGAATAAAGCTTCTATCAATTTTATTGTTGAAATATAAAAATGGAATTCCAAGCACCACTTTTTAATCATATTAAATTTTATTAGTAAAAATATCATAATGCTGTTTCTAACGTCGTCGGCGATGTCTTGCCTCTTTCTGGGGATGTTCTATTTCGGATGTTGCCAGAAGATCCCGCTGCTGTTGGACTTTTAAATGATGTAAATTTGGGTGGTGAAGATTCAGGTGGCCTACTGAAGAATTCAGCTCGTTTAGCCTGTAGTAACTCCGTCCGAGACAATCCATGGCTTTTAGCAAAATCTGAATCGAGTGGGAACACTCCGTGATCACCTGTACTAAGGAAGTCGGTATCAGCCTCTAAAGTATTTTCGGTTATCGGTATTAGGTTACGTCTGGCACCGAAATGCTGATTTGTAAGTATGGGCACTGTTTTAGCCTGTACGGTCTTCGGTGAAGTATCATGTTTTTCTCCAGAACTATTGGAATTATCATCTTCGTTGTTGACTTCTGGAATCGGAGTAGAAAGGACATCAGATCTTGGGCTAGAGAAACGCCATTGTGACTTCGGAGAGAGCAGTATTTTTGGTGAACTCTTATGTTCTTTAATTAAAGCATTCGTTCTGCCAGGTGAAGCAGGCTGAGGATTTGGTTTTATTACTTTCCTGTGGGTGTAAGTTTTCGGAGATCCGCTCAAATCCAGAATGTTAATTTTACTTTTGTTATTGGCAGGTGGCTGCAACTCAGGCTTTTCTTTCGACAGTTTTAATTGTTCAACAGCTGTGAGTTTGTTAGACTTACTTTGAGTGTTAAGGGTATTTAATTTGACACTGTGCTGCAGAAGGAGTTTTTTGAAATCAAGTCTCGACGTTTGAGGTATGGGGCCGTATCTATCGGCGCATGTTGTTTCTGGTTTTTGTAAGCCAAATCCACGGCTGGGAACTGCCATAACACTTTGCCTGTCAGCTGGGGACCAGCTGTTTCTGCTTCTTGGATCGCCGAGGTATCCCGTCTCCGGGTGACGCTGGTTGCCTTTGAGGTATAGTGACGTTTCGGAGCTAACTGGGGACAGACTCGTGGTTGACAACGCCGGCGACTCTGATCTTTCAACGCTGCCTTTTATATTTAGTTTCTTTTTACTTTTGTGTATTACTGCATAGAGTTCTTCATTGGTCATTGTAGATTTCACTGGTGACAATAATTTTGACCCAAGGTTGACAACGTTATCTTTGTTAGAAGGTGTGGAGGATTTGAAAGACCCGGATGTCCTCGGATCTATGGGTGAAATTCTTATAGATTCATCAATTGGTGGAATGGGGTGAGAATTTACTGGCTTTTCAATAAATTGTGAAGAGGCAGTAGCAATATTGGTGGGATAGTTGAATATTGTTCTAGTGTCCGATGGCGACGGGCGACGAGCACTTGGTTCTATGGTGCTTCTCTTCGGAAGCGTCCAGAACACTGGCTCTTCTTTTAGTGGCGGATTTGCTGGATTCTCATAATTGATTACACCATGTCTCCCTCTTAAATGAGCAGTATGGTATTTGTGTATGGTGGGATTGATCGTATTGAAATCTACTCTTTGGCCTTTTTGCATCGGGTTCTGCGGCATATTCGGGTAGGGCTTGTCAGCACTGGAATGTCGATAGTCTGTAATATAAAGAACAGTAAGTAAGTGCAGGGAAGTACGTTTGATAGCAGCAGGTACTTAACTATCATTCCATAAGGCAATAAACTTCCGATACTTGGATTAATATTTGAATAAAACAGGCTATGTTTTTAAAAACAGGCATTCATTCTTATAGCATATAACGCTACTTTTTAATTTATTATGATATATATAACGTCGTTGACAAGTCAACGGATGCGGCTAAAATCCTTTTATGTAATACATAAGTAATATAAAACTGTAAAATTATGGCACCAATCCATACCAATCCCACAAGCCTAGAGCTAGGTAATTTCTAAATCACAGAAATAGCGATACTACGTAGTGAACAACGATAATGAGACATCAATTGCGTTAATATGAACAGTAGGTTTACGACAAATATTTAGCACGTATCGGCCTAATGCTTGTGAAACAATGATATATTAGTAAACTGTGAATTTACAGAAGTGCATGGTATTTTATTCTCGATTACTCAGAACTAGCATTCCTTGTATTGAGTGTTGTACATCTATTACTTATATAGTTAATGTTTGATACAATTATTGTGTCCGCATTACAACTCCCAGTGTTAGATGTAACGATTTGTAAATTTTGTTAGTTGAACTTTCACTCTTCATGCAACGTAAAGTAAAAAAGTCATGCCAAAAAAGCAACACAAAACTTTACCTTCGAAGAACTTGATGTTAACAATGTCGCAAAGTGGAAGCAATCTCCTTCTGTGCAAGCCATGTGAGATGAGTGCAATTAGAGGAAAACTGAGCACCATTCATTTCGACCACGAAATTCGGTGACTTGAAAAGTTTTTCAAAACTTTTTAGGTACCTACGTTTTCATAACACTTTCCGTTATCGAAAACAGTGGGTAATATTTATTATTACCTTCACAAATTAGTGGTGTTACAATCGATTCGCAATCGACTCGCTATGGATATTTGAAAACTGATTGGTTAATCAATTAGATTAGGTACTTTAATTGGTTAAGTTTCCCACAAATTCAATTAAAAAAACCAGTGACACGTATTTACAAAACAGTGCGAAAATGTTTAGATATTTGAAATACTGTTAATTTAAAAAAATTCCGTTTTAGAACATTTTAACACAGGGCCCAAATGGCGTTCAAAACAGAACTTTTGCTTCTTAAATCTAGATCTATGTGCCATATGTGCTAGAGTGAATGATGTGAGGGGAGAGCCGAAGGATAAAAATTAAAATAAATCAGTGCGTTAATTCACAATGACTCTATAATAAAATTAATTACAAACACAAAAGATAGAATAACACACCATGCACTTACAAACGAAAAAACCAGTCGTAAGCAGTGCTTTTGTACACTGCGGTGAAGAAAGCCACCATGCATTTTTATTTTTTATCATACTTTGTCGAAACTTATAAATTTTTCATTAAGTAAAATAATGCTTAAAAATATTATTTCAGATACGGGGAATAATTAAGTCACATTTTAATATTAAAATACATTTGTATCACAGAATTCACAAGTCGAAATTTTTCGGAAGACATGTTTCTAAAATTAGATTTTACAGGACGGCATCGAGTAGGTACCTAAGCTACGTTATCTACCAAAATTATCTACGAGTAGGTATGCTACTATTAACGACCCAATCTATAAATCTAGATAATTCATCTTATATATTATCTAATTTTACTAACAATGTAACATATTTTATTTATTCTAGAAGCGTAAGCATGTTTATTTTATGAATCATGAATGCCTAATGTAGTAGTACCTACCAACATTTTTTTCGGTAACACCTTTTGACAACTAATTAAGATATCTCTACCTATAATGGAAATAAAGTTTATTTGTATATACAGCATCTACCAGATTTCAGTTCCATAATCTGATTCAGATACTGATAAAATACGAGCTCGATGCATTGAACTATCTACAGGTACGGTGACTTTACTAGGAGACAGCGGGCATGAAGGCGGCGAGTGAAGTACACAAATATCATCAGGATCGGAGTCTAAAATTGCTGTCAAAATGTCCATAGAAGTGTCTCTGTTATCAGGGGTAAAAGCAACCGAATGTCTTGTGGGCATTGGTGTCGTAAAAGGACTTAAAGCTAACGCAGTTAATTGGGACTCGAAACTGTGGTCAACATACGGACTATTGTTATTTATGCACTTACATACTTCAGAATCGCTAGAAAAACTTCTATGACCAAGTTTGGGCGATACTGTTGGTGGATAGTTTATCTGTTCTCGCAATAAATCGGCAGTGATTTCAGCTTGAATCATTTCTAAAGAATTTACTTTTTTCGGGTTGCTGCTAAAAGTGTCAAGTTTAAGGAGCTTCTTAATGGGCAGTAAAGGAGAATTTGCAAGTTTGTAACTATCACTGCGTTTAATTTTATTTTGTAGGGACTTTTCTTCGCTTTGGGGATTAGAAAAACTAACCGTGCCTTCACCGATAGCACTTATATTATTTCTATTGGTAAACATTCTCAATACTTCAGATACTTTGCTACTAGATTTATTAAATTCATGTCTACATTTGTTAGTCTGTAACATAATGGGAGTTTGAAAATTAGGCACGAACGGAATGATATTTTCACTTATTTCTGTCGATGTCCCTAACTGTTCTGAATTAGAATTGCCTTTCAAATTTGTTGGATTTTTTGAACGATATTTATTCTTACCTGCTAAATCGTCTTTCGTAGGAGACAAGCTGACACCGTCCGCATCATGAATATTTACGTATGCCCCGGGCCTAGGGATAACTTCTACTACTCGCGGTATATCCTGCGGATTTTTGGAGAAAACTGGTGGCTGTTGATTAGAAGATATTGGAGGCGTTTCGGTGACTGGTGTAGCGGTTATAATTGTGTTCGGTTTAGGGGTCGGTAAAGTTACGAATTCTGCTGTTACAGGTCCATCTCGAACGGTTGGCGCCTTGATGATCACTTTTCCTAACTGTGGTGATGTTGGTTTGCTTGTAGGTGGTGGAGGTTCATAAGGGAAATCAGTCTCATCTTTTACTTGAACAATATCTGCTGTTTCTCTCTGAATAACAGTAGTAGTGGCGTTTATTTCTTGCACAAACGGACCAGGTTCGAACGTCGTATGCGCTCCCTTTCTCCGTTTAAGTGTATCTGATGAATAAATAACTTGGCCATGTGAGTCGAGCGTTACTTTGGCACCCTTCTTCTGATATTCTTCTAGAGCAGGTGTCAATGTTTCGTCTAATCCATGTTCTAAGAAATCTTTGCTTTCGCTTAAACAATTTGGCAATTCATTTAAAGACACGTACTCTGTTTCTGGTAATTTTCCGGATAAAACTGTTTGCAAATTTTTTCTTATAATATCATTATTTCCATAAATACCTTTGTTGAGGCTTACTTTTTGGTTGTTATTCTTAACATCGGCAATAGTGACATAATCACCAGCGTCATAAATGTGATCTGGAAGGCTGCTATCTTTTGGCACAGGTGACTTTTTATTTGATAATTTATTTGGAAGCACACCTTTCAATTTACACATTAAATTATTGAACGGCTTTAAATTCATTGGAATGTGAGGTTTGGACGATTTTATCAATTCAGATGAGGGTTTTGTTTCTTTTTCATCAACGGGAAGATCTAATTTAGGCCGGCTGTTAGATTTTTTAAAGGTACTTTCAGTCTCTGTAGTAGGCTTCTTACATGCATCGGGGTCTTTGTTACTAGTTTCGCTTTCATCATCCGAATTGTTTGGAGTAATGACACACAACGATGGGATTCTAGAACTGTTGATCGTAGTTTTGTATCTTATTCTTTCTATTCGGTCAGTGCCTTCTAAATCAGAAGATTCAGAATAATCTTGCTCTGAAAGGCTATTTTTGCCGTGAGCACTGGATACAGAATCTTCAATAGGAGAACTAGACGTGTTGTGACCTGAATCAGGGGAACTAGTGCCAGTACTCTTCTTTGCACTTTCAAGATCAGTTTCTGTATGAATTTCTGCTACAGCTGTCATTTCTCTATGATTACCAACATTTCTAGTTATGGTAATTGTAGAAACCTGATTGATTTCAGGAGATGAATGGTTATATATTGGTTTATCCGAGTATGAACGGTTAGGATTATATCGCAGGCTGCTATAAGGAGATTTTGTAAACGAGGAACTACTACTTCTATCTAAGCTAGCATTCGCGCTATTGATGTTGTTACTTCGGCTGCGATTCAATATTGTTAGTGAACTTTTTCTTTCTGGTACTTTAGGTCCAATAACTAAAGATCGATCACTTCCAGCTGCCATTAGCGTAGTGCAAACGGTACCAGCAGAGCTTGTAGTTGTGCTAGTCGAGCCTTTGCCGAATAACTCATATTCGTTTTCAGCAGTTTGACTATTTGAAGAGTTTGACAGGGCATTACTGGTATGCATTGGCGTACTGGGACTAATTTCTTCTTCTTTGAGAGTTTTTAAACCAGAATCCATGTGAAATGAAGTGTAATATCCCTCTGTATCACATGAAAATTCAGAGCTGGTTTCTAAATCTTCGTGTAGGTCATGAATAATATCAGGTGTCAGGGTTCCTTCACTAGTGACACTGCCAGATCCCGAAGTATTTAGGAATCTTCTTCTACTTATAATAGAGCTGGGTGGTCCATGGTGGAAATTAAGAGAGTTATTAGAAGTGGCAGCTGAGGTTGAACTTCGAGGTGGCACTGTAGTGGATGTTATTTCTGAACCGATACTTGTTCTCCCGGATTCTGAACTAGCTGACCAGTTGCCGCTTGAGGAGTGTGGTTCCTCTTTGCATACACCTGATCGTCTTTGTCTCCTTTGTGCAGACGTTCCCCGTAATTTCACTCCGACGTTAATGGTTGCCGTTGTTGGTGTCGTCGGAACTCCTATGCTTTTTTCCGAAGAGGAGTACGAAGCACACCTTTGATGTGACCTCCGGTCTTCTTCACCCTGACGTTTTTTACGCATCGTGACAGTTTCTTGTACTTCTTTATCTTCCTGTCTTGTCGGTGATTTCGTATCCTTTTTCTCATTTTTAATAGTGTCTTTAAAACTATCTCTGCTTGCGCTCGGAGATCTGCCGATCATTTTCAGTCTGCTTTTACCCCATTGTTTCAAAGTGTTAAAATGCCCTTTCTTTGTTATGGGGTCAATAGGACTCTTCTTAAGAAGGTCGCTAGAGCGCGACCTGACGACAACACTTTCTTCGAGTTCTTCTGAAGCCACGGCATTTGATGTATCGCTACGATAAAACAAACCAAGCAAAGCATTAGTCACACGCATAAGGCAACCTATAGTTGTAATACGAGTACATAAAGAATGCCTCTTCGTCTCGTAACATCGGCATTCATCAAAGATTTTATTAATCATAAAGCTTATGAACAATTAGTGTTCAAGTGCACAGTTAATTGATTGTCCTCGTTTGATACGAGCATCAATGGCGTACCTTTGATAGAAACAATGACAACCAATGTACAATAAATGTATTCACAGAAGCACAAGATATTATCAACGATTTGTTAAAATGTGCCGAAGATACGAAAACGAACATCATTGAAGCTGTCAACACAGTACTGTGCTCAGCGGTTATTGTCGTTAATGGACGTTTTAATAGATTACATTATCGGAGTAGGATGTAAGATGGTGATTACATATTACTATGGAATAATGTGATGGATAATGTAATTTATTAGTTGGTGTAGGTGCATACTAGAAGCTTACCCAGCTATAGCCTCTCTAAGCTCTTTCTGATCAGTGCCCGATATGGTGTTGCGTCTTTTACCACGGGGTTTCCTCGTGCGCGTGCGTCGCTTTACGGTGTCGGTCTCACCCGGGACACTCTCTATGTGGAGTGACTTGCGCGAGCTGCACATCCTGTCGAAGAACTTGCCTGACGTGTCGATCGCAACGACTTCCGGAGGAAATCTGTCGAAGTTAAAACAAGCAAAATTTGAAGGGGGCACCGAGCTCCTAGCGCTAATCAATTTTAGGTATTATATATACTCGTAGATAGGGAGGGGGGGGGGGGGGAAGCGCGGCGGCTCAAGATAAGTTTGTCAGAACGCGCGCGTGTTTGGGTATTTTCTTCGTATTATGAAGACAAATACATATTTTAAAAAGGTAACGTTTTCTTATCGTTCATAAACTCATGACCTACCGCTACGCCGTACTATAGGGTTTGTTTTGTTTCTTAAAGACGACTTTGGGATTTTTTTCTATCGAACGAACTACAAGATAATCATGTTTCTACAGTAGGTAACTATATGAATTATAAATGTAGAGTAGATAAATCCTCAAATATCTTACATATGAGTTTCAAAAGTAAAGCTTTATTAATATAATAACGATACAGCAATGGATTAAATGAATACAATAACTTCGCTAGTTAGATTCGATTCGCTCGTCGGGCTCTTAATTCATATATTTAAATATTATATGAAATGAACAAGTTGAAATTAAGAGCGCGTCATATTATTTTTAAGAAACCATTTTTTTTGACTTAAGCTTACTTGGAAGCGATGACTCTCAGCTGTTCCTCAGGGCTGGGCAACCTGTGGTCTATAGGCTCGTCATCGCCGGAGCCGCATTCTGACAGCTCGTCGGGCGTCAACGTGACCGAGCTCGCGATCCGCATGGAAGCATCCGGAAGGGCTGTCACATCGCCCACAGCCTCTCTCGACGTCCATTTCCGAAGGTGCTCCACCACTGACGGCTGAAATGTGTTAATTAGTGACCGTGTAGTGTAGCTCTGACTGGAGTGGTGCTTTAAATCTGTTTGGTTTACTTCAAAAGTAGATTAGATACTGTTTTGGAGAATATTATATGACGTGAAGTGACAGCCATCGTGGTTTGACCTATGGCCTCTCAAGCAGAGGATCGTGGGTTCAAATCCGAGCACTCTCTCACTTTGAGTCTCTCCAAATTCGTATGCGAATTAAATTTTACCACGAGATTTACGGTGGAGGAAAAGATCGCGAGGAAAACTGCACAAACCTGCGCAGCAATTAAATGTGGTGTGTGAAGTTCCTAATCCGCACTGGGCCAACGTGGAAACTACGGCCCAAGCCCTGCTCTCTCATATATATGTATATATATTACATGACGTGAACTTCACACACCACAAATTACAATTACAGATTATATATATAGTCTGTAATTGTACACCAAAAAGGTGTGCAAAGACGGAGATTAATAAAAAACCATAATTTGATATACCTACAAAGTACTGATTAAGGTAAATTTTGTGTTTTAAATATTTTAAAACTACTTTCGTGGGTTTCAAATTGCACGAGAAAAGCGGAGGCCTTTGCCCAGCAGTGGGACATGGTACGGGCTACATAAAAAAAATGCACTCACCACATGGGTCTCAATATCTGTGTCGACTCTTAAGAGCCGTCGTCGTTTGGAGCCGAGGACGGGGGTACACAGAAGGTAAGGGGAATGCTGAGAGTCTCTACGGAGCTGGTCGAGGATTGAGGCTGACAGTCGATCCGTGGTCGCCTTCTCATACAAGTTTCGTAAGCTGTTTGGTCTGGAATAAGAGATGAATGCGTTGCGGTTCATTGCGCTACTTGAAAGTAGGAAAAATAATCAACATCCCACTAATATCATTAATGCAAAAGTTTGTGTCTATTTGTTTGTTACCTTTTCATGTCTAAGTCGCTGAACCGATTTAAATGGAATTCGGTATAGGTACAGATAGTTTGAGTCCCGGGGATAGGTACATAGGATAGTTTTTATCCCCGAAAAATTGCATAGTTCCCGCGAGATAGCGATAAACGAATTTCGAGTCGCGGGCAACATCTACTTACATTATGTGTACTTTTAAATACTTACGTAAAGGACCTAACATTATGCTTATTACATTTATTTTGCAAATACTCATCGTTATGCAAATTTACATTATGCATTTTATTACACAGTCAAAACCTGTGCTTCAACAAAAATGCAGTTAATACTTATGTGTCTTGGTTGTGGCTTATCACGTCTCTTGATGGATTTAGCAAAGAAATTTTTTTTAGGATAAAAAATTGGCGTTTTTTCTTATACTTAATAATGAAAATTTTACCTTGTATCAGGTGTGAACAATTCTTTTTTGAGGGGATTGCTCGCCGTGTAGTGAACTTTGCGGAGCGCAAAGTTTGACAGGCTTCCCTCCGCTGTAACAACGAAAAAATTATAAATAAGCATCGATATTTCTTTTAAACACAAAAAGTTTATTTTTAACACGAGAACGCTGTGGAGTAACTGAATAAATTCTGTGGAAATAAAAACAAGGTAACTTCACTGTTAAGATTGTTTTGAAGTGCAACAATTAATTATTTAAGTACCTGACGTTCAAGACTTTAATTAAACATTTTATCATAGGTATAAGGTATGGGTATCATAGTTATGGGCAGTCAGACTGGAGAAGAACATTGAGAAATATGGTATTAAAATTGATCATTAACGAAAGATACTAGCTCTTAATCAGACATTGTACCCCGATAAAGGAAATAACGATTATTTATTAGTCACAACTTTAAATGGCGGGGCATAAGAAAGGTGAAACTGACTAATCACTCTCCATTATTTATCCCCTACAGGTTATCGGGATTTATGTTTCCAACAGGCAGCGATAGATAATTTTATTTTCTTCGCTAACGGCAACATAATTAAAAATATTCTGCGGTATCTAGTGCGAATTAGGTTTGAAATATACTTAAACTAGCTAGACGCAAAACTTTTAATGGTACTAAAAAGCTCTCATACATTAATAGATTGCGCATTAATCATTTCATAATTTTATACATCGTAAATGGAAAATAAAATAACAATTAAGGCAACTCATATGAAAGCACCCACAGATAGAGGTACTCGACGAGATCAAAAGGCGAGCTCACACAGTTTGACAGTCAAATTTAATTGTCGTTGTAACCAACACAATCGACGCCTAATTATTTCATCACATTGATAAATAATTGATTCTACATAAAATATAAACTGTAATTCAACAAAGCGGCTATGTAAAATACTGTGGATTTACGAGGCGATCAATCAAGTACGCAACGTATGTGCTACGAAATAGTTCATATTATGCGTTGTTTTTGTGATGATGATGAAACAATTGATTAAGGCTAATACGTTACATAACTGGGCACTGGTATCTAAGTCTCCGTCAAAATAGACGAGACAATAGAGTAGGTATCGTTCAGATGAGAAACGTACAAATCACCAATTAAAATAAAATAACCATCTTACGGTAGGTACGGAAAATCGAAACAAAATCGAAAAAAAGTAATACAAGAGCTAGGACCAAAATTTCGATTTAGGTAGGTTTGGTACGTTATTTACGACTTTTGTCTTATTTACTACAAAATCAAGAAGTAAACAAAACATAATGACTATAATAGTGTAGAAGTATAGGCGGAATTTGGTTATCTTAAACGTGATACGGACGTATCATGCGATGAATTAAACATGACACCGAAGGTTTGAAAATGTAAAGAATGTAGAGGCAGGCAGGTCTTTCTTCAGATAAGCCCAGTAAAACGTGCTTAGAGTTATAGCAATAAAATATTTTACTACAGCAGTAGTAAATCAAGCCCGGTAGTATTCTCATAATAGTCGTAATTTAACTTCGAGGATTAGGAAGCTTTTCCTAGAGGTAAAGAAGCAATAACTAGTACAGTAAAACGCGATGACATGACATATTAAGGCGAAGTATTCCATGTGATAAAGTGTTTCTCAAATAGATTAACTACTCCGGTGTTCCTTGAAATATTTTTAAGGAAACAGGTATCCTAAGCCTGCCGTCGCTTTATGTTTTTGAAATAATCTGTATGGTAGAAAAAACATATGTGATTTTCCCATTAACGTCGATAAGCCAAAGGCTACTAGAAACACAGGGAAGCTTAAAGTTCAATCTTACGGACTGGCTAAAACCAAAAAAATAGTTTCTGGGAAATTGCAATTGTTTTTATAATAAAATTTCAAAAAATATTAACAATGAAACGGATACAAAATTCAGATCTATTGTCAAGAAGACATTAATATCTAAGGCGTATTATAAAACTAATGATTATTTCTATTTCATGGACAGGGATATTTGGAAATAATTCCGATCTGCATTGGCAATCCCTTACTCAAAACATAGCGAACTTACTGTGTTAAAAATAAAATTGTGTTGTGATGTAAATATATCATTTAATAATATATTGTAAATCTGTTAAAAAAAAAACCTCGTTGAGTTTCTTGCCGGATTATTCTAGCAGAAGTGCAACAAGACTTCAAATAAGGGGCAATTGTAAAAATAAAAACCGGCCAAGAGCGTGTCGGACACGCCCGAAATAGGGTTCCGGAGCCATTACGAAAAAATTAAGTAATATTTTTCTAAGGATTTCGTATTTTGTCCGGAATATTCCAAGTTTAGGTATATTTACTATTAAACTACTAATAATTCTCAAGAAAACTTAACCGTTATAGTTTTCCTTGTAAGTTTGATAAACTTACCATCCTGAATTTTTTCAAATTTTTCTACCCACCGGTTTTAGATTTTAGAAGGGGGGGGAGGGGGGACGCCCGATTTTAACGAAAATATGCACTTTAAAGTTGAATATTTTGCAAACAGATCACTGAATCGAAAAATCGTCTTAGCAACCCCCATCGTCTTACCAAAGGGTTTTAAAAGTCCTATCCAACGATACTCCACACTACAAGGTTGGATGAGAAAAAAAAATCACCCCAACTGAACAAGTGTTAAGTCGATGGGAGGTGCTCTAAAAAATTTTTTTTGTATTTTTTATTATACCATTTTGTCGGCATAGTTTACATATATATTCGTGCAAAATTACAGCTTTCTAGCATTGATAGTCCCTGAGCAAAGCCGCGGACGGACGGACGGACAGACAGACAGACAGACACAAACATGGCAAAAATCATTGATGAGATGACAAAAGCCGTTATAATGTATAGTACCTACAAAGCGGAAAAAATATTAAAAGAAATATGTATTTGAATTATCTAAAAACGGTAATAGCGAGCTATATACGAGTATATACATATATCGCAACTTAACGATGACTTGTTGCGTCTCCTAGTTTTGTGCCTATTAAGGTAAACCTGCTAGTACTTGTCACTTTCTCAATAGTTACCACATTTAATTTTACGTCATTAGCAATAGAAGTGACAAAACATAAGGGTGTCATCTAATGGGCACCAGCGTTTCGAGCACTCGGGCGTTTACCTTACCACTGTTTAGAAAAGCGCATTGCTTTTCATTACAATTTTGAACTTTGATAGTACTAAGTAAGGGTTACTCCAGTTTATAACATACTCGTAGCATGAATATTAACGCCGGATGAGTAAATGTACTCAATGTTAATCTGAATAATTGAATTAGTAATTTGTTTAATTTTCTGTAGCGTAAAGTTAAAAACTAATAATAATGTCTATTTAATCCGATTATTTATTCAAATTAAATCCCCGAAATTCTAAGTTGGCCGGGTCCTTCGATTAAAGCGAACCTTTTGTTCTAAATCAATAGAAGGTCCAGCCAGGCGTCGTTTGTCTATTTCCGACAAAATATACGTTTGTATTTGCATGTGCGGTGAACGCAATATCGTGCATTCCACAACAACCAGTAACTATGGAGCATAAATTTCTCAGCGTGGCGTTGATATAAGCTGGTCATTGTACCACTACAGCCTGCACGTTGCTGAATAAACTTTCGACAGAAATACGGTCTTTATTTTAACAGCGTTCCGGCTATTTGAAATGAAGAAGATATTTTACGCAAAAAATAATGAAAGAAAAACTTAGTTACTACCTACAAGTTTTTTTTTAAATTCTAATGACACTGAAGAATGCAACTATGAACTTAGATCCTTACTTCTCACTTCGTATTTACAAAAGCTCGCAGTCAATTCTATTTCACCCTTTATAGGTTGCAAATGGAATTCCAGTGTGAATGGCGAGCGCAAAGGGTACTGGCCTCAGGAAACTAGTTCCAAAACAGATAGCGATATTGAATAGTATGGATCGCAATAAGAGCACAAGTGGGGCCCATTGTGCAACGGCCTTGGCTCCCTGAGGGATCGCCGTGCAGGAGCTACGTGGGTGGCGACGACTGACTGACCCTTACTATGATTTCTACTAATGGATACTTTCTCCATACACCACAAAAACAAAAGGTCTGTAGTGATATTAGCGATATAGCACATTGATATCACAATCATAACACTGTAGAAGTAATGGCGCCAATGCATTCCACCCACGCATCGACAAGGACATAAAAGACAAATCATGTTTATTAACCTCCATTATGACTACGAGTTTGAAACTCGCAGTTTTATATTCAGCATTGTCTTGGTTTATGAAATACTCGTAAATTTACAACAGTTTATTTACTAACATTAGATAGATCCGATAAAGTAAAGTTTTATTATGTGCCAAAATCGTACTACAATTAACATTAAAATTCATAAATGAAAGTGGCAATGGTAGATCTCGCATTACTTGAGAAGGATGCATAAGGTATGATGGCAAGTCGGACGGGTACCGTGGATAATCCATTGCCCACGGGGGGCGAGGGCCTATGGGTCACGACTTTGAAAAGGACTGGCAAGGCCGCTGCATGTAAGCATAATACCTCTGCGTTTTTCCGAGCAATTTGTAATAGGATGAGCTAGAGCTTTCATATGCAGATACATTGTTTTGAGATTATTACGAGTATGTTTGAACAGTGATACTAATATTTTATTTTATTGTCTCATTGTCAGCTCTTGAAGATCAAAGATATCACACTGATAAAGATCGTTTAGTAAAGAATCGTTGTAAGTAGATATAAATTGCATTTAAAGCTACCTGACTTCTTCAATAGCTAGAAGTGAAATACTTTTCCCTCTTCAATAAGAGATAAAGTGTCTGCGAACTCCGAGATGTAATTCGCACGCAATCGGCCGTAGCAATTTATGGCCGGGGAACTTGTGAAAAGATTCCAAGCCCACCAAACGAGGTTACTTGATTCCACAACTATATGGGAGAAAAGGATTTATCGAGAAAAGAATTCAACGTTTTGGCTTTCGGTTCGCAATTACGCCTCTTCTATGATGCCGCTACATAGAGGCTATTTTGTTGGCCTCTCTTTTTTTGAAGACATTATATGAGTCACCGTATAAGATAGGCATAGATGGAGTATACTAATAATTAATGTGGGGAATTAAAGCGGATAGGGAAAACAGTAATACAAGAGAGAGTAAACAGTAATAAGTACCTCACCTCAGTCGAAGTACCTCATTAGTACTGATTAAATCGTATCCCGATCGTGCTGGATTACGAATTTATGCCTATCATTAATTAGATAAAGATGTCCCTTTCCGAGTGTGTTGAGTGCATTCATTATTATGTACTTCTTGTTAAGAGGTATGTTCCTTGAATATTTTTGCTTTTGTTTAAAGCACAATAAACTCGAATTAAACAAATATCAGAAATCTAATTAAATCGGAATACCCATAGACTTGAACCGATTCCCAAGCCTTCTTTTTGTTTCTGCTTGATAAAAGGATTCTGCAAGCGCCTCTAAGCCAGTGTTTCGTGCTCATTTACTATATTGCATGTGCAGGTAAATCAGGGCTTACACGGATAGAGAATTAAAGCGTCCAAGTTTTTTTAAGCTGCAGTCATGTATGCCGCAGTGGATTAAGTCGTAATCTGGCAGGCTTCTTGAGAAGCATTAAATTTTCATGGTGCAAGGGATAGCTTTTTCTTACATTACCATGAAGCCTTCTGGCGCTACCTACGGGATCCAATTACTTGGCTTAGTGAATTGAAGTATGTAGCCGACTCGGGAATGTATTAGCATTTTGATTAAAACACTGTGGGAGCGGGATATGTTGGACTGAAGTTTATGGCACTATTGTTATTAGGATTTCCATAATACTAACAGACTACATTAAGTTTGCTACGGCTGACTCTATTCTGAATATTGCATGCGTGCTCTCTTTTCCGGTAATATAGTCGAAAACTCCGTTATAATATTACACGATTATGTAAAGTAATGTAAATACAGCAGTATTCATTAAAATGAGACTGGAATCGAATTAGTTGAGACTGTTAGTAATATTCAAAGTGTATAGTAGTGTGCAAATATCCTACGCTTCTATATGACCATTTGTATGCTGCATTGGCATTCAAACAAGTAATGAATCTGAATGTACAACACATGAGTCATTCAATGTAACTCCTTCTATTTCGGGATCGTCTGGGAATCACAACAAATGCCGGCAGTCTCAACTCATTTGTCTCGGTTCAAATCTTATCCTTTCAATCAATGATTGACGTTGAGCATTCGCTGAAAATGTCCTGCAGGGAATCCAGACAACAGGTGTACTTTAGATGATTTCCAACACTATCATCATCATCATCTTCACCGTCATCCACGCCGTATCCAGCGACGGCGGATACTGTTACGCTTTTATCCGGGCTGATAAGTACTATGAAACATTAACCTAGGCATTTTTGGAAGTATTTCAACAAGCAAAATCAACACACGAATGAAAAAGCTACCTAGCAGTGTAAGTTATTGGATTTTTAAGTCATTGGATGCACATGCACAAAGCTGTTACCTAAAATTACAAAACTGTTTATTAAACTTACATTAGATTTAGAGAATTTGCTCTAAACTGGACCATATAAATCTCTATCTATTAACACTTGCGATAATACACCAACATTGCTAGTTGGTTCTTCGATGAAAGATTACCAGACATTCGGTATTGATCGAAGTCATAAACAGATGCTTTGCATGATGCAGTAACAATCCCTCATAAATATTGTTTTCGCTAGACGCCGACTCAGCGACAAATAATAAGACATTTACTTGTTTTGTAAGAAAAGGAAGGCGTCTCCATAAATTGCTGATACTAGCAGTATTCTAAGCACTTCCTTTTCAAATAGGGATATATTGCATATATTTTGAGCGTGTTGTACCTACTTTCTGTAGCAAATATCCTTGTAACCCACGTAAGGGATTGTTATGTTGGCAAGTTAGGGGTAAAGTATGTAGGGGGTTGGTTGTGTTTTGTCGGCCATAAGATAAACTAAAGGGACTGTCCCTTGCACGCCCGTTCCAGGTGCTTGAATAAACTTCATCTTTAATTACAATTGTTGACCAGCTTCACACGGATAAATTGAAAGCCGGGTAAAATTAAATAAGTTCATTTTAGGTAGACTGTACTGTGTAGTTAACTTACCGGGATAATTAAAGTTGGGTGATAACGTTGGCGAGAAAATAATCAAACTTCAGCCATTCAATTTACTTTAAAACGCTACGCAAGGTTGCTGATAAATTAATTTTTTTTTTCGACTGGATGGCAAACGAGCAAGTGGGTCTCCTGATGGTAAGAGATCACCACCGCCCATAAACATCTGCAACACCAGGGGTATTGCAGATGCGTTGCCAACCTAGAGAAACTTACTTTAGAAACTACTACTTTTACCTTACTTTACTTTAGAAATTCGCAATAGTTATTAAGGTACATACCTACACGTTTTTGCTTGTACGATCGATACGTGGATATGGAATTATTTTATTATTTCACATTTTCTTTACAGATTTCATGCCTCATGTGTATTGTATGTAAGTTGTAACAAATCAAATTCAATCTCCAAAAATACAAACAACACATTTATTTTACCTATGAATTTTACATGAAAGGCACGTGTGTACTAATTACTCTACCAAAGTTATTAAATTAAGTCTATAAACTGGAGGGCACAATGATTTATTTCCAAAGTTGCCTGTGGATAGCGTATTAAATTGTTTACCATAAATGTTTATTTCGTGTGCCTAATAGACCTATTCTAACGAAGACGTATCCTTGTTTGCCAAACAAAATGTAAATTAAGGCAAAAAATTATGCGAATGTCTCAGCGGACGGTGGCGGGCGGTGATATTTCTTACGAAGCCCGTAACCTAAAAGTTGACGGCATGTAGCGCCTCGTTATTATTACGACACGACCGACGGCAAGGGTCGAGGGTTTGTATGAATATTGCTGGTCACATGTGAGTGTTGTCACGCTCCAAAATGCAGGCGTCCGTCGACAATGGTGGACCTTTTAGTAAAGTATCGTAACTCCCATTTCGCTCAGAAGGGGCCCACTGTTATTGGGAAACGGCCGCTAAATTTTCAATAGAACCGCCTGTCTATGACTAATTAAAACTTACGTCGTTACGTGTTGAGGAAAGTCATTTCATATTTTATGGACGGTTCACATTCACATCATTCGCGGAACCGTATTTAGCTAGGCGCACGCATGAAAGCTTCATAATCATTATTATAATATTCTGAACGATGGATATAACATTTGGCAATGTATAAAATAAAAACATGAGGTGTAGGAGATGTAATGTAATGGACCTAAGACAAAGGCGTGAAACTACCCAAACAAACAACACAAGAATCGTTGACATAATCGCTCCAGTGTTTGTTAAATAAGTAGGAATTACTAGCGAGCAATAAAGAAGACACTTTTATTATCCGGGAGATTTACAGCGGGACACTATCGACACGTATGGGACATTAAATCAGGACACAACTGTTCTCACAGAATAGCCTCTTAGTCTAATCCGACTCACTGAATTGTACTTCCTTAAGAAATCTACAAACAGGAGATATTTTTTCTAAAAACTTGCTGGATTTCTGAGGAGAATAAAGTGCAAATGACTACAGTACTGAGATAAGTTATGTTATTAACGAAATTCAGTTAATTTATACGAACTAAAGGATTAGTATGTCCATACATGTTCTTTGCAGTGTAACATGATAACCAATTTATGTACTACCAAGTTTGTTAAAGTTGGAAAAAGCAATTTAAAGCAAAGCTAAACACGAAATATATGTAGCTATAAGTGAGTTGCTTAGGCGATTTATTATTTAAACATTAGGGGACCCACTGAGTTCCAAAATAGTGAATACGTAGTAAAGAACATGAACAGTGTTTATTTACAAAGCACGTAGCCTGGCGTTCGCCCAAGTGGATATTGGTGGAATATAGTATGGTGCACGCTCCCCCAATATTTTCCTGATACGAAGGGAGGGTAATGACTCTGAAAATTTTCAGATTACTTTTTTACATCGCTTTTGGAGTTACATACCTCTGCGCAACTGATGAACTGACCTGCGGTGACCTTTCGATTTCTTTGGTAGTTAAAAATTTTGAGATGATATCCAATGTAATTTTAGAATAAGTACCGCAGTTTTTACAACAACACGAAACGAATAGGTAAAGAACAAGCTGCTATCATTTTATGAGTATAACTATCAAAAGTACCTACATATGAAACATTAATACGTAAGCACCTAGTTTTACTGCCGCCCTTTCTTTTTTTGCATCGTTTGCCGTTCGGCCCCATTGAAGGCTGTTTTTTTAAAACCCTTAGCAATTACGAAGTGCGGAGTGTGAGTTATAAGTAACGAGACTTGCGCGCGCGGCGACGGTGGCCAAAGGGATTTATTATGCAGTAGTACAAGTGCCTGGGCGGCTACTACGAAATTCGAAAATCGATGTCCGTATCGTTCCGTCCCCCTCACTCTCGTATTAAGTAATATTAGCGTCAGCGGGACGGCAAGCTACGAAGTTAGAATTTTGCACTTTGTAGTATAGGGCCTGGGAGTGGCCTTCAGGGGCGCATTGCAAGGCTCAGATCGCATTGATCTATAACGATTGGTTTATTGATACTTTATATGATTCAAACCTTCTGTTGGTCAAGTAGTTCAAGTTTTGTGCGACGGTTAAATCTTAAATAAGCAAAGTTTGGCAATACGCCCGACTTGTTCCCAAAGGAAATTTGGTATCAGGGATTGAATACTCCAAAAGTAATGCTTTGATGTTTTTTGATATTTTTATGTTATATTCTATGGGGTTTTAAAACTATCAAGTGTTGTTGTTAGCCTTATTGTCTAACGCCATTGGAATCACATTCGTTTTCACCACTTCTTTCTATCAGGGTGAAGGATGAGGGCAGAAATAGATGATGAATGTAATCGCGAACGCTCGCACGTTCACACGAGTGCGAGTACGGTAACAGGTTCGAATTAAAAAATCACTTTTTAAAGTTCGTTTAATTTGTCTTTAGAATCGAATATGGCGTGACCATTTAATATGGCAATAATGTTTTGCAAAAGACTAAACAAAACTGATGACTCACAGTAAAGGTTAACTGCCGCGCAAAAAATATTCTCAGCATACTAGTCGAATGATTAATGAAACGGAGATTCTTCCCATTCCAATAAACATGAACACAAGGATCATTAATTTAAACTTCTTTCTGCAACACAATATACCTACTCCTTTATTTCGGAAGTCGTAACAAACGTGCAAATTTATTTTGAAAACACAGAATCCAAAACAGAACTAATAAGACGAATAGAAATGCCACGGGATCTGAAAGCGCGACCGAGGCGCGTCCTCGGCTAAAGAAAGGCCATATACTTAGGTACTCGTAATTCCTGTACCAGCTTAGTCTAACCTAAACTAACCAACAAAAAGTTGGAAAACCCTAGACTGTGTCACTTTCGAGTTCAATATCTCAAAAACGGCTTAAACCGATTTTGATGAAATATATGTCTAAGAACCATCGCTAGAAAACCTGAATCGCTAAAAAACCGCATTCAGATCGGTCCACCCGTTAAAGCGCTTCGGTGCCACAAACAGAGAGAGAGACTCACACACACAGACACACATAATACATAGCGGTCTAACTTATAGCACCCCTCTTTTTGCCTCGGGGGTTAAAAAGCAAAGCGCCGCTCGAGTTAATTTATCAAAAAATGGTTTATTAGGTGGTTTGACTAGTGAATAAGTACCGTAATTGAGTAAATTCTATGAAAACACAAAAAAAACGTGTGCGTTAATAGTATACTGCTAATACTTACTAGGAGAGGAGAAAAATTAATCGTTACTCGTAGCAAATACCTACAGACGAAAACATTCTATTCCTTTTAGTACTTATTAGTTAAAACAATGATTATTTTGGGGTAGCAGGGTTTAAATCGACGTCATTAATATAACTCAACCATGTCAAATTGGTGACCATATCATTACGGTGAATAAAAACATCGCGAGGAAAACTGCACAAACCTGTAAACCAAACATGCAATAGTGTGTGTAAAGTTCCCAATCCGCATTGGGCTCGCGTGGAAACTACGGCTCAAGGCCTCTCATTGTGAGAGGAGGCCTATGACCAGCAGTGGGAAAAATTAGGCTGGGAAGAAGATGATGATGATGTCCGATCGGCAGCCCCTTGTGACACTTGCATGTGATTGCTGTCACAAACTGATCAATAAAAGTACGGTATCAAATTGTCGCGAGGAAATATGTGCCGAAGCCGTAAAGGGTAAAGGAAGTCCCAATCCCAACCCAAACAGGGCTTCTTGTTTCCTTTTTGGCAAATATTTATACAAATGTCGAGATTGACCAGAATGGTAAACATAGGAAAGGACGTTTTCCTATAACTAGTTACATAAACGTGATAAGTCCCGTATTTCATATTTAACTATGTATGTGTATGTAAATACTTTATTGTACATAAACACAAAATAATACAAAAAGAAAATGACAAAAAAAGAGTACAAAGGCACATAATATAGGGTGCCCACTAAGTAGTGAGCAAAATTATAGTCTCTAACGCAGCATTTCTAGGGAAATACATTAGCTCTTAAACCAGACAATAAATCTAGAAATTACTAATAGTAATGGTTATCCTATTCTGTAAGTAAAAATACTCGGATTTGAAAATGCCAATGTATTTTTTTTTTTGCTTTTGCCAGCAAATAAAAAGATCTATTTTAAAACCATGAACCTACCGTTCCACATAAGAAGCAGAATAACCACGAGACCAGGTAGGTAACTAAGTCATTGGTAATTAATTGTAACAAAAACATTAACAAATTTTTTCGGGGATTTCGGAAACGGCTCCAACGATTTCGATTAAATTTGGTAGGTATGTAGGGGTTTTCGGGGATGACAAATCGATCTAGCTTGGTCTTATCTCTGGGAAAACGCTTATTATCGAGTTTTAGCCCGAGCAACGCTCGGTCGCCCAGGTACTAGGTACTTAACATACCCAGTGGTATACGACGTTAGTTCTCGACTATACTATTGCTATAATTTCTCATCAATATAGTCATTAACTTGCTCGTGTTTACTGACAAAAACAATCCGTAATGGCTGCGCACGATTTGTTTACAATTGCAATCAATCCATAGTAATCAGTCGAGCGTGAAACACACCAATTAAGAATAGTGTGAGATTCATTGGCTTGTGCGATAATCCAATACATTGAGGAAATTGATTAAAGAAATAACGCAATGAGATAAATTTAATAATTGATGGCCTGGCGTTATCAGCATTCTTTAACAGAACTAATCAAAATCAAAAAATAGGTAGGTAAGTATTTAACTATAATAATAAGTAAGTAAGTAAGTACAAACGTTTAGTTATTTTTAGGGTTACGCATTCCAGTTGGCAATAAATAACCTAACCAACCAACAAAGTTGAAAAACCCCCGACTTTGTCACTTCAAAGTTCAATATCTCAAAAACGGCTGAACCGATTTTGATAAAACATTTATTTATTTATTTATTTACATTATCATCACTTGTAACATGTTTAAGAACCATCGCTAAAAAACCTGCTATCAAATAAAAAAACTGCATTCAAATCGGTCTACCCGTTTAAGAGCTACGGTGCCACAGACAGACATACAGACACACATAGCGGTTAAACATATAACACCCCTCTTTTTGCGTCGGGGGTTAAAAATGTACCTCAAGGGGATCACCATGTTATCGTTTTGTCTGAGTCAAGTTTTTTTTTTTCTCTGGAACGCGTGGAGGTATCAAACTGAATGGTATGAAGGTATGTAGCTCTTATAACACAACCAATAAGAAAAGTCAGAAAATAATAATAATAATTTTTCATGTTTAGTATAATAATAACCATGCTAGTAATTAAACTATAATGAACCCAAATTAGGAGCACTGCTCACTGGATATTCATAGATAGCGACAAAATTTGTACAGAATCCCAAGTCCCAATTGTACTTGGCCGGTATTTTAGTAAAACTTGTCTCTCTCCATTAGAGGTCAATTTTGCCATTACCTAGTCTAGTGCATTTGGTTGTTACGCGGTAAATTATTCGAGAAAATGAAATATGGGAGGTAAGGTAACGTGGATGAACGATGCGACGACATGATCAGAGTACTTGTAAAAAAAATATCTAAGTATTTGCAGTTCCGCTTTCGTAATCTTAATGCAGGCCCCATTCAGTCCCTGGGAGCACTCTAAATTTTCAATTACGTACCAATCACTGAGTGATGGTTGCAAATATACCTAAGACTTTTTATGCCCGCGTAGAGCGCTCCGGGAGTAGATTTCACGGACGCTATGAGAATAAATCACAGGACCAGCTGACGCGCCTGCTGAATTCTGGATGAGCGGACCAGGGCTGCTACCTTCAAACGAGTCGATAATTCAAAGTAACAACCTGTATTTTATCAATTTACTCTCCGAGTTACCTTTTGAATACATGAGGGTAGAGGAAAATGCTTTTATATTTACTTAGAAATAAACCATGGGAAAACGGCAACAATTTATTTACGCCCGTGGAATACCGCGTCACTGAGGAGCGCAGCAGGTTAAGTTTAATGCGTGCGTTCGGAAACTTGGAAATAACATCAACCCTGCCCCCAACATGTTACATAAAAGTTGAATCAGTGCCAAAATGTGAATCTTAAAGAGGCAGCGCGGGAAATTTACTATAAAATGCATATGTTTCCAGGTAGACGTGTCGTAAAGAAGAATTATGACAAGTACCTGAATCCGTTTTGAAATAACACGAGGAAAGGGTCTGCCTGCATAAAACTTTGTCAATATCGACGATGTCCGATACTTTATAGTCGAGTAGAAATTTAGAACGTAGGTATACGTACTATAACAAAGAAACTGTAATTTCCATTTCCATTATACATAGGTATAATAACATACATTTAATACCTATCAGAGATGTGCCCATGCAATAAAGATTAGCTGCCATTGAATGCGATAGCGACAAAAAGTTGTATGGAGAAAATTACACGCATCAATTGATGTACCTACAGGGCCATTTAGGGATAACACCAGGAAGAGCCGAGACTGGTTCTCGCCGTTACTTGGGAATTCTTGCAGGAAAAATGGCAAAAAATAATTGACTCCTTATTAACTTGATAGAATAGGTGCACTGGCCCATTAGAAAAGATATAGCGAGGTATATCCAAGAGACATGTACCATTAAATCTATAGGTTGTTTTATGTAGAGAAGTGTTTTACAAGGAGTATAAACAGATTTTACAAGCCTCTCTAGTGTCTGTTGTGAACACGGTACTTGCCCTCATCTAGCCTCAAAGCTGCAAAGCAATAAATCGGTTAAAGGATCGATTCGAAAAGTTGTCGGCTTTTATGCCAATACGGCAAATTGTCTCATCAACACGACCTCACTAAAGTACGGGAAGTATGGAAGGAGAAATACAATTTTTGCAGGATTTGGAACGCTAATCCGGTCAATGACTATGGCAAGGTCCAAAACTTGGACAAATTTGATCCCGCAATGACGTTATCGTTTTGCTTTAACAAATTTTATGGGGCTTAAGCCAAATGTGCGGGCTGAGGGTAGCAAGATTGCGGGTTTAGTTCTGCAATGACGTATATGCGTTACAATACCAACTATAGTTACATTATTTTAACATGTTACGGAAATGTCAGTGACCGCATGTAATGAGATTCGTTGCGGTATCCGCGGGCGTGGATAAAATTGATTTCTGTATGCGTACATATTACACACAAGCGTATGTTGATGTTCTTTGCTCGTAGTATGGATGAGTCCCACCCAGCCCGTTTGGAATGACAGACGATCGCAGTGTGTGGCTCCCGATCTCATTGACTTGAAGTTTTACGTAGGATGTCGGTGCTCGGTGCTCCGTGAAATGATTTTTTTTGCTTTGCTTACGCTCTCACCGTTAAGTACGTGGCTAACAATGCATTATTATATTACTGAGGATTCATTGATTGATTGATTTTGTATAGTTAATAGGCAGGTAGATACTTGTAGTGTCATTGTGTGCCATTCATCATGTAGTTGATAAAAGGGAGAGTCGTAATTAAGGTGTAAAACCATTTTCTGTACAGATTTTACCTATGCGGCCGGTGTTCCTTAATTAATATTAATATTCGATATAAAGACCATTATAAAAAGGTATAAGGTGGTATAAGGTAATGAATTATAATTAGGAGGGGCTCGCGCGCCCTCGCTCTAATGATTATAGCGCAACATTAGATGTACCTACACAAATTACCAAGAAATGCGTAAACACGTATAATAAAGGATCGCCGAGTTTAACCTAAATTAGGGAAGAGTAATGCTCATTTTTCTTTTGTTACGTTTTTATTCAGCAACCAGCATCCATTGTTGTAATTTTTGTGAGCATGAAAACGGGAATAATTTTCGTGCGAAAATGGTCCTTAGCGCAGAAGTTAATATTTAACTACGTTTTCGCGCTCGAAGCTGAAATATTATTTCGCATTTTCTCTAGCAGTTTATTCCTCTTTTGCAGCAATGGAAAAGTTTATGGTCTGTTTTGCTTGAAAATTTACAAGAACCCAAGAATGTCTGGAATTAGTTCGGCTATTCGACTTATACAAAGTCCAGAGCCAAAACCTTAACAAAAATCACTGAACTTTACAGCAGGAGGGTCACCTGATGGAAAGCAATCACCGTCACTCATGGACATCCATAAGCTGAGTTACGAATGCGTTGCCAGCCCTTTGAGAAATGAGTAGGCACGTTTTTTGAAGATCCCAATACCATAGACTAGGCAGATAAAATTAAGCAAGAAAAGTAATCCGATAAATAATTCGATTTAAAGCATCGGGTTGATTCGCAGACTTATCACCACTATGACTGCGGAGTCGCCGCGATACTATCAGAAGCTCGTTAAAGCTCAACTTATAAATTTAAACCTTGCCAACAATGGCAACTCGACTGAAATTTTAAGTTCCTCCGCCCACGGACTCCAAACGCCTTATCAACGAACGCACTTAAAATATAACTTTAAATACGACTATACAATGTAAATTATACTTAATTGTATGCTTCACCGTCCTTGTCCGACTTCCAAAATAACCAAAGGAACATGAAACTTTGACAAAGTTAAAACAATGCCCGAAATTCGAAAACAGCTATTACGGTTATGTTTTGAGTTGCAGAAGGAATAAAAGTTTATTTGAGAATGTCAACGTTATATTCAATTTATCAGAGGCGAGTACTGTTTATTAATTACGGCAGACGGACGCGGCTCAATTTTAAATATTAATTCAACAGGTCGATAATGAGATTTTACACGACAACAGGGAGATTTATTCAAAACACGGTCTGCGAAATACGACAATTTTTTTCCCGAAAAATACAACACTAAGGTTCGACACACAACGTTCATTCATTTAAATTAACCTGTCGGCTATATTTTAGTACTAATTGCAACAAAATTGAATATCAAATATTGCTTAAAAAATAAAAATATAAGGGTAAAATGGATTACACGATGGTATAAGCGATACAATTTACTTTGCTTGAAGTTTCTAGAACAGTATGTTGGTGTTAATCTTAGATGGGAAAACTAGCACAACAGCATCCCTACTTCGTATACTATGTACGAAAGCGTGTAAACAACGGAATTTCAGAAATGAGAACGCATTGTTGTGTCAACTACAACTTTCGGCCGCAATTCTAAAAAAGAGTTTCCACTTGCCACAATGCCACTCTCGGGTACTCATGGTTCTGGAATGACGTGGCCCTATTTCCAGCGCGCTGCATAAGCTGCATTCATGTCATAGTAAAATAGAGCACAATGGATGCAAAACGGTCTGAAATCTTTAAAATGACAGCAAGTTGAATTGATTGGGATTAAGAGCCAGCGAAGCTGATAGAGACGTGAGGTTAAAGTAATAATATCATTGTAAAATAATGTTATTGGATCTGATCCTGATCCGCTGGTGAAAGTAATAAAATTGCATAAGGTAGGTACGTATAAATCAATCATTAGCGGCAGATGTCCAGTGCTGAACAAAGGCTTCCTCCTTAAAATGCCACAATGAACGACAACTCGCCACTTGCCTCGACCGGTTGCACGCAGCATTCACGATGTCTTCAGTCTATACTAGTCTATTTAATGGGTGGCCTGTCAACGCTTCGACTTCCGGTTCGTGGTCGCCACTCGAGGACTTCTCCCCCAACGGTTATCTGTTCTTCGAGCAATGTGGCCAGCCCATTGCCACTTCAACTTACATATTTTAGGTATGTATAAAACAATAAGAGGAGATGTATGTATGTTGCAGAGATTAAACACGCTATCGGCGCTATCACAACACTACCTTACCACTCGATAAAATCAGCACGACTTAGTATATACTGGCGATAATTATTGTTTTATGAAGCAATTGTAATGTGAGATTTATTTAGCTTCAATCATAGGTACTAACGTCAGCAAATAGGTGTGATATTCGAGTAAGTAATTTGAAACAGATCGATTTCAAAATTCTTTTAGATTATTTTGTCCAACAAGTAAACTTTACGTAAATTAAAGTTTTATACTGGAACTACATTATCTTTTATCAGTCACATACATAAAACATGTGATAAAATATTGCTGTAAAACACAAGTAAAAGTTTTTATTTTTCATCTCCACGTTCCCTCTTCCCCTCTTGTTCCCTCTTGTTCTGAGAGGAGGCCTGTACCCAGCAGTGGGACGTATATAGGCTGGGATGATGATGATCTCCACGTTAGTGCCTAAAGTGGAGATGAAAATTTGTCCCACTGGGTCTAATGCGAAATTGAATTCCGACCGAATTATAGTAATAGCGTTACTAAAGTCAACTCTAGGACTTTAACTTTGTAGGCTGATTTTACTAAATGTACACAACACCATGTTATACCAAAGTGTAGGGTTATAGATATGTACTAAAGAGCACCAAAACATTACATGCATTTGTAGGCACTAATTTATGTCTTCCTTCGCTTCACGTATGACGGTTTGCGTACGAAGGGTCGGCGGTCAATTTCCGCCACCATTTTTGTGCAAAAATAACATTCGACATGCTTTAATGCTAATAATGCAACTTTAAAAGTAAAGCAATTTTCTATTTGATACTCAAGGTAGATAGAAAATATGCAAGCATTTTTGAAAAATCGAGTTGAGGAAGAAAATTTTAAATATCTTAAATGAATACAGAGTACGGAGATAGGGACGTTTTAAATTATTAATTAGACAGAGAGATCAGATATGTACTTTGACGTCATTATAAGCCGATAATATGACCATCGAGATTCCATATTAAATTTTTTTTTTCTTAAAGAGATGACACTTTATTAGAGCCTAACTTTAGACTTAAAATGCTAAAATAATAACTTAAAAAACGAAATAGGGCTACGTAACTACATTAGGTATTTCCTAGTTTGCTGGGCATCCGGGAACTACGGTAGGCTGCAGCGGTTAGCGGCCAGCATCCCACGAGGTGCGCCCGCGTCGGGTCACTGACCCCGCGCTCTTAGGAAGCCTATACGTCAAATTAATAGCGGACTCCGTCTCAGTAGATAAGTGGAAATTAACTTGGCGGGTTTTTATTAGGTTTTCACTATTTTTTTATCAACTACGTTAGTCAAACGATTTTCCACACACGGGAAACGATAGGAAAAAACTATTTTCATAGACGCAGCAATATCACGATCACTTTTATTTATCAAGTGACTATTTTCAGAATCGACGATTACTCTTGAAATACCATACAAATAAGGACTCAAATGAACGACAACTCAAATGAATTATTAAATAAACGCTAGTTAAATACCTACATGAAGTAGCTGATAAATCTTTAAATAACTATAATAGTCTGTCTGTTATTTTATGTCAGCCGTAATAAGCAAACTTAGAAACCAATCGCGAGTATAACATGACATGAACCAGCAATCACTTAATAACAATACGCACAAATCAAAACGTCTCTTATAACATATAACTTAACAGCTATACATTATTCAACGTTTCATAGACGTCGTAAAACGTCGAATTGTGACACATAACGTATCAAACTCAAACATCCCTCGATATCTCCAGGGCTTTGCCACAAACTTGTAAGGGCTAATAAAGTTGGAAGCACTTACATAAATCATGGATCCTGTGGTTAACTTTAATCGTGAACGACTCGAATCTAACTGAACGGACATAATTATGCAGCAATCTAATCAGGGAAATAATAAAACTAAATGATATTAAATCTCATCCAATCTCTTGTTTTTATAATATGCGGGCCATTAATTTTAAGGACGGGACACAAGCGGTGTCGAACCATTTCACAGTAAACGTCATAGTGACATCGCATTAATTCACAATGAAAATCGTATTGACTTTTCCTTTAAAAAGCTTCCATGGTGGCTCATGAATCAAATTCCTTGACCATACATTATCGCGCTATTTTTCCCACTAAAAGCATTTACGATTATTCGTCCAGATTTCCAGGGCACCATTGATAGACATAAAATAGGGGCATAGGTTGTGGTCGAAACTAAGAGCGCAGATACGAGCGCATTAAAGAACGAGCCTTGAAGATAGCCACAACATAAAAGATGAGGGTTTCGCCAGCTGAAAAACATATATTCAAAGATAAAAATTAGATTGGAACACGACCAACCTATTTTCAATTCGAATTGATGCGATATTTTCTTTCGCCAAAGTCTTCTCAAGCTAAACCCTAGTATATCTTTGACTCGGGAAGGCTAATTTAAATCCAATTGCGCCTTAACGGCAGAAAGATGTGCACTTTAGAACATAGATTTGTACGTTACGTTGGAACACTCAATCGCTTTAGTGCTAGATAAAAACTTGGTTGAAGTTACACAAATGGATTTCAACCAGTGTTAAAACGTGTAAAAATATGGAAGCAATATTTATAACATTTATTTTGTAGGTTATTACTTATTAAATAGGAAAACATGACATTCAATTTGTATATTTATCATTATTTTCTTTGTTTCAACGACATATTTTGCAAATTGAATTTGCATTTGCGTCAGGCAATCACGTGTAAAGCAAAATCTATTAACGACGGAACTTCTACTGTTGCTGCATTAGCGGTGTCAGTTGTTTAAACACAGAACAAACATGGCTTTGAAGAACTGAGAGCGGACATTGTTTAACTCCCGCTCAAACAAAGCCTTCATGTGCTCAACACCTCGGCCTTTTCACATCTTACAGTTTGTCTGGTCCCAGTTTGGAATTTATGAACAATCTGTGAATCAAACGTGCCCAGGAACATTTAAAATGTGTGAAATGAAATACCCTTCGGTTTTAAACAGTTTAAATCTAAGTTCAGTTCTTTGATTTAAATTTTATGACCCAATCTTGCAGTTAAAAGTAATGATTCAAACGGTCAATAAAACCGTATCTAATTTATCTTTCAAACCGATTCATAAATAAAGTACCCACGCGTGTCAGAAACCACGTGAAGTCTACATCAAAACCGCGTACAGGAACTCTTAAAATAAACCACATGAAAAAATGTTTGTAATATCGACACCGATTGACCCAATCACGTCGAGCTGGTTTACGTTGCGCGATAATTAAATGGCTTAAAATAGCTGCTGGATGCACTTGTTCACGTAACAGTAGGCAGACCATATTATAACAAAGCCTGCCATGTTTGCTTATCAAATCATCAACGGTAACGTGCGTAATTTGTAAATGGTGTGGCGGCCGCTGTTGAGAAAGCGTAAACAATGGTAAGACAGGTTAAAATTTTGCAACCAACTCTTATTCAACTTACGATAAATAGCCTATACTTATATCCAGTTCTTGAAATATATAGATCAAGTATGCGACTTTACTCGTACTTGTACACAAATGAAGGTTGTTAACCCATTTGCGTTACGGTCTGATACCGACTGTTTAATTCTATGCTGGTACCCGACGTCCGTACCTACATATTTACAGAAAATCAATAAATTTACAAAATGTAATCCCTGCTTCCACCTTTTCTACTTTGATGTACGTAGTATGTGTTTGAGCTTAAATGATTGAACTGAATACGAATTTATTATTTTCGCCTAATACGCTTCAATCATAAATGTCGATTTCGACCCGAGTTAGGTACTTAACTGTTAATCTTAGAGGTAAGCTTCTCTTTACGAGTTTATGATTCTACAGTTAAATCATACACATGTCATCCACGAAACGAGTTTAAGTGAGAATTTTCAAATGAGACACAACAACTAAAGCAAGTTGCGTAAGATTTTTAACCGGAATTCGGAAAAACCTTATGTCTGATATTGTTAATATTTCTTGCCAAGTCCGGAATAACAACGGTGAATTTTATTCATATTCATATGACCCGTAGTTCCGAGTACAATGTTAAATAAATCAGTAAGTAACGAGACGGTTACGGAAGCCGTTTCGCCAAATCGGGCTCGGGAATGAGGAGCGATTTATTCTCTTGAAAGCTGGGTATCTTTGTAAGTGGTAGGCGGAATGCAGAGTACAACGATACGCAATGACTTTTGTTAAACGTCAGATGTTTCACATGTGTGTTCTGCATTTTATTTAATATGTCAACATTAATACGCTCAAATTGAAACGAGAAGTGTTTTTCCGTGTTATCTGTCTCATATGTGCTTCCACTTGAGATGAGCTTTTACATTTTTAATGAAAAAAGTTTTTATGATTGCAAATCTAATAAGCAGTAAAAAGGAGATCAAGCGCAATCTTCGTTTTCTTACTCTGTATTTCTGAACACTGGTCATTTTGCTGTTGAGCCAATGAGGAAAAGTTTCCCGTCACCCGTTATAATACTGTCGGTAATTATAGCCAAGTACTTATACTTAGGTCTTAGTTCTGGAGCTATGAATTATGCTATTGTATTTAATAAACTTTATTTACAATAAAGATTTTTTTAACAAAAAAGTAAAAACGACTCCAAAAAAATAAAAAAATAACAAAAAATGGAACAGACTACAAAACCCTTGAAAATATTTTTCTAGGTAAGTACGTACTAGCTCAAAGTCGGTGCCTCAGCTAAGCACGAGCCAGCAGGAGTGGAACAATAGTCGTCTACCTCACCTACATACTATGGGTTTCAATCCCTCCTGCTGGGTTGTGCTCAGTCACCGACTTCGAGCTAGTACGTAGGTACTTACCTAGAAAAATATTTTCAAGGATTTTGTAGTCGGTTACATTTTTGTTATTTTTTTAATTTTTTTGGAGTCGGTTTTACTTTTTTTTTATTTTTTTTTTGTTTCTCACTTTTTAGTGATTCGTAGCCAAATAACATCTCACAACGATTCCATTAAGCCCAAACACGACTTGTTTACGTTGTGTTATAACAGTTCCGTTGCCTACCTTCTGGCTTCAGCATCAGATCAGTTCGAAAGAATCATTAACTTAAAGCATCTTTTTAGTCGCTTATCTAGGTATATTAATCATGATCGTTTATATACGAGCGAGCATTACTTAGCTATGATGAGTTCCATTGGTTATCTACGGTCTTCTTCATCAGGTCCAGGTTACCAAATGATACTTTGTAAATGTAATCTCATGTTAATGCTAAAAATGCCAAAATCCACGATTAAAGTCGTTTAAAATGATATACCTTGGAATTTTTATAGTTGTACAGATATTAGTTGTACCTATGTAGGTGCACTTCAGATTACTTTACAAATAACAGCCAAGTTAATCGAAATTAAATTTTTAATCAAACTTGGCTGTTTTATTTTAATGAACTGATAGGAGAAAGTAAAAACAAGAGACAAGACCAATTTATTTTGTGAACGTTATCTAGATAAGACAGGCCGAAAGTAAAAAGTTTGGACGTTACAGATTTCTAGGTAACAACGCTTTCCATTACAGTTAGGTTACAGTTACGTTTGAATTGATGCTAAAATTTTACGAGCGTTACTTACGAGTGTCCTCTTATTTTACAGTTAGTGTCTCGGCAGTTAGGCCCGCTTTTGTTTCCAAGTTAGAATTAGCATTTTAAATCCAGAAAGTAGCTGTAAAGGTCCGTTTAGTCCAATAAAGTGTTTAAAAGCAAGCGCGGTGAGATGCAAACGCTACTATTTGGTTTCCATCCATTGTTTTATAAGGGAACTGGGTTTTGGCAGTGACTCCACTTGCAAAGAATTCATTTATCGCTATCCCAGTTTTCCAGGATAAAAACCATCCTATGTTCTTCCTAGGGTCTTAAACTCAAACTCTCCGCACCAAATTTCATCGAAATCAATTGAGCGGCTTAAGCGTGAAGAAGTAACAAATAAGACAGAGTTACTTTCGTATTTATATATTAGTAAAGAAGTAATTATGGAAGTTGCGATTAAAGGCTATTTTGTTCACGTTTACCAATATCAATTTTCTGCAGGTTGTTTTTATCCTTTGCCATAATTCTAGACTTTGGAAAGAGTTATAACTTACATCTGGTCCTAAGAGTAACGGTTATAAAAACGAACCCAGCCGAAAGAATGCCAATGGCCTTTCTGTTTTAAGTTTATTAAAAAGCCCGTGAAGGCTTGAAAAGTTCGCCTTATTATTATTTTTTCATTTTCAGGAAAAGGTGATCTAGCGCCGTAGATCAATTAACCAGTAGAATACGGGCTATCCAATTCTGCAATAAGTTAGTGATTTGTCACGTATACTCCACTGTTTATAGTACATTGCCTTTTTTACCCAACAATAGCAAAGTCAAAAAAAGATAATGATTTTAGTACTTAATCTATTTTTCATAAAAGCCGGACATGTTAAATTTACATAGAGAGTGCTTTCATCTTACGTAATTTTCTGGACATCACGGATATTTTCTTTAAATACAATTAGATACAAACTATAGATAAGTACTAACTATTTGTGATATTTTGTATTTGTACCCACTTTCAACTTAATTGGTTCAGAAGTTCAGATCAAATTAGCTATCATAGACGGACAGATAGACAGACACGGAAGTGATCCCATGAGGGTTTCGTTTTATTACTTTTCAGGTACGGCACTCTAAGAACAAGCGAGAGATAGGTATTCACTACGGCAGGCAGTGACTTAACTAAGCATTTACTATATTGTTCATAATATCCACTTATCCAACTATTCTGACTTGCTTGACCTTTGATCGACCAATCAGAGTGCAGCAATCATAGTGACAATAGCGATTTATTTCCAAACAAATAACGTGACATTTTCACTCTGCTGGTCAACCCCTCTACGTCTCGCGTTAATTATTAACAAAGGGTAACTTAACCCAAGTTGGCCACGTTTCACTTCTCGAATTACGATCATTTTAACGCTGCTCTGAAGATGTAAATAATAACGACTTTTTAACGACACCGTGTATCGTTTTATAGCCGCGATTTATAATTTTAAACGACAGGTACACTTAAGTCGTTATAATTTGTAGACAATACGATTGAGTTGATTAAATTCTGAAACTCGAGCATTAGTTTAAGCTATAACAGCTCTATAATTAATTGGTTTTACGTTACACGTAACGCAAAACACGTATAAGTTATTTTGTCAGAAACCTCATGGGGAAAGATTTGGTAAAGCTTCATTTAGACGATGCGAGAAATATCAAGCGATTTGCGGTAAATTTATCGACAACTAGCGTTTAACCGCGGCTTCGCACGCGTAAATTATTAAAAATACAGCAGTTGAATTGAAATTCCGGGATTTTATTAAATTCTCGTGGGAATTTTCTAAAATTAGGCACATATCGTGTTTTCATTGACTTTAAATTAAAACGCCCATGCCAAATTTCATGATTCTAAAGCCAGTGGTTGTTATTTCGAGATTTTATCTCTACCCCGTGGGAATATCGGGATAAAAAGTAGCCTATGTGTTATTACAGACGTCCAGCTAACTACATCCCAAATTTCATGACTCTAATCCCAGCGGTTGTAATTTAGAAATTTTATCCCTATTCCGTGGGAATATCGTGATAAAAAGTATGCTATGTTGTAATCCAGGTTATAAACTAACTTTTTTGCAAAATTTCATCCATATCCGTCCAGCCGTTTCAGCGTAAAGAAGTAACAAACATACTCACTCACTTACAAACTCACTCACTCACTCACTCACAAACTTTCACATTTATAATATTAGTAGGATGAATCGTTTATAAGCTCACTAGTCTTTACACGCGGCTTTGACCGCGTAAACCATTAGATCTAGCACTTGAATTGAAGTTTCAGGATTTCGCAAAAAAACCCTGGAAATTCACATAAATTACATCAGCGATTTGACTGGCGCTATGCAAAAAAAACCCTTGAAAAGTTCCATGATTCTAATACTAGCGATTGAAATTTTTGGATTTTATCTCGATGTGTGGGAATATCAGGATAAAAAAAGGCTATCTAAGTTGCATGATAATTCTTCGATCGTTTAAATGGAGCTTAATAATGTGAAAAACAACTGGAGTCGAGAGTTTGTAATACGTTGATTGGTTTTCATACCAGTGAAAAAGTAGATCACAATGAATGAGATGCCATATTTGTCGACAACGGTGTCAACGTCCCAGTCTCAAACCTGTCTGATACGCAATCGTTTTGTTCTACAAAAACTTGCCAATGCCATAAATGCTTATTTCATAGTGAACTGAAAACATATACAAAGTACAAATATCCAATGTTTAAAAATGTATAATGACCAGATGATCGCAAAGGAAGATCAGCGCCGTCTGTAAGATCGGCAATTCGCATTTGGGACTGTCATATATAATCTAAGTTTGGGACCGATTCGTGACATGCACATTTTTTTTAACTTGTTTTTATGTCGTCATGAATGAAATTCTTTTCTGTCTTTCAATGCCAATATCCGATAAAAAATATTTTCAGTTTATTTGATCCAAGAAATTTGGTTTATCGGTACAACCGACACATGCAACATCGTTGACAAACTACAAGAGGATCTAAACATTTAAAGGAGAGACTATCAAAAGGATGCTCAAATTTAAAGTAAATAAACGAGCAATTCTTGTATATCGCCATTACTCTAAAAAAACTCGTATCTCAAATACAGCTGGAGGTCTACAGCTCCCATCTAGATTGGAAATGAGTAAATGACTTAATTTTCGTTTTATTTATAAATCTATCAAGTCTACGCTTGACTTTAATATAGGTACCTTTTTTTTTCTAAAAATATGATGTATTGCATTAAAGAAAACCTGAGCAAGGCGCGGTCGGTCAGGTACTTTAAAGTAAATAAAGCTAGTATTTTCATAGTATTTCACAATATTTCACATGGAAGTGCCGGAGTGCTCAGATCTTGCTTGTAGCGAGAGCTGTCAATCTTGTGCTCACGACGCGCGGCAGGCTTCCGGCATCTGGCCATGCTGTGGCTGTAAGTACGGGTACTTGTTACTTGGCATTTGTAGAACCCAGCAAGTTAGCACTAACGTCTGATTCAAGTTTTGCCTGATATGGACAAAGAGCAAAGGCGCAAAACAAATGTTTGTTGAGCTTTTCAAATCTGTGCAGGAATTCGTTGAAAATATTGAGATGAGGAGTTTATACTAGCTGTTGCCCGCAATTCCGTCTGCGCAGAGTTCGTTTATCTCTACCCCCGGATGGTTTACTATCGTCATATCAAATTTCATCTAAAATGGATCATATAGATAGACAGACAGGCAGACAGAGTAAAAGTAAGAGTAAGGATACATGCAAACGATAATGATTTGATTACTAATTTTATCAATATCATAATAAAGTCTTCTTCTATAAACGATAATAGCATAGATTTCATTTCCCTAATTAAATAGCTCAATTGTGTTTTTTGTACTAATAAAAATTCTTAAATTATACATTTCCGCTGGGCTGGTCCAGCCCAAAACCTACACAGCAGAATTCAATTGATTCTGGTATGGTGACAACGTACCACCGGAAATATCCCATATGATGTCACGTTCTTTGATAAACGTCAGTAATTAGAAATTACGCGCCTAATTATGCAACATGTTTATTTTATGTACGTAAATTAAAACAACAATATTTTTCTTTCTTTTTCGCTCCTTTTCCTTTTTAAGGTCGCGGGTAAGAAGAGTAATTGTGTATACATAATTAATTTGCACCAATTTACATTTACTTTTATTTGTTATGTGTATCTGGTAAATAGTTTTTGAACACGCTGTTTATAGGTTTAGTAGCATCGCGAACGAATCACGCGAATTGAGCGATGTAGTAGATGTAGATGAGTATAGAAACAAATAAAATGACTTTATTGCTTCATAGCGTTGGTTCGTAGTGGGAAAGTCTTTATTGTGCGGGCGGTCCAGGACTTATGGCGCACGAGTGGCTCCGGGCGCCGGGCGGTGCTGTGTGGTCCGCCACCGCCGCTGTTCTATCAGTTAGTGCTTAATTGTCAGGTTTCTGTGCCAGAACAAGCTATATTATGAGATTTTAGATAGCTATCTTGGTAAAATTTAAGACGAATTCCCGTCATCATATCAGCCGTAGGACGTCCACTGTTGGCCTCCCCCATGTACCTACCTCCAGTTGCTTGAGTTGGAAGCGACGTGCATCCAGGCTATCCGAATCCGGTCGAATTTCCATGATCGCCGTCTTTTGCTAACAATTAAGTTAATATGTTTTATAGATAATTTATACACTCGCGCGAGTGGTAAGGTCCACAAGGAAGTGCCTGTAGTTCGTCACGTTATACCATCGCTGGCCTTGCTCGCGACAAGTGTTTTTTTTTGGGCACGAGTCAAAGAACCTCGTCAGTGTTATATACATTGGCGTCCTTGAGAATGAGGCGAGGCATAGGTAATACGTGTGTGTAAAATTGTAGGTACAGTTGTTTACTATAAATTCAAAAGAACGCACAGAGAGATAAAATGTTTTTCAAACAAACTAAGGGTACCCAGTCAGCAGACAACATAAATCGCTCATCAAACCGTGCTTAACTTAAGTTAGAATTTTCTTACAGATTGATATATTACGAGGTCAGCTTTCCCCAATATCAAACATGTACGATCAAGAATCACGAAGTTTTCTTTCCGATATCGCAAAAATCGGGAAGATACGCGCGAGAAATGTTTCAGAATCACCACCAAACAACTGTGTCACGTAACTTCGAAACTATTTTACCTCGATTGAATTTTCGCGCTTTCCTACTTACGCGGAGATTGCAATTTGTCAGACGCCTCGAGGTTATGGAATAACCGCACAACAGACGTAATTTTACGCCGGCCCCGGGATCGGCGTCATGCGGCATTCCTCAAATATCCAATGGAGGAAAACGTATTAATTTACCAAAGGGCCTTCTATAATCTTGACTGCATCATAAAACCCCGGAGGTGAGGCTCGGGGTCTTTAATTAATTTATTCTGGACTTTGCTCATGAAAATAGAGATTGAATTGATGTTTACGCTCTGAATTGGCTTTTAATAAGGCGATGGATAAGCTTTGCAGATTACCAAACTTTATCTATTTATTTCACAACAAAGATGATTTCGTATTCATAATTTATTGTTTCTCCTTCGTTATTCATGCGGAAGTGACGTGCCAAGCATATTTACATTACCGATACATACCGAGAGCCTTGCCTTAGACTCAATAGTCTCTAGGGCTACTGTGTAATCACAATGGATGGAATGCTTTTACGGAACAAAGTGTTCAGGCCACTACGGAATAGGACAGTCGAGTTGACTATCAGCGCAAGCCTTTTTTTAAGGGGGTAGAGTTGGAAATGCATTGGTTTAAATGTCGAACAGAGCTGTCGTGAGGCTGTCGTCGATCGCTATCGCGCGGCTCTTGCAGGCGTATTGTGGATGGCAAAAAAGCCTTTCCATGTCAAGGGCTGTCGATACGCAGGTCTTTGTTCACGAAGCGACGCCTTTAGCAAAGAAAAGGAAGACGTTAGATTCCTTTACGAGCGCCTATTTCAATTGTTTGACTCTCTTACTTGCGTATTCTCATTAGGTACTTAAGTTTCTACCTACCTGTCAGTTATTTATACCACCAGCTAAAATAGAGATAAGGCGCTGCAGTGTCTTAATAAAATTATAAATGCTGCATTAAAACCAAAATTGATGTTAAATGTTCAGAGGCACATCAAAATTAGTAGAGCGAAACGGAAAGGATGTGCAATCATATAATGGTATGCTGGTAGGTAGGTATGTTGCAAATTTCCATACCGTATGCTGTCGACATATAAATACGTGATCTGCCAATTTGCTATCAATTGAGCGCGTGAATCACGTAGAACACGCGCCGAAGATTTGACTAGCAAAAATGTATCCGTCCGCCGAGCGACGCGAGCTCACATTTAAAAAAATCGAAAGAATGAGCGGGGTGGTAAAGCTTTTTTGCATTTTTATGTGTGAATTTGTCTCATGTCGTAAAACTAACTAAACGTATCTTCATTGCATGCACCGCGCTGTGTCAGTCAAGTTAGCAAAGTAAATGTTAATTAATTCTTATTTGATTCATAGATCGTGAAATCTGAGGATAGTTTACTTCCTTTTAATTTTCAATTCATTTTTATAGTACTAGTCTTTACTCGCGACTTCGTTAGAGTTAACCTGCACTTAAAGAGACGTCTATTAATATATTGATCGCAACTATTAAATATATCATCTCTGAGTGCAACATAAGTGGCATCACAACTGTTTCTTAGTCTTCATCGTTAATAACTGTTGCTATAGGCCGTCTACAACGAGTTCTTAAATTTTCCGTGGAAACTGTGCAATTAACCGCAATATAAAGTTAAACTCAAAATGTCTTTATTCAATTTAGACTTTAACAAGTACTTAGAAATGTCACAAATCTTGGTAGATTTAAGTATCCTACTCGTATACCTACCTGTTCATTTCCGAGTCATGGATTTGTCCATTTGTAAAAAAAAAACCGAATTCGTGCAAATGGTACCGACGAACGATGATCGACGATCTTACCATGAATGAACCAACAAACTTACTAAGTTTCAATCGTATAATATAAAAAGTAGGATTAAACAGACTACTACTACTAAGAAATAAATAAATACGACATTCTTCAGCTGCCTGCTGTCAAGCCGACTTCTTTCGGGAATCCTACATGTCCGTTAAGTAGCGACATTAAAACTTTAATAAAATTTGATACCTACTGACTTAAAAGCTCAGTCGCGGGCCAATAATTTCATAACAAAAAACCCGAAACTTTTCCATGGTATTAAATTTTCCAACGCATCCACTTCGCCGCTCAGCAACTTTACTCAGTCATAAATATTCGGGTAAAATCGACTATGAAATAATTTCGAGCGATTAAAACAAAACCTTACATTGTATAATGGTTTCAATACGTACGATGGGGCAGTTAATTTGTAGTCGTGATTGAATTAACGAAGCCGAGCGCTTGGCAGAGCTCATTTTGAAGCTTGTGAGATACTATCGCCTGATGCCTTTATACTGACGGCCATGATGCATGGTAATGAATGTTCGTAGCAAGCCAGAGAAAATAAAAATAAGCCTTAGACGTTTTGGAATCAGTAAATTTACTTTTGAGCGTTGATTGGTATGTCATTTGCATGTTGGTACGTACGATACAGAGTGGAGTCATGTCGAATATTTTTGCGTCCGTCGTACAGCAGTTATTCATTTAATTTCGCTTTTCTACGAGCGTTGAATGCGTATCCCGAGCAGATTAGAGTCGTCATGATCAGAGCAATCCCGCAGCGAGTAATGGAACGCAAACAGAGCGAGCGCTGAATTAATAATTTCAAACTGAACAGCGAAGAGAACAGACTGAATTGAGTATTTCAATCCGGTTAACTGGAGATCTAACGACAGTTGACAGAACACACAGTCCCGAGTGCCTTTTAGAGTCCTCTTCTTTATTCGAGTGAGTAAATACAAAACAGAATCTTCTCTGTGAAAGAGCAACCGAATAAGTAAAGTAATATATATTACTTGCAATATTGCAAGGTAATGATTAGCAAAGGGGGTATATTAGGTAATGGAGACAAGTTATATAATTATATTAAGCTAGATAATACGAGTATGATTCGATTTATTTCACAGCAGAGTCTTGTCGAGCTAGAGGCCATTGCTTAGGTACACCCTGCGTCTGTCCGTTTGAAAATAACACGCATACGTCAAGCTGCAGCCGACCAGTTGCTCACAAACTTACAGTGACTAGAACTCTGACCGGTATTCCCTTGACCGTAGCGTGCGAATTGGGTTTTATTAAATGTAAAAGGCTTGCGAGCAGTTCCAGACGGCTGAGTATGCTGTCTAACGAGGAGTGACGGCTCTAGGACACAAAGCGTCGGCTCAGGTGTGCAACTCATGGTGGCGAGGAATGCTGAAATCATGCCAGCTCATTGTTAGTTCGAACCGGCATCATTAAAACGAACATGTTCAAACATCATCGGGTTATTGAAATAGAAAATCATGAGTTTCATACCATACTCTGCGATGTCAAGTAACACGGCTCACATAATTACTACGTGAGAACCTTCAGATATAATTTGTAAAGCATTTCTGTCCACAGTTTAAAACCGGTGCTGTACAAAATTGCTAATTAAAATTTGTTTATTTAGGGTACGGTAATCCTAAGCTTTAATAAATCAAAACTTCAGAAAGCTACTCCGAAAACATTTTATTTGACCCTCGGGGCTCAAATTAGCGGTGAGATATTGAAACTTAAGTGAAGTCAAAACATGAATACCTCTTCATTCTTTTATAATAGTTACAAAACTGTCTCTTTTACCCCACGGGAAAGGCCATGCCTATATGTGGGGGTCAGCACAAATGTATTCTGCGTCTTTAATATTTTTGGAAATAAACTATATTTGTATTTGTTGTTGTCTCGTCTTCTACGAGGAAACTTGAGTCGGCTAGCAGTGGAACATATATAGGCCGAGGCCGAAAATCAAAGTAAATAATATACAGATTTATTTATTAAATGGCAAAGTGACAGATGCAGAAATACGAGTATGAATGGTAAGTTAACATACACTGAATTAGCGTTATGAATAGATATATGAATAGCTGCCTAATTCATCTCTAATAAACATAAACCAAAGGAAACACTTGAGAGAATTAACTGCTTATTTTAGAGCAACCAAAGTGGTTTAAAGTTGTTAATTATTTTAAGTTTTTAAACGTAAGTTTATTATGAGTAAATGAGTAAGCGAACATGTATGATTGTATGTATATATATGACCATGACAGTGTCCATAACATCAAATGCACCGTTTTAAGCCTTCATAATGAAGAACAATGACTATCTACTTGAAATTTTTCGTAACATACATTAAGCGAGAAAGCACACAAATTGCGTAGCATATGAAAAAAGCGGTCAAATGTCAAGGAGATAATTGCTAGGGCAGGAAATTAAAGGCATTTAGTAAGTGGGGCAATCCTCCGAGCCATCAGTTAATCTCTCAACTCGTATTGCGGTAGATCTATTGTCCAATCTCACTGTACTGTATTTGAAATTAACAGTTTGGCTTACTCGGCTCACCATAGCAAGGTTTTTTTTTTAGTAGGCCGCCTATGGCTTTCCTCAGAAAGTCTCTATGTATATACCTGTTTTATGTACTGCTTGCTATGTGTTGGTGTGTAATAAAGAGTTATTGTATTGTATTGTATTGTAGTGCTTTGGCCTATCTAATTAGTAGAAATGGAGTGAAAGTTTTGATCAGTCTAGCCAATTTATTTTATAACTTTAGCGCCGCTATGTCAAATCTAACTATTAGGTAATCTAAGCGCCAATTATTTACTTTGACGTAACTTGTTAATTACCTATCCATCAAAAACCGGAACTCTGAGTAAGCATTTTCTTTATCTATTCACCCGCTAACTTGTCTGGTAATAACCGTCAAACTGAATATTATTCGTGAAATATTAGCAGCTATAAACGGCGCGGTCCCACGTTAGCTGAGTAGTTAGGAAATCATTAGTTCGGCGGTTTGTTTGTTTGTTTGTCTGCAAGTCGTCTGCGGGATGCGTGAGTCACGCGCGTGGGATGGAAATAGTCTAAGTGCGCTTGCGTTTAAACCCACCATAAAGTTTATGTTTTGGCATAACATAAATTTACTTCCTTTTAACAATTCACCTGACAATTAATTTGATATCAATGGTCAAATGCAATCATAAGTCTACCTGCTTTCGGTAAAGTCGAAGAAAATGAATCGTGTGCCAGGAATAGAACCTTTTTGCAGCAGTCACTTTAACGTTTTACATATTTTTCCAAGAAATCATAGTAAAATTTACTGCGAAAAAGCTCCACCCATTCAGTTTATTGAACACCACATTATAGTTAGCAATTCAGAAATAAGGTATGTACATTATTGTACATACTCGTAGACTCACTCAGATATACCTAGTTAAAATCTCGTTTTATGTCCCTGGTGTTGACTCAGATCGTTGTAAGCTCGATAAAATATTTAAATATGATTATGCCCGCTAAGATGGTGTATATTTTCTTATCTAAGCCCGCCGCTCTACCCCGTAAGCACCCTTCTTACTACAATTATTACACCCGTTAGACAACAAAGTTGTTTTTAAAAATACTCTTATTATAAAGTAAAATTTCACGCCACTATACTTTGCTTCAAGTAACGCTCTGAATAATAGTTACAAAAACTTAGAAACTTATGTGTATCTTAAGGCCCTGATCGACGGGCGAGTAAAACCGCGGTTTTGCGGCTCGTACGTCGATCACCCACTTTAGGGTTATTAAAATTGTTAAAAACATAATGCAATCACGAGAGCTAATAAATCCTAAAAGAGACTACCTAACGCGGAATTGTTATATAAATACGAGCAACTCCTTAACGGCCCGGAATATCTACTAGAAATGGAAGTAGCTGTAACTGCACTATTTTAGAACGGGGCAAGTTTGGTTATTATTATTTGCATAACTTGTTGTCTTAACAACTCTAATATGGTGCCTGAGGTAGGCTTTCGAGGTCTCTGTAAGATAGCTCTGCGTTTAAAACTATTTGGTCAATGCCGAAACTAATGGACGTATTCAAGATATTTTTTACTAATGGCTTTACTCGTACCTACTTACATTAGAAGCAATATGAACGCAACATTTTATACAATTTATAATACGACGTACCACAATGACGAGAGCATGTCTTAATACTAGTAGAGTATAGTGTAGTTACGGCCGTGGCGAATCAAACAATCGAGGTACCTTTTAACTGCTATGATCGTTTTTTATTCAATTTTAAAGTTACATCGTCGTACGCAAATATTTTGGAGCGCACACTATAATTCTTTACTTGCTAGTATACTTCCAATAAATAGTTTGTCAAATTAATCAGTAACACCAATTAGAAAGATATCAAAGTCAATCTACACGTTTTTCTAAATGCAAAGTCACAAAACATACAAATTTTAGTTCTCTGCACTAAGGATTAGTATGTCCGCGATCATTATGTGAGTAGCGTGACTAAAATCATCGGTTGGTAACAAGGCCACTAACATTTGGCGGAACAGTCCGAAGGTCGGCAGCATTGGCATCTACTACCATAGTATAGGATGTAGGTACGTCTGGTTCAAAGACTCCGGTAAGTCTAATGAATTTTTTAGCCAGTCATTTGTTATTATGATTTAGATGTTATGGATACATTATTATATAATTTCCGGCTAAGTTACTGGTCACGACAAAAAGTAAACTTAAATTGAATCACAAAATGGTATGCTGCTTCTATATTCAATTGTAGCATTGCTGTGGAGTAAAATGATAGGTATAATACCTACTGATTGATACGAGTATACGGGAGTGTTTTATCTACATATATCTATTTAATAGTACCTTTAAACAAGGATTTTTTGGGCATCTATTTATTTCGAAGAGTTCGGAAACGGCTCTGACTATTTCGATCAAATTTGCTATTAGGGATTTTCAGGGGTGAAGAATGGTTTGGTGAAAGCTTGGTCTTATCTCTGGTAAAGCGCGTATTTTCGAATTTTAGTCCGAGTTAAGGTCGATCGTCCATGTATTTTATATGAATCAAGTCGCGTAGTAACGACTATTCTAGAAAGGAGTAAACTCTTTGTACTCCAACTATAGTTATTTTTTGAATTTGATCGAGCTACCAACAGCTCTAACATATGTTTTTGATACCATTGAAAACGATAGCAACGGCCAACGTGTATTTTATCATGATATTTTTGTTACCTTTTAGAATTGAATGTAAGTCGCATTTTTCAATTTAGCGCAGATGCGAGGGATTAGGTTCGCGCGTACTCCTTATTCGTATGACACTCGACTTTTTATTACATTCTACAAACCTCGTCTTTATAACCTTGCTTGCAATAAAGACCAATAACGGAAGATTAATTAACAAAATTGCTTACAGTGGAAGCAGTAAACCAACTCCCTATAAAATGTTCGTCAGCGTTTAGTCTAATTTTAAACTAGAATTATAACTAAACCACGGCACTTACCTCATAAAGTATGATAGAAATTACTTGGTTATTAAAATAAGCATCATGAGCGCAACTGAAACCACTTCTGCTTATAATCTATTTTTAATGTTAAATATGTACGAAATGATATGCTTAGCTGGCTGTTTTGCAACTTCCCATTTAATATTTAATGTAAATTAGATTAGAATACATTCAAAATCACTTACTCTTTTTACAGAAACCACGAATAGTGTTTGGCACTACCTACATAAATATGTTAGGACATGGGAAAATAACATTATTTTCATCCGTAGATCTCGCCTACCCCGAAAGAATGGAGGGGTGGTCTTATGCCTGGGGTTAAATAAATTTAACAGCATTAACAGATTAAGGTAAGGATTAATCTACAGATACAGATCTTCTACAGATTACCCTTGGACTAATGGGACAGAAAGAGTAACAAAAAATCGACAATGTGCGAGGCGGAATCGCACATGAAGGGTTCCATACATTTAAAAGCCAGCAAAAAATAGGCTTGCATGTCAAAATATTTCAATAAAAACAAAAGTATTGTTTTTGCGAATCAGTGATTTTCAAACTTTTTCCTTTACTTGTGTTACGGCCTGCAAGAGGCCTTCTTGCCCATTATTTCTGTGTCAACGGGAAGTACCCAATAGAGTTTGATTCTCACGGGTATTGAATTGAATGAAAATAAATACACATTCAAAAGGTTGTGTCTTTTGATTGCGTGAACTTATAAGCTTTATATTTTTACAGTTGTAACCGACTAAATATATCCCTAAGTGTTTGTATTAACTTCTACTTGATACCTCCACGAGTTCCTGAGGAACAGGGCGTTGACAGATAGACAGACAACGTAGTGATACTATAAATGAAGGGTCCACGGAACATGTCTAGTCACTTTTTTTTAAAATGAGATTTTAATGCCAAATGTAGAGCTCACAAAGTACTATGACTTACCATTGAATTAAATAATCTGAAAACAATATAAAATCTTTTTTTTATCTTTTAAATAAATGGTAACGATAGTAATTGTTCGTGCTGAATAACTTTTAAACCGCTATAACTCAAAAAGTTGCTTAGGTGACTAGACACGTTCTTTCCGTGGACCATTCAAATGTAAATTTCCCTCTTGAGGTACTCATTCATTAAAAAGGTGATGAAATTTGTGCAAAAGCAAACAAAACTGACAAACAACATTATTTAGTCTAAGACAGGGTTCATAAAAACACAGTAGAAGGAGTTCCTGTAAAACGGAGCGATTAAGGACAAGCATCTTGATAGCTCGCGTCATGATTCCGCGAACTGTGGTAATGAAAGTAAGCGATAAATTTTATCTACTTCCTGGACTACTGTCGCGTAGCTAGGCCATATTTTAGACCAAATCGCGCCATAAATTGTATTTTACCATGAAGTTCCTGAGAGTACAAATGTTTGCAGGTTCCCGGGTACGACAGTTCAAGGTAAGTCGGCTTTAAGCGAGATATGATATGGAAACAGGAATAGAGTGAATAATGGCAGAAGTTTACAATCGTGACGTATTGTGCAAAACACCATCCATCCCAGCCTATATACGTCCCACTGCTGGGCACAGGCCTCCTCTGAGAACAAGAGGGCTTGGGCCATAGTTCCCACGGGGATATAGGGCCCAGTGTGGATTGGGAACTTCACACGCACCATTGAATTGCTTCGCAGGTTAGTGCAGGTTTCCTCACGATGTTTTCCTTCACCGCAAAGCTCGTGGTAAATTTCAAATGTAATTCCGCACATGAATTTCGAAAAACTCAGAGGTGCGAGCCGGGGTTTGAACCCACGACCCTCTGCTTGAGAGGCGATAGTGCAAAACACAACATTCTTAATTTATTGAATCAGGCGTTACTTTGCGGAGGTACATATCAATGAACTGACACAATTATTTTGATCAATCGCGACCTTATGATAGATAAGTTTATGCTAAAATGTGCAATTTGTTTTCTGATGTGGTCGCAGTTCTAACCTAACCTAACCTACTTTTCTAGTAGCGAGTCGTTTCTGCCGAGGTCACTGTTCAAAGTCAAAGTCAAAGTTAAGTCAAAGTGCGAAACGAAATTCTATGAAATTTCTGTCTGCGAAAGAAGGGAACACCCACAAACCCGTCTATCACCACCAACACACTACACTGATGAGGTTCGAACTAAAACAGAGCTCATCTTCAGCGCGACACAACCGTTGACAAATGTCTAACATCTGGTAGCATGGTGAACGGTTGTGTTGCTGTGAAGACGAGCTCTGGTTGAGTTCGAAATGCGTCAGTTCTTCGTCAGTTTTCTTGCATAAACGTAGCTATCATAAGGTTGTCGTATCAAGCAGTTGTTCCCCTTTAAACCATAAATTCGATAGATGCAGAAACTAAGTGATCTTTCTTATTGGTTAAGATCAATTCTAATGCGAACATTTTGACTTCAGGTTTTAATTAAAGTTCCCTTTGCATTATACACTCAGCGGCACAAAGTTTGGCCCCCTCTAAATACATACACAATTACTTATTACTGCATACACTTGAGGGCCAGATTTTTTGCCGCTCAGTATATTTTAATGCAACAAACATTCTTAATATTTCGGGGAGAAACTGGAAACGTGACTCACAGCGATGGCAAACAGAGTCTTTGTTAGCCGGTGGAATTTCTAGACACGTTTCTGTGCTATCACAGATAGCAACTTTGCGTATTATGTAGGCTTTCCATTGTAGGTACCAGATACGAGTATGCCGCAAAACTAACTACGAGCAATTAGTTTGGCATTCCCCACAAAAAATAGGGCAAATTGCCAAAGTTAATAACATTAAAGTCATTTAGTTATTACTTTGTTTGTTCCATTTTTTCAATGAGAAATAATGCGTTCACTTGTTTTACCATAAAAAGAGTCTTAAAAATAAATGTGTTCCTGAATTGGAGAACTATTTTAAGAGGTATTTTTCACTTTAGCGCAGATAAAAGCGCGACGTAAATAACAACAGGGCATTACCCTTGTCAACGCTAGCTTTTCGCTTAGTTAAATTATGGTTCTATTGTTTGAGCCGTGACTGCAGGTCTTGGCGGGACGGATGTCTTGTTTGAAACTGCTTGGTAAAGCTGTTGGGTTCGCAAATCACTGTCATCTCGATCATTAATGACTTGCGCTAAATTTCCGGGATCCTCATCAAACCATACACCGCAGAACGTTAAATTCAGCCGCGAGAATTTCTGATTTCCGGTTCAAGGTATTTTGAATAGCTCCAGCCACCTGCTTTCCGCTGTCATATGAATATATGAGTATGACAAAACAATGCGAAGATTTATGGTTCACAACTCGCTTTGCTACAACTCTATTCGCTGGCGTAAACGAATACTCGGTAACCGCTCTATACAGCCGGGATTTAAGCGAACCCAATGAAGGCAGACGTCTGGTTATGACTTACTAATGTAATAAAAGAGCGTTTGCAATTATTGATGCAAATAAAATGTCGCAAGACCATTTGAAATAGAAAATGACAACCGTGAGATAAGGGATGCACGAAAATTCATATTCAATGGGAAAATATTTTACTTAATGATGGTTCTTGTAGCGATGAAATGGCGGAAGAGAAAGGTGTTTTATCAATGTTCAGGCCGCTCATTAATTCAACGAGAGTCTCTAATTGGAAAATCCTTTTCAATGAGACCTGCTGAAGACATAATTGGACCCTTGACAGTGGACAATTGCAAGTGGAGCGGGGTAGTTAAGTCAACGAGATTTTGCCGGACCCGCTAAAGCCGATAACACTTTGAACTTTAAGAGTAACCTGAAGATAATGAACGACCGTTTGTTTCAAGTTGAAATGTAAAAAAAAATCAGAAAATAATTCAGGAAATTCTACCCACTGCTAAGTATTTTTGAAGCCTCTTGCTTAGACAGGTAGGTATACCTAAATTAAGATTTCCTAGTGACACGGAATAGCTCGGTTTCTTTGGTCATAATTTTAAATCGGAAGCTGTAACTGGAACCGGCGATTCAACTTTTCCGGGACGAGGTCCCGGGCAGAGGGCACTTCGCAACCCGGAAGTGTCGCCATGTTGTACAAAGACTGGCAAGGAAGTTAGATAATCGAATCGTTACGTCATCGCCCTGTTTGTCGGATATCGAGTTCCAGCTCAATTTAATAAATCTAAAAACATGCCAATCGAAAAGAATAGGATCGGTTTTGTATTCAGAAATATTTCTTTCCGATGAATCATAAAACGTGAAGAGAATACAACAGCTCTAAAGCTTACGTATTTTTGGGAATAGCTCTTTTTTCTTATATTCTTTAAATGGGATATCTTAATTTAAAAGTTATATTTGTCTTACGTAATTACGAAGCGATGACTGAGCAAATGAGTGATGTTGGAAACCGACATTCATTAATTATATTCTGTCAAACGCACTCTTCGCACAACAACGTAATTTTAAAATTTATGGACAAGATAATTGAGTTGACATGAATGCGAACACTTAGAAAGTAATATAATAAAATAAAAAGGAATATCGGCACTGAAAGCGTAATAAAATACAAGTGAATGGGAGTCAATCAAAGTCAGTTTTGTTTATGTACCTTAGTGTGTAATGTAGTAACCCATTTTGAAGTGTAGAATTAGTAATAAAATTACAGAAATAACAGCTGCCACAATTTTATATCTCATAAGCATCATAACTCCAACACGTCAGTGGCTAGCGGTGTCCATAACAGAAGGGGAATAAAGTGGAGCTGTAATGAACTCATAAGATAAGTTCTTAGCGAACTTGCGTTATATCTTCTTTATTGCTGTTGCAGAAGTGACAACAAATCTCAAAAGACTGAATGTTTACCTAACTGAGCGTTCGACTACGAGGGCTCAGTAGGGGATTTACAGTATATCTCGTTAATCTTTAGAAATAGCGTTGGACGAAGTCTTTACTATATCCCTTTTAGTTATCAAGATATGGATGAGGATGACCCAAGATGACCTACGACTATTATTAATGTGTTGAAAGTATGTTTTTATCACTTTATTTTTTATTTACTTCTTGCGATTTAGGATTTTAACAGTAGCCGTTGGAATGATTCGGCGTGTAATTAATGTTAGATAAACATTTTACTATTCAGCGCTGGCCGCCTGTTCGATAGGTCTTTAATTAAACTCGACAAATTCGACTATCGAGGCGCCTCGCGTGGGATGAATTCAAAAGAGTGCTCAAAGTAAGGGCCGAAATGAGCAAAGGCAAAACATTTTGTTACGTTCCCTTCTTTCAAAGAGCTAACAATATTCTTTATAGAGAAAATGTTGAAGAATTTTCACTAAGCGTTCCGTTATGCCATTATGTTGTGCGAGTGTGTGTTCGTTCTGTCATATTGCAAACAATTGTAGGGCGTAGTGAAGTGCTCTTGAGTGTCAGGTGCAAGCACGCTGATGTTTACTCTGCACTTTCGTCCACACAAACAGATAAACAGACGTTTCCTCCGCCCTTTCAGCCTCACCGCCATTCGTGACCAACACTGATGAAGCATTAAGATAACCATTTTATTTACGCGGCGATTCGTTATTTTATGTTTACGTTTATGATAAAAACAAGAAAGCTAACTTGTCACAATCATTTTGTAGGATAAAATAGTGTTTTTGCATATATGAATAGCTAAACTGGGTTATGAATTCTAAGGTCCAAAAATAAGAATACGAGTAATTTTTGTTTTGTCGTTAATATGTATTCAGTTGGCGATAGTGTAGTAGAAATTAATTTAAAATATCTAATTTCAATTCAATGCAAGAGTGAATTTTATCCCCCCCTAAGACATCAAAGTGAAGAAAGAGAATGCTTACACATAGCTCTCTAAATAATCATTTTGGAAAGCTCTCTTCCTAAAATAGCAAGCTCCTCCTTGTGAGAGCAATTTGTTTCGCAATAAGGTCGTCGGGGCCCATCTGCCCAAATGAAGGGTCAGTGGATAGTCAGACCTTAATTAAGGCGGCATAAGAGAACGAATTGAGAAATTCGCTCGTAGAAACGTATCGTAAAAGGAAAACTTGGAGCATTTCACAGGCATTCGATCTAAACCATGAAACTTTTTGCATCAAACGTACGCAAATTACTTTACTTATCTTCGAAGAAAACTGGCACTTGAAGATACTTACCTGAAACGGAAAAACATGTAATTAAACTTAGATGCTAATCGGAAATACGAAAAGCAATTAAAGTTGCAGCTTTAAAGGGTAAGTTACAAAAATTACGAAGCTATGTAATAAGGTTTTACGAGCATTTTATAGTTTTAGCGGTTGCACAAGTTGCTTTAGAATGCAGGCGGTAACAATCGAAATGTTCAAGTAGGTCGACCCCCCTATAAAGTTAAAAGGGCTGCGGGATCGAATTTGGTCCCATATCTACACTGTATTGTGCACCTTGAAGCCAAGATTTAAGCGACATTTTTGTAAAATATCACAATAACAGTCCCCAGTACAAATTGTTTATGACAACGAAAAGACCAATAAGATCGACCATTGTGGTCAATGACGGATAATTGAAAAATGCTTACAAATTCGATTGTGAAGCCAACCGAGGATTTTGTATGATTTACGAGTGGGTGAGGTTAAAATACCGTGTTACTTACACTCGCTTCCAGCGTTATATATGGCCGTTTACGCTTACGGAATTAATTTACCTCCATATAAGAAAAGGAAATAAGGAACCCGACTTGGACGTGTTATTCAACGAAACCTTTTGGTAAAAGTACGTGATTCAAAATTACATAACAAACAATGGAATACATTTTAGAATGGAACTGAGAGATAAATTTAATAGTGTTCAAATCAATCTTCATTTTGTATGCCATAACAAAACAGTTATTTAAATGTATTAAGTATAGGAGTTCCACTCCAATCTACGTGCAGTCGAACTGTCGAATAAAATTTAACTCTAATCGTCAATCAATGAAGCATTGTTGCAGCCACAGTACTAATAAAAGAGGATTAGAAATGTCACGCGAGCTAAAAGTACGAGGCACATAATTATAGGGCTTAAATCTATTTAAGCATGTATAGTATACTAATAAAGCGCCGTTCGAGTCAACTGTTTCAAAATGTAATCACAGAAATTGAGGCTCGAAAAGAACTACGAGTGATTTCACTGGTGAGTACCTACCGCAATTTAATAAAAGATATTAAACTCAGAAATTGCGCGTATTTATAGAAAGCAAAAATAAATGAAATTAAATCTAGAAGGAATTTGAAGTTACACGCAATAACATTTCTATGCCTCTTATTAGTTCTATGGTTGCAATGTTATCGGCGCCCGCACTGCCCAAGCGTGAAAATGTAAACCGATCGAAATAGGAATGCGGCGATAAGTGAATAGGCCCTAATTAAACTTGAGGGCCGCTCATAGATAAATAATAGCCCCAAACTGTAGGTCACGAAGCTAAGGGCATCATTACTCAACAGATGTTTGCTCACACATTGGGGACAGATGCCGGCCAATTTGCAGGCTCGTGTCGAATACCGTAGTGATTCAGAATCAACTATCAATCATTTTGTTTTTTAATTTAACTTCTAAAAACAAATGTAAATACCAATTGAAAATTCCTTGATCGTGTTTATTTATATGAAGTCAACTGAGAGATCAAATGTTAAAACGCCTCGGGCGATAAATATATTGAATTTTAATACGATCATTACGGATACATCCTGCAAAATTAAATTGAGAGGATCCCATTTTTAGGCGTTCACGCTCGCTGTCTAAAGCGTGACGGAGTTACGAAGGGGAGGTGGAATAACATCTGGCAAATATCAAAAAGCTATTTCAAAGTGATAAGCGTGATAATGATGCAGCCCGCTAATGCAAAGCATTAAATTACATTAAACTCATTATACAGAAATCACTAGGACCACATTTATGACAACAGGGGATTTGAGCCTATTGTCAAAATTTGCTCTGAAACCACACATGATTTAAAAGGATTTAAAGTAAAACCGCGAGAGTGACGTAGACGGAATTAACATGGTAACTTTCGAGAAGACGACTTTTACGGACAATAACCTGCAAGGAAAAGAAAAAGTGGCCGTTCGTGACGATGTGAGGCTATTAAACCAAAATGTAGTTGCACCGGTCACAATGAACGTGGTATGTGAAGTGAAGCCATCGAGTGATAATTAGGAGACCCCGACACAGTCTGCTGGCGACTAAAGAGCGTGACAGCCTGACGAAATTACAATACATTAAGTTTCATTTAGAGACACCGTAAGCGCAACCACCTTCCCTAAATTTAAACAAGTAATAACATTAGTCTTGTTAAAAGAATTAAGCGTTTTGTAATTAACTTTAAAGAGACAAGCTTTTCATGTTATGACGTAATTAATACTGTTGTTTTTTTACTTGTAATCTATGCATCAAAGGCACGTGCTTCCAGCAGCTGTTGTAGGGGAAAAGTGGAGGATTATAAGTTATTGTGTCGGCTGATATGTGTATTATTCTTCATACAATAACACTATCACCTATCATCTGTTTTTGTGATGCAGAGATCACGAATCACAATGACCTCACCCTGCATCCCGCCACATGGCCGTTCTTTTGTGCAAATATACAACTGTCATTATCAATAACAAGCTTTCGAATGTTGCAGTTATTTTTTTATTACCAGAAATATATTTCATAGATTATAAATATATATATTTTTACGAAACCAATTTTGATGTCATCATCATCATCATCATCAGCAGGAAGACGTCCACTGCTGAACAAAGGCCTCCCCCTTAGACCGCCACAATGAACGACAACTCGCCACTTGCATCCACCGGGTTCCCGCAACTCTCACGATGTCGTCAGTCCACCTGGTAGGAGGCCTGCCAACGCCTCGTCTTCCGGTTCGTGGTCGCCACTCGAGAACTTTTTCGAGAATTTTAATGTAATTGTTAATAATTTATAATTTTTTTTAGAACTTTTTTTTTACTATATCATTCATTTATTAAATAGAAAATTTAAAATGTTATATTATACACATTACCTAATAAACTAAAGATAAATAATATAGATTTCTAATAAACAATTTGTTGTTGTAGAAGTATAATTAAGTATGGAACACAATAATAAATTAAAATTAGACTCATTTAAAAATATTAATAAAAGTGCGACATGGACCCAAAGATGCTGGCAGCATTTCCTCGCTGTATAGCATTGCTGATACGTTGTGCGAGGAAGCTGCCAGCTCTACGGTCCCCTGTGGTGTCCGAAAGACGTTTGGATAATTCTTTAAAGATAATTTTTGCGCTGGGCCCCCACGGACCTAAGGTCTCAACCCCGAATGGAACAAACAAATATTTTTTTAGGATAGTTTTTACTTCAATTGCACCAACAGAATAATGCGGATATATTTTTAAATAAATTATTTTACAGAATCTATTTTATATCTCTGTAATAATTTATAGCGTTAATAATAACGAATCATGAATGATTATTCATATAATTTCAAGTTTGTTCATCAGCATTACAAAATTGTCATGGCCTCTATTCGAGTTAAAATGAATGTAGTAAGGCAATCAACACATCATAATAAAATTATCTTGAAAGTAACTAGGTATAAATACTTTATAAATTCTGGCGTTGCAAAGAAAGAGAAGATTAATTTGCTCATTACATTTATTAGTATACTCGTACATTTGCATTTTGGCCAAAGATAGGTCAGAATGACATGGGGTAGTTTAACCGCATAATTATTAACCATATGTAGGGTAAAATTACTTATACCAGTAGAGCATTGTTACAAAATCGGCATTTGTTTGAGTGCTCTTTTTAGTGGCAGTAAAAGTTTTTTAACGATAATATCACCCATCTGTTGTCTGCATTGATATTACTAGGTACTGGTTGCAACGAAAAGATAATTTGTAGGGGCAAATGAAATACCGCTTTCGACAATGTTCTAACGCATTATTTGCATTTGTGTTTGTGAATGCTTCCGATAGCAGTATAATATCTGTTGTTAAATATTCACAATGTATTTGTATCGTTCCCTTCAAATTCAAAATCTTAATTAAGTTTTGCGAGGTTGATTTTTGCCCTGCGCTTGAGTCTTCAGTAAAAGTAAAATTTGTTTTTTAAATGTCAATACTAAAGTTATTAGCAAGAATAAATCTATACACGGTGCGCAAACTTTTCTAATCATAACTTGAATTCAATAAAGATCTCGAGACATCTCAGCCTCTGGCTGAATCATCCGACCTTAATGCAGTACGTCCCTCGAATCTTAAGGGAGCCATGTTTATTTTCCGGGTGGTTACTTCTGCCAGTCAATATTTATATTGAGAAGCTCGGGCATTGGCTACAGGCGTATCTAGATACATTATACATCAAATAATTATCGGAAATCGTCATGATTACGACAGAACTCAATTAAATAGCCATGGCGCGGGAAGAAGTGACCAAAGATAAATAAATTTCATTTATGATTATTTCTAACCCCCGACGCAAAAAGATAAATAAATTTAATTTATGACTATTAGGTGGCGGGACGATTTGGAGCGATTCCAGCCGGACTGGCAACATTTTGCCGAAGCCAGAGACGAGTGGAAGGAGAAAGGGAGGCCTTTGCCCAGCAGTGGGGCACTATATAGGCTATTTAAAAAAATGATTATTTTTAACCCCCGACGCAAAAAGAGGGGTGTTATAAGTGTGACCGCTGTATGTATGTGTGTGTGTGTGTGTGTGTGTGTGTGTGTGTGTGTGTGTGCGTGGTGTGTGTGCGTAGCTCTAAAAAGGGTGGACCGTTTTCCTAGACGTTTTTCATCGAAATTGGTTTAGCCGTTAGTGAGATATTAAACTTTGAGGTGACAAAGTCGAGGGTATTCCAACTTTTTGTTGGTTAGGTTATTCATTAGTTATAACAATAAACCGTAAGTATGTAGTTAGTAGTAATACTGCCACACTAAGCAACCGTCCAGCACAGCGCAGTAAAGCAGGCCGTTCGACACCTCAGTAAATAGGTACATAGTTTAGTTTATCTATTTTCTAAACCAGTCCAAATTATTCAGTAAGCTCATGTCTTGCAAATATCGTATCGAAATGATATATGTACGGTAGTGAATATGATCCATGGAAATTCAAAGAATACGCTGTCAAACTAACACAGTCAAGCTAACAGGAAGATCAGAAGCGAATATCAGTCAAGACACCAGTGATAAGTCATTTGTTTATGTATCTCACATGTCCCTATACTGGTTGCTACATATGTTAAGCATGATACCAATCTAGAAATGCTCAGAAACCAGGACATTTAAGACTCGATTAGTAGATTTGATAAGCGCTATTTGAAATTGTTTTTTAAGCTTTTAGCTCAATGAAACCACAAAGATTTCAAAGTGATGTACTAAAACGCAATTCAATAAAAAGTAAAAGAGCGACTGCGGCTTAAAGGAGTCGTATCGAAAGCCTGATCGAGCCATTAAGCGCGACGAGAGACGCAAAACGCATCATTTTGTGAAGGAAAAACAAATAAATTTACTCTAACAACCACTTTGAGTGTTTGAGTGCAATATATCAAGAATGCCGCCTCTAATATTTCATTATTACCGGAAAGTTAATAAAACAAAAGGGAAGAGTTACAAAGTTGAATGTGTGTTTTGTTTCGTAGAGAACTCAACGCCGAGGTATAACGGAGGGCTTAACTTTAGGCGCCTTATTATTTTATCCGGTCGTACACACGTCGCCGAAGCTGCACTGCTCATATTTGTCTTTGTTCTGAGGTAATACAGACTAATGTTTTCACTGTCACTCAGTAAGCCCGTTTCTTGTATGGACGGGATTACACGAGGCGGCATACTTGCCCTTTATTTAATATCATAGACGCCTCAAGGCACGATTCAGACGCGCTGCACATTATTTGTAAGCTTAGAAAATCATCTCTAGTAGTCTCTTCACGCACTGAGTGATGCATATTGTTAACTTTAATGCAGGAGTATAAGCTATTTGAATTAAATTGCCTGCTTTGAATACAGCAGGTGGTTAAAAGAAAGTAGCGAACAATTTAAATAGACGACATGTTGCTTGGTCACTAGTGAGCTTCTGTAGACGCGGTCATAAAAACCTATAATAATTGTTCTTTAGATGTCACATGCGGTAATAAAAAATCGTTTGAAGCTGTATCCAATGACACTAAAGCTTGTGAAGACATTGTGTCCTAGGTGATTAACATACTGTAGAGATTGAAAGTGCTTTCTCTGTTTGGTGGCCTGCGTGACAGGACATGACATTAAGCAATTGTTAGTGCCTAGCCTTATACGGTTAAGTGATCAATTGGGTTCAGGTTCGTTTGAACGCGTTCTGAATCGGTGTTTGTTTTGTTGTGACGTGAGAGCCGCAGGCGCCGGCGCGACTTGGTCCTATAAACCATTGAACTAAAGAATGTGCTGGTATTTATGATCTTAACTCTGTATTTTACAACGTGCTTTATAGTTCCGATTGTTCAAGCCATCCGACTGATGAGGCTGCTATACCCCGTAATTGGAACTCGTTAGCGTGTAACTTCGGCGAGTAATTGTGATTCTTCAATAACAATTGCGTAAGAAATGTGGGAATACGCCAAACTGCTAGTTTTTGTCATATTTATATCAAAAGTTATTTAGGTGTTTAAGTCAAAACTAACAGCAATCGTCTTACCAACTGAGCGTAACCATCAACATTTTAAATCGAATTGCTTCATGCAAGTCACGCCCACGCTGCCCTTCCAGTTACTCTAAATCAATGCTTGGGGAACCTCAATAGAGCGCCGCGGTATCTGGTTTCTATATCCGAAACATTCAAGAGGCACTGTGGTATAAAAATTCGACGTTTAGCCCGGCACGAAACTTCTCGCCCGTACCGGTTTGTTACACGTAGGCGTGCTCCAATAAATCGAACTCTGACTCGGTATTGTCTGTAATGATTGAACATTTTAGATTCAAATCGACTACGGAGCTGTATACCTTAGACCCAACATTGTAAAATATCTTTTTTTGTCATAGATTAGGTATTTTGTGCTAAATTTACTTGAAAAAAGTAAAAACATTTTTTTCCTGTAAGATATTTTTTTCCACTACAGTCAACTACAAACGATTTTGTTGAAGAATCAATTACGTCGATGAAACGAGGGTATGAGTTTTTTCAAAGTATTCAAATTTTTTTAGAGCTATTAAAAAAATGTTACTTCAATCAACTCAATAATATATTATAAGGATCTTTGTGTGTATTCTTACAGTGTGGAGGTGGAGGAACTGCATGAACTCACATTTCTTGAATAGACGTGGCTATCATAAGGTCGCGGGTGAGCAAAGTAATTGTATTAATTCATTGATATGGACCTCAGCAAAGTAACGCCTGATTCAATAAATTATATAGGACCTAGTCGCGTCTGTAATCGACTTTGTAACTTATGGAGCAGCCGGACCAGACTGAGGAAAAGATTTGAGCAGCAATTATCTGAAAAACGCGGAGCTCTATAATGACAGCTATTGTCAGAGACGAAGTAATTATGTTCATTAAGTAATTTAAATTGGAGATAATAATCGGCCAAATTACAAACGATGGCGAATTGATGGCTTTTGACTTCAGCAAGTTTAAAATGTTTCCATTCATTATGAGCTGTTTAAAGTTATTAAACGTTCCTAATTCCGACACTTTCGTGATAGTTCTTGCTGCGTACTTCACTAGAACAATAAAAAAGAACCTCTGTTTAAGACCAGTCATTAGAAAATAAAGACGTATTTATTATCTTCACGGTTTACAAGCTAAAAATAAAATAATGAAGGGCGGAATACGTGTTTTACGTCGGTTCACACCTTGCACGTGTAATGTCATGTAGTTTGATTACCTTATGGAGCATGAAGTTATTTTTGACAAGATGGGGTGACTTGTGACTTGCCACACGCACTCCACGTTATTTTTCCTCAAGCTGTTCGCAGAAATTAACTCAGAATAGACACGTCGAAAAGCCTGTAGAGTGACAAGAATTTTTATGCTACAACGCCTTACTCGTACTGATTTTGGCAGAGATTGAGTTCCTAGGGTACTACGCCAAGAGTTCAACGTTCTATGTTGCAATTATACTTGTTTTATTATGCCTATTAAATCTTATAGTCCTTTATGATTCGTTTATTTATATCAATTTTATGTGAGATTGTTAGGTGATATGTGTTTTGTGATAAGACTGTCTGACATGGATTTAATTACCTACTTAATTGTATTGTGATCAAAAGTGCCTATTTTATCCCTAGACATTTTTGAACATTGAAGGTTGACTGGCAGAGATTCCTTCAGGGATAAGTCCGCATTTGTACTTAACACTTGTTTTGTAACATTTTTGTTTTCCTTTTGCAAGTACAATAAATAGGTATTATAAACAAACAAACATTGCAATATACACGAGATGTATTATTTTATTACGAGTCAAAAAATCTTTGTCTAGGGATAATAGTATCTCAAGACTTTTTTGATGTGTATGTATGTATATAGACGTAAATTCGATACAATATTACAATGCGTAGGAGTTTTTCAAGAGGTATGTCGTCGAATGCGCCTCGACCCCACAGGTCGCCTACGCATCTAACTGTTCATGGCATACCTACTACAGCTAAATAATAAAAGCGAAAAAATACCAAACAATTTTTTCTTCCATTTTAAACCTTTTGATTCCTCTTTGATAGCTTTATGTGTTACTTGACACGTCATTCGAGGTGAGATAATTCAATACAGATTAATATCACCCTCCAGTTCCTCTTATCTAATCCAAAACTCATTACATGTCCAAGCGATCCAATTTTCTTGTGAAAATGATTAAACTTGCGATATGATACTTTCGCTTACTAAAAAGAACTTTGAATAAAAACTAAGAAGGAAAAAACAAGTCTAGTAGATAAGTAACTTGAGCTTTGTCGGAACTCATTCAAAATTGTGACCAGCTCAAAAAATCGTAGTACCTACCTAATGGGTCTACTGTTGAAACTTAAGTTACTAGTTTTAAACTACTAGACTTGTTTATTCCTATTTCGTTTCTATTTAAAGGTTTTTTAAGGCCGTCGGGTTTCTAGGCTTTTAATTTATATGTTTTACTTTTTTGATGATTCTGTGCAAAGAGTAGATTAAAAGTGTTATAACATAATATGTACATGTATTTGGTATGGGGTAATTATTAGCTTGATTGTTATAATTAAAAAGTTATTTAATCACCCCTCCATATTTTGTTCGTGGATGAAAATGAAATATCACTCCGATAGTTTTGACTTGACGAATGCAATGATACCTCTATATTCAAAATACATATGCTCGAAACATATAAACCCTCCTTCGCTTCGGGCAGTCGGATCAAAAGTAATGAAGTCATTTAAGTTTGCGCACAGTACTTTGAAGCAGATTGAAACAAAATAAGAGTTAAAACTGAAGTCTCGCTCGACACGTTTCGAGATGATGGACGCGACGATTATAAGCAGTTAGGTCGTAATGACGTAAAAGCATTTTTAAGATCTACCGCCACCGGTGTGTATAAAGCAGACATGTAACTCGAAATGACGCGGCGCCCTATAAGGAACTTTACGACTCACGTAATTCGTGAACGCATTTCCCTTCAGTAAGAAAGTCGTATTACTTATTAACTATAGTAATATATGTGTAATGTATGCTTACTAAGTACCGACAGATAGCGTTGCAGCATTATTCGATCGAATGTGTACTCACTCGAAGCACTCCTCTGATAAGATAAGATAGTCTTATAATCGCTCTATCGTTCACCTAAATTCTAAAAGGTAACACTAAATAAATATTGAATTAAAGTTGTAGTACGTGCCAACGGTTAGGATCTTGCAAAACCACCGTTTGGTTCGAAAAGGTTAATTTATCAGTCAAAATAATCTGCATACGAGGTCGTTGAACTTGGCCGTGACAAGAATTATGAAGCTAATTATTATTACCAACTGCAGCGCCAGTCTCGCTGGAAATTCGACAAAATACGAGACAAGCTAAATTGCTGCAGCTTGCGTATGTTCGTTCAGTGTGCGTACTCAGTGGAATATATTTAGACGGCTTTTCATACTCCAAAATATGAATGCGGTAACGCTTGGTACTCATTTTTTCGAGCATCGCTCTCAATTCACTTTTGTGACAGACAAGTATGACGGACGAGTCGGACTCAGTAATGAAGGGCAAGGTGTCAAGTATCATTCTCTAGAGATGCATTATGTGAAACGCTGACTGAATGTTTGCTTTCACTGTCCATATGAATACATGAAACAGTACACCCACGTCAGCGGCGGAACATGAACACTAGGCTAATTATTACGCTACACTGACTTGTGAAAATTCGAAAGTAACATGCTTTTTAATAGTAACCCTCGGTAAATTTTCCAAGAAAATTTTCATGTCAGTACATTTACCTATTAATCAGGAAAAGAGCAGGTACAATGCAATACTATATCATTACTACTTATTGAATAACACAATGAGCTTTTCAGAAAAATATACATTGATGTAAAACGATAAGCAATAAGCGGTAGCGGTAGCGATAACGCATGTCTTCTAGGCAACCTTCGAGCCACACAATCAACACATTGCTCGCATTTCTCTTATGTCAAGTTCTAATGTGTTACCGTTGCATATTAAAATTCAACATTAATAAAACACACATACATTACACCTGTAACACTTGTGACATAAATATTTCACCGATCAACGTATGTCTCCTTACCTTTTTGCTTGCATAATTTATTACCTTGGTATGTGTATGTGCTTGATCTCGGTCTCAAATCACTTTTCACTCATAAATGACGAGGTTACAGTGCCAGAATCATAATCCTGTAGCTAATCTACCGACATAGTCCATTGGTCATATCAGAAGGAAAGAATCACACGCGTGTGGTAAGGCGGGGTGGTTGTTTATACGGCTAAGAGCCCGTCCTGCCCACTCCCTCGCTCCCACGCGCCATTGTACGTGATCAAACCTTATTTACATCACAATAACGCAACTTTGGTTTGGCGCCATGTCATCCTCAATACTATTCCCTCTTTACTTTTACCAGATTCTCTCAGGACCTTGTCAAAACCAACCCCTCTAGCGGTCGTAATAGAATCTGACCGATGCAATTCAAAGCGCCGCACTCCACAAATTGCTAGTCTCTATCAACTAATAATGATGTTTTCATATGATCATTAAAACAAATGTCATAAAATGTGTTAAAAAACTAAGATTAAAGACAGTATCTGAAGTAAATTCACATTTTACTTTACCTAGTCTCAAAAGTATTCGATTCCCAGTGCTGGTCTTATTTTTCTGGTTTTTCTGTGCATCTATATTTCAGTTTGTATTTTCAATTTAGGTTTTACGGGATGACCGTAAAAGTAAAAATTTGGAATTGAAATAAAAAAATACGATAAGATTCCAAAAACCAATCTCAAAAGTATTGCCAATTTGCTGAAAGTTTCAATCAAATTCGTTATTTGCATCGTATGATGACTTAAATAAAATACGATGAGAATATAATACCCGTAATAGTATCATTAAGTTGTGTCTGCAGAAAATTAAAATATCATTTTCACTTGAGATGTACCTTAATTATACCCTGTTAATGTTATCTCAAGCTACTTATATTCGACAATTTGTTAGAAGCCTGAAACGACCAAAATCTACGAGCCAAAATAGAATTTTAGAACCTTTGTTTTCACAGTTTCAGTTTCACAGTTGAGTAGGTACCATATTTTTAATTTTCAGGCAAGCGAAGCGTGTGAAACAGCCTCCCTAGCTGTTGTTGAGACATTACCATTCCCTCAAGCGAAATCTTTGTGTACCTATATTTATTTGGTTCTGTAAAAGAGCGTTGAGAATATGCAGAGTATTATTGTATTAATATGGCAGAAGCAATATTATGATATGTTTCTGATTCGTTCTCGGAACTAGGTCGAATGCAAGTCGAGACCAACCTACAAATGATAATCGCTGTACAAACAGACACGGCCGGTGGCTAGGTGTCATAGTGTCGGGTTCGTATGTCGTAATGCGATCGCTCGTCACAAATCGATATGCTTATCTCGCCGGCAGTTTGACTTACGATAAATGATTGCATCGCGATGCATCGCCGCCGGCTAATGTTTAATTATGGACTCGCATAATCGTTGCCCCATAACAGGTATTGCATAACGTTTTTCACGCGAATGGTTATTAATGTGAGATTCATGTCATTTGCAATATTGCAACGTAACTTAGCTTTACGAACATTTTGTGATGTCAGCGGACTTTCATTATAGAAATTAAATTCATTTACCATTGCAAAAATCAGCTAGGCTACATTCTCTTCTTTGCTGGGTTGCCAGTCTTGCAATCTAAACAATCGACACAGTACCCAGTTGATGCAAATGTGCGTTGGAATAATGATTGTGGTGTATAATCAGGCATAAATACTCATTTAGCATATTAGATAGTTTCATGCGTTTAAGACAGTCACGCGTTAATAACGACGTAAAGATCAACTTAAGTAATTCGCGATCCGGCATCGCAATGGTTCGGAATAGATTTAGCCACAGTTCAACTGAGAATCGGATTCAATAGGGGTCCCTTTGTGTACTATCGTCATGTCATATAGGTACAGTACACGTGTCTGAGCACACGTCGCTCGCGGTTCAGTGGGCAAGGCTGGCGCAGGTGGGCGAGTAACGGTCGCAGGCCGGCTGAGGGAACACTCTTGCGCCGGTCTTCCCAAGCATGTTTCTGATTACTCATGGGCTCCCGCTCCTAGTGCTTTAAAATGTGGTTTTAGATTTAAAAACCAAATAAGATTAACTGATAAATTAAGAATAATTTAGATTTCAAGTAACTTGGTGTTTTAGTGGGTCATTAGAATACGAATTGACAAAATACCAGAGTCAAAAATTCTTAATAGTATTAGTATTTCTTATAATATTGAAACTGGCATTGGATTGTCAGTCACGAGCACAAGCACAACACACGCACGCAACCTTATAACGTTATAACACCCCTCTTTAGTATGCGGGTCAGAAAAACATTACATACAATCGTAATAATAATGTAAAAGTTTAAAGACATTTTGTGGTTGAAGGTAGTTCTTAAAATGATACACGAATTTCAACATGCCAAATACAAAGCACAAGGCTTTGAACGAATTAGAACGTACACGTACACGAACATACTGGAAAGCTTAAATAATAAATTCAGTCTTTCATTTCGAAACGACGGAGCAAAAGCAGCAACTTTTGCTTTGAAGACCGCAGTCCATCTTAGGCCTCTAGGTTGGCAACGCATCTGCAATACCCCTGGTGTTGCAGATGTTTATGGGCGGTGGTGATCTCATACCATCAGGAGACCCACTTGCTCGTTTGCCATCTACATCTAGTCGAATAAAAAAAAGTCTTAGTCACACATCTACTTCAAATAAGAAACTTCTGCGATTATTTATAAATTTTCTGTAATAAAACCGCGTGTGGCAAAAAAGCGGAGCTGAATAAAATTATAAACTAATTAAGAGAGAAGCAGTACGAAGTAAAAGACGAAAATTAACGATCTGCTTGCGATATTGCTTTTCAGTTCAGTGTTGAATTGGTATTTTATAAAAGTATTCGTAGAAATTTAACGGTAGCATTACATAGGTGAAATGTGCCTTTGAATCGATGAAATAATAAAACGCTCAAGCAACTTTTAGACACGTAATTCCACAATGGGGTGGCTCACCCTTCTATCAGTACTCGTTTTATGGCTTTTAATAATTTGGGTAAGCTGCAGTGATTCGTGGCAGCTGCTCGCAGTAACGTGGATTACTGTGTTTTTTTTAATGTTTACTGAGGTGAATTTGTGAACGATGACATGGGTGTTTGGATAAGTTTATCACTTGTGTAAAGTGTATCGCTAATCGCTTCCAGGTGATATTAAGATCAGTCGCTTTATTGTCTAACGTACTTAGAATCACTATCGTTTTCACCACTTCTTTCACACAATATAAGATGAGGGTAGAAAGAGATGATGAATGCGATCACGAACTTAAATGGAAATATTTTCGGTAAGTGCTTTAGGTTCCAGAAGGCACGTTTCAAATAACGCAAAGTTTGAAATAGATTATATTTACGTACTTAATGATTCTTTCATATAACGCAGTAATATTGTGTTGAGTAATTGTCAAATTTACTGAATTGTTAAAATAAACCTAACCTTACACAAAATGCAGGTTAAATTATAGAAAAATCGCCTAATTTTATTACTTCATTACTACCTAATACCATTAGGTATTTTAACATGTTTACTTTCTAAAATACTTAAAAAATCACAAATATTTGAATAAGAAGCTGACAATTTTTTTTGTATTAGATACTTTTTATAACAACCATATATTACGTACGACAGCTGGATATAAGTAGGATTGTTATCTTGTTCGAAAGCTTGTTATTCGTTTGGATAAATGGAAAAATATTTTGATATAATATGATATCCGATAATAGGAGAGCGTGTCAAAATAGATAAAGTTTAAAAATAATATCGGATGAGATATATAAATATAATGATCATTTGATATGATATAACAATAACAATATTCGGTAACTATTATAAAACTTTTTTGACCATGTTAACTGCGTATCGATTTAAGTCTGGTTAGGATTTCTACAATTTTGAAAAGTAGAAAAATTCTAATAAAATTGTACCTACCTATTATAAAAAATTACGATACGTTTTTTCTCTATTAACTATTCTTTAATAACATGCTCCGTGATATGTATTTATCTCTATTGTCCAAATACTTCCACCGAATTGTAAAGTAGGACTATACTTAAAAGAAAGGGCATTAGGTAATTGCAATATCAACATATTTGTCTAGTTACCGCTAACAAAGTGAATTAGCACTAAGATTTACCGTATGGCCCGCTTTAGTGAATGAAGTTTCATCGCTATTAGACGGTCAATACGCGCCGGGGCACAAAATCCACCGAAACCTGTAACGCAACGTGACAGGGTTCGTTCACCGCTGCGCTGACATGCTGCCTCAATGGCATGGCGTCTAGACTACACGTGGGTCACAATACCTTTATTTGGCTTCTATTTTATGATTTAAATTCGGGTTTTGTTCCGCGTGCCTTGATTTTAGAGAAGCTCGATATATCGGCATAGTTGCACGCGCCATGATCACTAGACTACCATGTCGAGATGATCAGTCGTCTCGTGATCATGGCGCATGCAACTGTGCCGAAATATCTAGCTTTTCTATAATCAAGGTACACTCGAACTCGACTCGACTGCACGCGGAACAAAACCCGAATCTAAATCATAAAATTAGTAATGACCGTGATAGGTAGTCTACATTATTATAGTCTACATTACATATAGGTACATTGTTTTATCTTCTATAGCCTTTTAGGCCATTTTAAAGAACGACCTACTTTCTACCAATAAACTTGACAAAGACAACATCAGAGCCAGAGTCAGTTACAACCCTTTGGCAGACAAACATAAGAGTGAATTTTACGACAGCCACCATCAAATGTACCTTTAAATGGGGGTTGAAATAAAATTAAGTTGAAGGGGATCTCCGATTTATTAAAATATTTAGATCCTTTAGCTGGACTTCCCACGTGATTCGTCCAAAAACATATTCCATTACTTATCAAACGCCAAAATTGCTTTTCAACGAAATCGTAAAGAAATAACCTGTTTAAAGCTGGCTTGCTTGGAGTTAAAAAAATAGACAAATAACATTTGACAGTTGTCCTTGTGCAAAAAATAAATAACGATACAGTTCTATGGATAATTTCTGTGTCACAGTAGAACTTTTTCCAGCCGGTCGTTTTCTATGGGGTACTGGCACTTAACACAGTTCAACTTTTTGAACGCGGTAGGTATATACGACGTAAAAACTGCACAAAACATTTACCACTTTATCAATCTAGCGTTAGTCTTCCATCATTTGAGTCTGGATTTCATTCTTGATCAAAGTATACCCTAAATAGAACACCCCAAACTCAACTAGGTAACGTTTTTCTGTTCTATAGAGTTTTAGTGCATATCAGACTGCTCTATAATCCGACCCTGGATACCATTCTGAATCAAAATACATTCTAAGACAAATATAACAGTCCAAACACAGTTAGATTAAGTTGTTTTGTCTTAGAGTTCTAGGTGCCTAGCTTCTAGCTCCATTCAGTTTGATGGTACCATATTAACGTATTGTCAGCAAACCACGTATAGTTGCCAAGTTTTGTGTCAATGCCATAATAGTCAATAGGTGAAAATCAAGTTCCAAGATTAAGATTCCATTACATCTGTATATCTATTTAATATACATAGTTACAGATGAAGCTAATATAAGCGCGTTAAAGAAGGAAAGCCGTGCTCATAAAATCTAAGCGCTCGAGGAATGCCAGGTAACGGCTACTGGGCGACCACTTGAATTTCCTCCCCGCATAAACATGCCGAGAATTTGCTGAGCTTGCAATTCTGCTCGTTTCCCGTCGCAAAGCCGGTGATAAATGATGAACTTGAACACGAATTCGTAGTTACATTTTGGGTGCTCGAAACATCTTTTAACTGCCTGACGAATCGCATGTATGATCGTTATATAAAACTATTAACAAAGCAATATCTCACAGAAGATCAATCTTACTGCTATGAAAACTTCTGCATATTACCATATCACCAAGCGGCATGTTCACTACAGCCATTACGGAGCGTTCGTGCATTCTTATCTAAACCATACGTTGTGCCATCAACAATTTTACCTTTATTTTGTACTGTCACTCGCCTGAAACACTGTCCATGATTCATATGGATGCATTGCGATAAAATACGAAAGCGTCAATGCGTGTTGAATTTTTCATGGTTTCGTGCCATGCAAAGATCGTTTTACCCTATCATAATTGCGCCCTTTCTATCTATACACGTAAATAATGCAACGTTAAATGTCAGCCTGCCATAACCATAAGGCCATTTATACTTAAATTCTACGTTTGAATAATGTTTGCAATCTGTCGCATTCAAAGCCGATAGCAAAGCTTTCATAGACGTCCGTAGAATATTAACGAGGGCGCTTACGACGTATTAAGTTAAAAATGCCTGCTATAATAGATGTCGAAATACATGGCCAACCAAAGTCTTCCCGGCCTGACAAATCATGCAACATATTAAAGCAGTGCAAAGAATGACTAATTCAGTTATTCGAGAAGCATCAATTTTGCCCCCTCGATTTTGACTGATATGATGATACTATTGGTTTGGTGTGCAGGGCCGTGTTTAAAATTGCTGTATAAGAACTTGGAATATCTTTAAGCTGGCCGTTTTAAAAGGCTGCCAAAGAAGGTTGCCAACATCCGCTTGCAATATAAATGAACTGATCGAACGGGAGCTTGCAATATGGATGAGAGCGGTCTTGTCTTGCCATACCGGTCGGCCGCTCGTGCGGGCCATGTGTGAACACGGCTAATGAGTCTGCAACGGTGTCGATGCGTGTACGTAAACTTGATTAATTTCAAAGAAGCTCTAGGCTAAGGCGAGCTGCTTTAACTAGTAACTGTACCTTCCTTTTATGTGCTTACTCACTTATGAACTAAGTTCTACAGTTCGATATGCCCTTAGTAAGAAAAAGAGATAACAAATGATATGAAAGGGATGATTTACAAAAAGACATAAATCAGCTTAACACAAAGTTGAAGAGAATCCTACCCTGAATAAACATGCGGAGCGAAATATCACAACTGAGATAAGAAACGATATTATACAGTATTCCAGTGATTTAATGCGAAAGATTCTTTTAAAAAGCAAAAGCTCCAGCTCGATAAACCCGGTCGGGAATCGTGAGACCGTCACACGATAAGTTATCAAATGTATTTTTTACACTTCGCCCAATAAAAAAGTATAAAAAGTTAAAGTTTTTATAGGGTGTTTGGGTGTTTATGTAATAAATTTGTCTAATGACGAACAGGATTGCAGGATGTTAGATACACAGGATATCGTAATATCCTTTATCTTTGCTTGATCTGATTATATTACCCTACACTGATTTATCTACGTCATATGCCCGACTCGTAATGGACCACTAGCAGAAACAAATACAAGTTGGAGCATCAGATTTAATGCACATGTTGGTAAGTTGATTTTACGCAAGCTGTTATGTCATATGCGTGTGATTCATAATAACTATGGGAGCAAGTGTAATCTTGATCTACTTTGGAAGTTTGGATGTTTTGCAAAAGAGAAGAAGTCGTGTTTTAAATAGGGGTTAATTATCCGCTAATCCTGTTATTCATAAAAATACAGACAGGTCTATTAGAGCAAAGTGTATGCTTCGCTTGTGTCTGGCGAAGGCGAATTTCAAAGTGACAGATAAAGACAAACATTTGTTAAATTGAAACAAGTATTTATTTTTGAATAAGGAAGACAAAAATATTGTACTGTTTTCATGTATTTTTACCATGAGATAGGTAGGTGGGAAAATAAATGTGGGCACACCGCCTGCTCGATGGTCCGATGACATTGTGGAGACAGCAGGACCGGTCTGGAAGAGAGAGACAGATAGTCGATCTGGGTGGAGAAAGGTTGGAGAGGCGTATGCCCTACGGTGGGCGAAAACGCGCTGAAGAAGAAGAAGAAGAAGATAGGTAGGTACCAAGAAATGCAGCAGGTGCTTGAGCGATGTTCTTTAATACCATGATGGGGTCGTTTTACGATGATCTCTGTAAAACTTGTAATGATAGCTATATAAGTATAGATAGTGATAACAATAAGTTTCTTTATAAAGTTTTAAAATGACTCAACCTAAATGCCGTGTACCGACGAATTTAAACTAAACTAAGTGTTGCATTTCTATTGGCTGTCAGTTCATTAAATCTTAGCGATATTTCAATCCTTCCTCATAACCATGTTTGTGGTTGGTAAAGCAATAAATGCTATTTGCAGAAGCCACAGAACTGAAAGCTTGAAGCACGCGTCTAGTGCCACGTGGCTATGCCTCAACATGCCACAACTGTAGCGATTATAGCAATTATTGTGGCAATGCACGTGACGGGGCGACACGCCGCCCTGCACCCGCTCCAGTGTTGCCATAACAAAGGATGTTATCCCATAATTAATCTGACCACCTTAATAACCTTATGGTGATGACGTGTTTATGTAAATTAAAGTGGCTTTAATTTAAGACAACATGATCAGTTAACTAGCCTAAAATAAGTTCAGACAAGTCATCATCATAAGTATAAAGAATGCCACAAAAAATATTTGGTCGGATGTAAAGGGAGTATAAAGAGCGGCAGGAAGTTGTTAATAAACGTTGAAAGGCGGATCTCGTAGGTGTAGTACTCTTTTATCTTCGTATTGTGTGTGACAAAGCCCAAATTTTGAATAACCACCTCTGGATATCGCGAACAATCGATCTCAACGGCATGGATCACATGCTGCGCGCGCGCCATAGCGACCATTGTGCCCGAAAAAATACTGAATAATGGAACTTTCCAGCATTGTCAGAATAAAAAACGCAGATTTCGTAACAGGACAATGCCGTAGCGTAAAGTTCGTGATCATGCAGAAAATAAAAATGCTCGTGATTGCGGACCACCGAAATACAGTGGGAAGTCAAGTTTCGAGCCATCACCCAAATAAGTGGTCTATCAATTTTTAAACAAGTTCCTATCAAATGAATATGTTGCTAGAGTCGAACTTTCAAATTTACAGACACGTATATTGGCATTATTGTTTTGTGACAAGCAAACGATTATCAACTTTAGGGTGGTAGACCACATATTTGGCTGATGGTACCTATAGTTGCGACTGCTGCGAGTTAGATCGATATAGGTAAGATTCCGTTTCCTTCCTTCCTCGAGCGACAAATAATGCGGTGGAGAGGTGAACAAAGGGCAGGACTTCCGATCAGCTGCCGCGCACCCCTGTTTTTTACAAGGCTTCATCAAATATGTTACTAACGTGTCAAAGTCGAAAATGACTTCTCCCTAAAACAGGAAAATAATGTGAGGCGCGGCAGTGTGGCCTAAAATTTGACGGTCCATTTGCTACGCTGGTTAATGTTTAACATAAATTATCATATATCGCGTGCTAAAAAATATGTTAATTAAACGTGACCATTCTCGTCAGCCCAAAGGAATACTTCCAATATAACGTACCCTAGTTAATAGTAATAATGTCGAAGGGGATGGTTCACGCAAATTTGTTGCTGTGGTTACGGGACAAGGGAAAGGAACTGAATAATGTGAAGTAACCGTTAATTCTCCCCAAACTACTATGAACTTGTGTGTTCTTTGTATATTGAGTGAAAGCGATTATCTTTATACGTCATTTATTTTAGCTTGCATCAATACTCTAGAGAAAAGACGTAATATGTTCAACAAATTAAAAAAAAAAAACTACGTAATGACAATTATGATTTGTATGGCTTAAAACTACATTAAAGAACAAGCGTTTGTATACGCCTCTGCTTGTAATTTAGCCTTAAGTTATATATCGATTGCAAGAAAATTATATTCGATAAGTATATTAGCAACGCACCGTATGTTGGGAACAGGAGGGTGGCTTAAATTTATTACCGAAGATTCTTCTGACTTACTCCATTGCGAGCATCAACGATCTCTAATTCGATCATCGTGTTTATTGCCTGCGTAAATCTCTTCGGAATGATTTCGCGCATTCAGGTAGAGAGATAATCATAATTAATTATATAAAAAAACATAAACGTAGGTACTTACATTGACACCACTTCGATTGAAGTTCTAAAAAATGTAATTCTAGCTCGGTCGTCCGGGTAGGTACTGTTTAAAATAAAAATTGATTTATGAAGTAAAAGAATTTCTTTAACACAACCGGTTGTGTTGCTCTGAAGATGAGATCTGGTTGAGTTCGAAACGCGTCAGTGTATTGTGGTGGTGGTGATAGATGAGTTTGTGTGATTTGTGTGTTCTTACAGTGTGAAGGTGGAGGAGTTCCTCCTGCAGTTGCATGAACACGCATATCTTGCATAAACTTAGCTCATAAGGTCGCGGGTGAGCAAAGAAATTATTTTAGTTAATTGATATGGACCTCCGCAAAGTAACACCTGATTCAATAAATTATTTAAAAATTGATCTATCAAAACAAAATGAACTCTGAAGTTTTCAAGCTAAAATTTAAAAATGGATCACTTTTAGAGGATCTGTAGACTGCAAGAAATATAAAATAATATAATTCCTTCCTATATCTTCGAATGACACAAAAAGTACGTCTAGGACGATTTACAAATTGCAGTGTCGGGAATGCATGTAAATTCTATCCAGTTAGTCGGACACCTATCCTGTATGTGTACGTACCACACGGTGTATAATTAGCGTGGGCTTTTAAAGGTCATTGTCGCAGCTGCACTGGATCGACAGGAACTAGAATTAAAATAGTCCTATTGTCTACACTCCTGTGTTAAACCGGTTAATTTCATAGCTTTAAATAATTTAGTCGTATGAGAATCGCCGAAGTCGCTTGAATGTGTTCCCAGAAATTGCATTGTGCAGTAAATGCGATATGGCAATTGAATAATAATACGCTGTCGGTTACAGCTAACTCGCAATCGGATAACTGTGAGAATATTTTGTTTCGAATACGAGAGAACTTTAGCAAGCAACCGTAACTAATCGCTTGCGAAGATATTAGCACCTAGCTACGTGTCGGTTGGCTCGTTTATTACAAAATTACATCTCCCATTAAACAATAACTACGGGAGCCGCTTTGAAATATAAATCAAAACAATCAATCAGGATGCTAATGGCTGTAATAATTTGTGTTGGTACGTAGCTATATAGCGGGGCATCGATAAAGTAGTATCAAAACAGCTATTAATTAATGTAATTTGTACAGTGTGATGTATCATTATCGAACAAATAATTGCATGTGCAGCAGGATTCGATAACAAAGATTCTCGGGCCGTTATTTTCAATCCTGACGCTATACGAATGGCTACTGCTCCATCTCCGTCATTCGCAATTATTTTTTTGTATTAAGTATGCATATAAAGATTCATATTGGTTACCTACCTGGACGCCTCGATTCTAAGAATAGTCTGACAAAAAATTGAGCTTCCCTGTTTGTTTAAAGTTCCCACAATGAAGACGGACGAGAGGGGTGAGCATCTCAAGTGTGGTTTTTGTCTCCTCTGCTATTTGTGGAGAGATAATAAAATTTTAACGCAACTAGTCCCCAAGTACTTAACAGAGTCGGTTCAAATACTTTCATTATGTTTTACCGCAAATTATAAAGCGCACCTTCTTTCGCAATATTCCGGTTATTCGGTAGCGATATTGCACTCCGCTTACAACGTATTGGTTTACAGGCCGCACTAAGCCTTTTGTGAGGTATTATTTTTCATAATTTATTCAGGCACAACGTATTAGGTTTGAAGCCGTTAGTTAAAGCTGCCGATCAGATTACGGGCTAAGCCTTGCTTAAGTTTCCGTCGCGCTGCAATGCTTTAAAAATACCTCTTACTGTAATTTAATAACTTACATACACAATGAACAAAATGAATCGAGAATATTTCGTCCAGTGCAAACACAACACCTCTGCAAAGATTATTCCCTAGAAATTTGCATTCAAAAAGACTTCACGTCTCGTTTCTTTGACGCGTTTCATTTTTCATACATCTGCCAAATGTAATGAAATATTTGCCTACCTTAGCAATGCCGTATATAATCTTATTTTTGAAAAACATTTCGAGTACCTAGTAACTTAAATTATTTTTGTGATATCTTGTATAAGTTTAGGAAATTGTAAATCCTATAATATTTCATATATTACACGAAGAAAAATTGGGAGAAAGTAAGCCTTTGAAGAGAAAGAACGGAGGTCTAGCGGATAAGCGGATTCTTGACACGTACTATAGTCATTAAATAGCCTGCAACCAAAGTAACACCAGCACCGCTTGCTACAAGGAAAAGCTTAAGAGTATCGGGAACGAAAGGTGACACCGATGCCTGTGGCCATATATTTATAGGTGACTAGGTAGGGTTTAGAGTTAAGAAACATTATTATTGAGCAAGCGCTGTATAAGGCAGATCGGCGTGCAAAACGCAAAGCAAGTTAGATTCAAAAGGTTACACTAAATACATTTGTATGCATAAATAAGGTGAGATCATGATACCTATCTAAAATCTATATGCACTTACAGAAAAGTAGGTTAGTAGGTGCCGAAATATGTAATTTAGAGCTATTAACTGTCACATATTATCAATTAAAAATATTCTTATTCAATTTAGGCACTAAAAAACGAGCACTTAAAAATGTCAAAAAATCTACCATCATCTACCAGATGAATCTAGCACGAATTCAAAAGGTATATTTTTTCAAAACAAATCTACAATGTTATTTTAATGGCAAGTATTTAACTATTTTTTTTAACTAACAGTATCAACTAATTGCTATGGACCCAATCTTAGCCTAGTTAAAATAGTTGTCAAAGAGCAACAACAATGTCATAACCAATTTGAGAAGGCATTAACTGATTGGGCTTCAAGGACGGGTCCGGGTAAGTGCAATTTTGAATATCCACTTAGGAATACTTTAGAGATAAGTCCCATTTGGCGTGTCCGCTTATGAGGCCTCGTTAAGCACGCAAGACCCGTATACATTGACGAGATCCTTATTATGATAGACAGCAATGACGTTCGGCCAGACTAGAAATACTGTATCGGATATAGTGTATCCAATGCAAAATAGGCATTCATGCCATTTGAAGACTAAACTGGTAAGATAGGATCCTCTGATAACATCAATTTGCACATGAATCCCAAATTTGCTAGATGATACACTTATCTATTAAATTGGTACGTGTGGTAAAACCGAGACCATAGAATGGGCTAGTAAGTTTGACAAGGGGAAGCGAGTTTGTGATGATCAGATTGTAATTTTAGTCCAGCACAACGTTATCTTGGGATTAGATTAACCACTTAGAATCTTGTGTTGGAATCAAATAGGCAAGCGAGTATCGTAAGATTTTAATCTCGTCCGGTACTATAGGGAGCAATATACTTAAACACAAATGAATTTAATAAATCAGTTAAAGTGGTTTAATTATTCTTTCATGCTTTTCCTCGTTTATTATCGAATCGTTTTATATGCTACACGATTTTTCCATTCAAATACACATTAAGGGGAAAGGTAAAGTAATAATGGCAATAAAGTCAAAATTATACTTTCGAAGTTAATTAGATGACGTATCGGATTGTTGATTTATGACAAATTGTATATTAATCAAGAGATGTGTGTTTTTATCTAGAGTTGTACGAAGCAAAGCATTATCCAGTTAAATATAATTTCTCCTTATCCGAGATGCGGGCCACGGAAACACTCTATAATTTCCTCCCATACAATATTTAAGGAGGGCAGTGATTTATGGTGACACTATCGTTCCTTCTCTATCATTATTTGAGTGTTAAGGTTAGAAGAGATCCGCCGGTTTTGTTCATAATCGGTTTTATGAAGCTTCTTAATACCCCCGATACTGGCTATAAACTACTTTACTACCATTACACGAATTAATGTCATGTCAGATTTAAAAAATGTGACCAGCCACGACCACCATCGTTGATTATTTGATGTGATTGTTTACGAGTTTATCTTTATTAAACAATAATCCAAGAGCCTGAAAACGTCAACGATATTGAGAGAATTTATTAAGACTCGAATTCCTTGTGAGTTTAAAGGCGAGGGGACGATTTAGTATCTTGACGATGTTGTATACGCTACAAGGGGTCTTTCTCACGCGGCAGATAAATCAGGCATGGGAAATCTATCGCATATTGTACTGTCACAGTACTCTTTGTCTGCGACCATACAACACGCCTGACATTTGATCGTTTGCGTACGCGACCCACCTAGTCATTTATGCAGAGACACTGAATAAATCACCGCCTAGCCGTAGCGTAACGTCTGTCATTTTTAACCGACTTCAAAAAAGGAGGAGGTTATCAATTCGGTTGTATTTTTTTATGTTGTTACCTAGGAACTCGGTCATTTTATGAACCGATTTGAATTTTTTTTTTGCGTTCGTCTAGGAATGTCTTCAATTAGGTCCCATAAGAACCAAATCAGTATCTGATGATTTGATCTTAAGGAAATCGAGGGAACTCTTCAAATGTTGTAGGGACACCTATAGTAAATTGGGTATATTTAGTAGTAACTCGTGCATTTGCTCTTGAAAATCATCATTTGGTGAAGTGGAACTGATAATGAAGACCACAGTTGACTATCGGAGTTACTACTCAATAATAAGTATTTCACGGGTTGAATTTTAATTACTTTAACACAGTTGCTAAGCAATTTATGCTCCTCGTAATGCAGATAGTAAAACGGGTGGTGAAGCACCAGGACTCCTCAATAATGAACTTCTGTGTATCTGGAAAAGCAATCTTTCGTAAAAGTTGACGGGCAGTTGATATTAAACTATTGTATCTTAGATTATTTACACTAAAAAGCTGAAAAAAAAATTATAACAAAAAATTGAAGCGACTACAAAAAAACCATGAAAATAATGGTGGACCTATAATCGTCTACCTCACATACAATTCTACGAGTATATTGGGCTTTAATCACTCCTGCTGGCTCTTGCTGAGACACCGACTTCAGACTGGTAGAAAATAATTTCATGGTTTTTTTGTAGTCGGTTCAATTTTTTGTTATAACATTTTTTTTCCAATTTATTTTGAGTTCTTTGTATATGATCGGCTTTATTTTAAACAGGTTTACTGTTTAATTAATTCAGTTGAGTTCAATTCGTTTCTTAGTTTCAAAGAAGGCTGATAAGAACTTTATCGGCCAACGAACTAACAACAATTGCGCAAACGTGGCAAACTTGCAGTCACACTCCGAATGATGTAGTTTATCTAATTGTAATTGATTCGGCCACAGTTCGACCTCAAATTTAGTTTCATTGTTTACTTTGTTACTCGTTATTCATACTTAACGATGATATGATACTAGAGAGTGACTAGTGATAGTAAACAATACTAAAGCGTACGTAAAAATGTACCTAATCCTGACTTAAAGGTCAAACAAAAGGACAAAGAAAACAACATAGAAACAACATTTAGCTCTTATCTTCAGGTGAAAGGTTGTACGACGAATCGTGAAGTATCCGCTTACGAAAAACGATGTCAGGTCATCTAGGTGAGTACTTAGCTGTTTGTTTGTCCAACCGAAGCGTACGTCCCACTTTGTTATTCTTTTCGAAGTGCATTTAGACGATGACAAATTGTCGGTGACATGAAAGCGACTAATATTTACTCTGTAATGTTGCCTTTCCTGGTTTGGAATGTTTTGGAGTACACTTATGTAATGTTCAGTGCAGTTTACCTACTAGAATAATGTTTTAAATACGTTGTACTCATTGTTGTTAGTATACAATACATAATAAAAAGTAATTCTTTATTTTTTAACACATTCTTCTTTTTATTTCGCAATCCACGCACTCATAAGCATCCGTATAGAAGATTAATACCGACCGCCCAAAGGCAAAATTTTATATTCCGATCGGGTAATGTTAACTAAGTTATTTATTACATTGGTGCTTGTATATCTTCGTTTTTTTTTTAATTTGTTGAATAAATTATTGTTTTAATTGGACGCCATTTTACTGTTTCTTAAGTACTTAGTATGCCACCACTTGGCACCCATCTAGGCTATTGCTAGATACATAATTTATAAAACGGAGCTAGCTTAACTTTAATTTTCAATTGGAATCCAATCACCATATTATAGTGAAGCGATAGCGGTGATCAGATTTACGATTGTTTTATGTAAATGTTAAACGGAGTCCCGTGGACTGTAATTGATTTTGAGACTTGTGCAATAGATAAAATTTTCAAATAGGATTTTTCGAGTTCATAAACTATCTGAACACGACTCTATTGTTAATGGCATAGAAGCGTGTTTAGATATTTTTGATAAAATTTTTGCTCACAAGTTTATGAACTCAACTGTACGGACTTATCACGCAAAAATATTATGTTTTGATTGCTTCGATGTTTCGGCCGCACAACAACGTCGATCTCAACGTGGGCAATTTTTTTGCGTGAATAAGTCCCAGGAGGATCTAACTATGACTGAAAATCTTAACCTTTCTTGATAATGAAATATCAATTAGAATATTAACATTTTGCCATGAAATATTTTGGGAAGAGTACTTGCATGTTTTGTCAAAAATAGTTGTAGGATGTGATATTTTGGGAAAGTTTTTTGCTCATACATTAGTAATCCGATCAGAAGTAGTAATACTCCTTTTATACGAGTATTAAAGGTGGAAAAAGAAGTCACATTACTATGCTAGCATCTTAAAGAGCTTCGCTTAGGTACTGCTAAATACTCGCGCGGTCAAACGAATTCCGAGGCGCGAGCGACCATCCTGTGGCATTGGATGGGGAATTATCTTCAAGTTTTTGTACTCCGCATTGGAATCTGGGTTTTTTTTCCTCGAGCAGGCCCGTTCGAACGCCCAAACAGGTTTTTAGATAGCGTTCAGCAATGCATCACCCTGGAACGTTTTTGTGAGGCGGCGCTTTCAAAAAGTACAAGATAATGATTCTGTGGTCCTTTATTCAATGAGGATTCATTTACGTTTGGTTTTATTGGGAGGCTCTAGGCTTGCGTGTTGTGGGATGCTGCGAGTGTACGAGTCAGTCGTGGGTGTAATGCCGTGGTATTATGAGTTAAGTCGATTTGAACTTTTTTGATAAGATGACAGGCATAAGGTTACCAGATTAAAAATTTAAAACCCCAGAGAAAAGCCTGATTTCCTTCAAAAAGTAGTCCGAATTTGTGATAATTTTGTGCTTGTGCCCTGAGGATTTGATTCTAAGGGAATCATGCTCACAGAGACGGATTTAAATAAGACTTCGGTTTTGTTCTTTTTAAATAAAAAGATTTGAAAAATTCACTTTTATTGAAAATTCAAAAAATTCTGGGACTTCCTGATTTACGAAATCGGGTAGTAATTCTGAAAAAAAAAAGTAAAAAAACCTGATATTTGGTATCCCTTATTTTGCCCTTTGGTTTTATTTTTTACTAGACTTTACCCCCGGCTTCGACTCGAAAACTATTCGATCTGGTAGTTACAATTGAAATTCCGGAATTTTACAAAATTTCCTGGGAAATCCCAAAATTTATATCGTTATCTTCATTGAGGTTGTGTTTACAACAACTGTCCAAAATTTCAAGACTAAACCCAGCGGTTGAAATTTCAAGATTTTATCCCTATTCCGTATCATCATCATCATCATCTCAGCCTATATACGTCCCACTGCTGGGCACAGGCCTCCTCTTAGATCAAGAGGGCTATTCCGTATACGCCCTATATATTACGTGTATGCCAAATTTCATGCAAATCCGTTCAGTAGTTTTTGCGTGAAAGAGTAACGAACATACATCCAAACAAACATCTATCTATACAAACTTTCGCGTTTATAATATTAGTGGGATAGTGGGATTAGTGGGATTTGAGTTTAAGCTGAGAAGAGGATCAATTAATGAATTCCCCGACATAGTTACAATTACCACAATCATTGTCTGAATTAATACTACTTAAATGATCAGCCCAAATCAACTTAATAACAATGAGATCCAATAATTATTATCAATTAATTCCGTGTTTTCTTAACTAATGATGCCTATTTCGAAACTCCAATTGGGCTAGATTACAATATTTACCAACCAAACCAAATGGATGAGATTGACTTACCTACCTCTCATAGGATTAAATCGAATTAAAACTGGTTGTTTTTTTTTATCATATAGGTACCTAGTAGACAAAGAGAATGCGAGTCACCTCATGGTAAGCAATCTTCGCCGACCATAGACAACTAGGCTCTGTGGGACATACTAATGTGTAGCCAATTTTTTTTTAATTCACTTTAGTAAACGATAATAACTACCTTCTATAGCTACTTATCTACCAATAAGTATAACTATGTCATCAACAAATACTAAGCTAAGGGCTAGAGCTTACGCAAGTGAAGCATACCTAGCTGTAGATAGAGTTTAGTGACTGATAAGTAAGTATTAATTAATTTCAGGTCAGTTCATTCAGTACTTTGGCTAGTATTATTTTGGTCTGATTACATTGATAGAGGGTTATCAGTGTTGCCACCCACTTTGTTTAGACCTAGTTTTATCCATACTATAGTCTTGATACCTGCACAAGTAGGTATATACATGAAGTAAACGTGATAGTGATAATTTATTAATGTTATAAAAACAACACCTGTCTTAGATAAAGCGAGGTTGATAGGAATGCAACACACTTATGATCCGAAATGAAATTTTTATAAAAATTTCTCAGCGTTGATCTCAATTTTATAGGCTCTTAGAAAAGGCAGATTCCTTGTCGAAATTTTGAAAACAGAAAAATTTCCACGACGAACTACTCTACCTAAAGAGGGGATCTACATATAGTGTCGTTAGGTTATGTGATGGTAGCTGAACAAAATAGGCAACAACAGGCAAAAATAATTAGAGATACTCACGGACTGGTACTTTCTTGGGATCAAACTTCTCTACGATGCCGTTGATCGCTTCTATCTTCGCCTGTGCAACCTTAGACCTCTCCGTAATCCCTTGGAGCTGCGCCGTGAGCTCGCTGAATATATCCTCGGCCAGAAGCACGAGGGACGCGAGCTGCCGTAGTGCATTACTCAGGGTACAGTTCGTGACCGCTTGCAGCTCCTCATCGGTGACTCGAGCCCTACCATCCTCATCCCGCAAGCTAGTTCGCGAAAGGAACTTCGGCTCTACCACACGCTGCACGAAAGGCATCGCGACAAGTCTCAGAACACCTTGAGCCACTTACTCGCCCATCCCCGCGCCGCGAATAAAACGTAATTCCATCCATTCAACACACAACACAAAAAACGTCAGGTAACCGCCACTTTGAATTAACCGACATCCTGACCGGTGAACTTTCACTGAATACCTATGTAGGTTTAGTGCTATACAGTTTATGCTTCGCTTTAATTGATTATACAACGATTAGGTCAAGTTGTTTAAGTGAAAAAGTTCGTAGGAAACTTTATAGTTTCACGCAATCCCGCCATAACGGTGTGCAACATGCCGCAACCTCTACGTCCCACAGCTGCCGGCCGATTGAAATTGAAATGAATGAACTCTGTTTTCGGTGTTGCTATAAGAAACTTTAAATTTCCCGCGGAACAATTCGATATGATTAAGTTAAAAATACATTATATTGTTACAAACAGTTATTTTTTATTGAAATCAAATTTACTTCACAGTAAACTTGTCCATCTATATTAAGTATTTGTTGGACGGGTAAGGGGTTATTTAAAATATTATTCAACATTACCATATTTATTTTGTAGCTAATTTTGATTTACGACATAAATACCTAGGTATTTAATTTCCGATTTTTTTTTTATTTTTTATTGAAAAGAAAGAAGAAAAGTAAGTACATATGCAATATTTTAACCCGATATAATATTTCTATATAATATGAATGGAACAAGCCGTGATGGCCGAGTGGTTTGACCTATGGCCTCTCAAACAGAGGATCGTGGGTTCAAACCCAGGCTCGCACCTCTGAGTTTTTCGAAATTCATGTGCGGAATTATATTTGAAATTTACCACGAGCTTTACGGTGAAGGAAAACGACGTGGAGAAATCTGCACAAACCTGCGAAGCAATTCAATGGTGTGTGTGAAGCCCAAAGCCCTCTCATTCTGAGGGGAGGCCTGTGCCCTGCAGTGGGACGTATATAGGCTCGAATGATGATGATGATGATGAATGGAACAAGTACCTACTTCATTGCCCGTAACTTTATATGGAAAGAATCATGTTGTTTTCCGGATTTTTGAAATGTCATCTTATAGAATGGAGTAGCTTAGATTACTTTAAAAAATAAAACTGAGGAAAATTCTGTTTCAGCAATAGGTACATAATTTACTTCATGGCAAAAGAAAATTATGGAAAACTATAATAATAATAGCATATAGAATTCAGACAAACGATATAGAACCACGAATTCAGCATACATTATTTCTGAATCTTTTTAAGTCTTTTGTTTTTAAATAAGGAACGTAATATATTAAGAATGGATTTTTATCCTTAAATCAAAATAATAATTAAAATACTGTGCAAATTATTTTCTTTTTCCCCGACAGCATTTTATTTTATTGTACTGGTCACACTTGATAACTACGGTGCCATCTACCGAGCGCCACACAGACTACGACGTTGACTCTGCAGCTTACGATAACGAAAGTCAAAAATGTATGAGCCAGTCACAGTCTACTCTATTCAAATTCGTTCTCAACAAAAGCCACTGATGGCGCTACCATTTAGCTTTGTAATAGATTTGAACTGGACAGGCTTATGCCCGTGGCGTGGATACACCCCCATGGAAGACTAAATAGCGGCGAAATAAGTATGTACTACTTGTGGTACTACGTATCGGACCACGCGAAGTTTAGGGTTCCGTACTAACTAATTAGTGGCGAATACGTACCTACTTATTCGTTATTAAATTTTGACTGACTACTTTTAACTTGTAAGTACTACTTAAGTTGCGGTAGTTTCGTTTTAAATTCGTTATAATGTAATTATTATCGTTGTTTGAATATTTGAAATTTTCTACGTAAACGTACCATTTAGAGGCATATTTATGGTTGCAATCATTTTAAAATACCAATGCAACCACATCTGCAACTCATACCATGGGAGTTAATTAAATAATGGTATAAACTTAATTCTGGAATAAATTATTTTCATTTCAGTTCATTCAAAAAGTAAAACATCAGTATTAGCACAAAAAATATTTTATTAAGTACTTACATTTTATAACAAAGCATTTATTTAGACGATTATCCGCGACATCAAACCATATCGACACACCTCTAAAATTTTATTGCATACAACTTGTTATATTTTGGAGCACAGGATATTAGAGCAAGATAGATACGTAAGTTAGTACTTCTACGTACGTAAGTGTACAGTGGTAGGACATATTTCACTGTCATGGAAATCTATCTCTATCATGAAACTGCATGCAGAATGTCGAACTACATACATACATCTATTAAGTCTCACGATCGAGATGGATCTCGAAAACACCGTCATTCGACATCAACCCACCTGCGCGGTAATTATTACTTTTAGGTAATACTGCTAGGTAGGTAGAGTCGAAAAGCGTACCTACGCAGACATTAGTGCGTGCATGTACCTACGTGTAGAGTTTGTAAAGCATAATATATTAAGTACTTTCCTGTTGCCATAGCAAATTAAATCGTTCATTACCCTTGCTGGTTTTTGTTGATAGCATTGATCGTAGAGATACGCATAACTTTGAAAAGGATAGTTATTTATAGGGAAATGAACAAGGGAAAAATCGCTTTACAAGCTTTTATTTGACTCGCAAGTCGTAAGCTTGTGAGTTGTGGTTTCAAAATTTGCGAATTCTCCGATTGAGCTGAAACTTGGCATACCTATATAAGTTTGGTGGCAATACAATGATCTTGGTACTAAAATTCTGATCGTGCAGAATCGTTTCCATAAGATAAAACTCTTCAACGGTTAATAACACTGACAACTTGGCACGGATAAAAAGTATGTAGTTTGGATGACAATTCAAGTAGAGTCAGATAAAAGCTTGTCTTAAGAATGACATCCCTGACAAAAAAATATATATTTGACAAGTCTAGAGAAGAAATAGTATAATTTTTATCGAGGGACTAAAATAAGCCAATATATACCCGATGTGGTTAGTTACCCGAGCTTTAGCGGGGGTGTCTATTTATCCGAGGGTTTATATTGACTTTTAGTCTCGAGGTGAAAACTCTATTTTTCACTAAGTTTGGTTTTTGGAATCTTTTTGTATTTTTTATTTCAATTCCAAATTTTTATTTTTACGGTCATTCCGTAAAATCTAAATTGAAAATAAAAACTGAAATATAGATGCACAGAAAAAACCAGAAAAATAAGACCAGCACTGGGAATCGAACCCAGGTCCTCGGCATTCCGTGATTCTTCGTGAGCGGTTAGTTCCAATGGAATGCCGAAAGTTTCTCGATGAGGGCTACGGCATAGATGTCGCTAGCGTCACTGCTTAAGTGGCTAAATAAGAAACAAACAAGCTGAGATATGTGGTGCATAGGGGAAATTCATGTCTGTACCGTTGTCCAGCAGTGGTGTAGCGGTATAGCACGCGGCACGGAATGCCGAGGACCTGGGTTCGATTCCCAGTGCTGGTCTTATTTTTCTGGTTTTTCTGTGCATCTATATTTCAGTTTGTATTGTCAATCTATTTTTCACTTCGATTGCGAGAAACAAAGAGTAATTAATCGTTTATGATTTACGCTCTACAACAATTTCAAAGTTTTCGCGGTTTGTATTTTTTTCCAACCAGACACAGATATAACAAAATCGCATCGGCGAAATGGTCCATACACAAACTGGAATAAATAGAATGGCGCTACCTTCTATGCGGAAAAAGCGTAGAACTAAGACCACGTAGACTAAGAACGTAACATTTTCGTCATGAAAATGGTCCACACACCATCTTATTTTATGCCAAAAACTAATCAAGTACTGGCTGTTTGAGTTTATCTAAATCACTCGAAGTACTCACTTTACTCTCGCCTCGTAAGGCTATATTGACCTACTTTTAGAGCATGAGAAGTGAAAATTAGGATTAGGTACGATTCTTCTATTTATTAGTAACATTTGACCGCTCTATTGTCTGCGTACACGCGTTTCTTTATGCGAACTGAGTAACGGTAAGTGTTAGTACAATCAAGAAAAGCACATGAAAAGCGAGCTACGTTAGACAAGGACGACATTTATTCTTTTATAAGTACATAATTTATTGGTTCAAATTCATGGTTATACCATACAAGCCAGTTTTACTGGCGAGCAAATCATTAAAAATAATTACTTATGTTTATTGTTCTAAATTTCAGGCTCCTTTGGGCAGGAAAATTCAATTGGTGATTCACACTTTTTTAATAAGTAAAATGGCTTTCATATACGAGTGTACTTAGTCAATATTTCCATACAATTTTAATCAGAATAGTTGAAATGAAAACATTTTTTCATTGCAGTTAGCCAAAGACACCACACACTTCGAGAAACTTCCGATGGTCAAAAGTAATGGATACCTATATCAATCAATTTCATATTAATTACTATGGAATTATATCAACGGCACTCTGCCGCAACCTCATAGCTTGTCTTTGATCTGAGCATCCAACTATTGCCAAGTAGTTATCATTAACTTTTGGGGATATTACTAGATGTATTGTAATTTTCAGCATACCTAAACCAAGCCGCGGACCGTGTCCTTAATCCCAGGCTATAAGATATGTTTTGTCTATAATATTATCAACTTACAACTATAAACAACTACTAAGACTACGTCCCATATCCGCTTTAAACCAATGGCAGTATTTCGGTATTGATACCTTTATGGATTACCTAAACTTTTAGACTAACATATAGCTAAAGGCTACACACCTCAAATCGTCACATTTGGTAAACAGTAACAACGATAACTATGGTGTGTTGCTATCATTAGTAGAGTAAGCTAGCTAATAAGTACACATAATACCCCACTTAAGGTGGCCACAATTTTGTATTTTAATTGAAATAAAATCCATATTACGCTGATGTTGTATCAACAATTCCATATTGGGTATCGGACAACATAACCTATCGTCCATGTACTTTCTCAACCTCCTATCTACCTGAATTGTATCCAACAAATCAACACTCTATCATACTTAATATAAAGATGATTCTAAAGTAATTTAATGTGACCAAATACGAGGCTAACAAAGTACATGGACGCTATTTAAGTTTTAACAATAGGTACAGGTGGATTCAGGAGACGTGATCGGATTCAAACTTTACACAGCTCAGTAAATAAATGTATACAAGTCTTCTTCTTAACGCGCAAATTAAATTTCCTGTATATGGCGACCGGTATGTTATATATACAATACAATACAATAACTCTTTATTGCACACCAACACAGTAAGCAGTAAGTCGTTTGTGTTCTTTTTACTGAGTTTTACTTGTAATGAATATTACTTGTAATCTCACTAATCACTGCTACAAGCGCTAGCCTACATGTACTGAGTTGGTAAGGATTGGTCCTGGACAACACCACCAGAATCACTCTGTATAAAACAAACTCATTCTACATTATATCTAACAAGCAAGAGCACAATATTTCATTTCTAGTTAGAAAAATCCTTTCAAACATTAAATTCCTATAAAGCTATTTATTTTATTTTTCCAAAGCACACATTTCAATACAGAACAAATCGTTCTAAGTTTAGGTACTAGAAGCGAAACTTAAATGTATATGGTATTGTCTAGTGGAACCATTGCTTGGTTTTGTAAGAGTAGGTATTTTTAAAAATATTGTTTGGAAGTAACATGGTAGCCGAATGCTTCATAAAAAAATAAAGTTAATAGTAAATTAAGTCCGGATGATGTAGAGCTTATGTTAGCTATGGGTACAAACCATAATAATATGACGCGTGCGTGCAATGTGCGTATGAATTCGCCACTAGAGGCGCTAGTGTAGCGTGAGGTCTCCGAAATGTCAAATCTCATAGTTTTTGAGTGAGCTACTTAAGAGCTACTTAAAAACCTCACGCAACAGTGCGCCATCTAGTGAGACAAAAAACGATAGCCCTCATTAGCGCTGCTCATTCATACTATTTCATCCACCCGCTCCGTGCAAACCGCGTCAGCTAGCGTAGGCCCTTGTAGGTACTTAATTTGTGTCGATAATTTATTGATTTACAGTGTGCACTCAAAAATAATTCCGACACTAGCTCCACCCATCAACCGCCACCCGCGTAGGGTCAAAAGTATCAAATGTATCATAAAAACAAACTAGGCTATAAAGTAGAATGATTTGCCGTAGTCAGCTAGATAAATGATATTAATATTGTTTCTTAAAATTATGTAGTATGAATTATTATAGTTCCGTTATATTCAGCAAAATGAAATATTGTAGAACGCTACGTTGGAGGAAAAATTTTCACTAATCTTGTTTTCTCCGCTATTTTATCATTTTATTATGATGAAAAATAAAATGTTATAATTCCATTGACTTATTTTACTTAAATTGCATATAATATCGAAAGAAAATTATCAAAAACCGAATGCCTCTTAATTGAAAACTAAATTAATATTATGTATATATGCGGAGGCTTTTTGTAATAAATCTACTAGGGTCTTCACTGGGATTACTATATGTGTTAGGTACAATGTTTCGCAAAACCACTTAAATCTAATGTATCTGCCTCACTATTCGCTTTCATTTTTAACATTTTTATTAATACACTTACCTATGTCTATGTTATACTGAGCTTAACTTTACGTAAATATTATAAACAATAACATTACAATTTGGCAACTCATTGTTCTAGTGAAATAAGATGAAATGTAGAGACTCCACCTTAATTTCTTGTCAATTTTCGTACAAAAGTACTTAAAGACATCATTTAGGCTGAAAGTCCCAAGTCAGTTGGATTAAAACTTACCATGATATACAGTCAAAGCTATTCTATCGAAATACAATCACAGTAAGAATATAAACTTACTTAAATCTTTTAATCAAATCATCAACATAGACTCTTAAAGTCTTTTTATATTAAACTACAAAATATTTTGCAAATCCATCAACGCACTGCATTTTGACACGATATTATTAAAAACAGTTACACATTCAATTTTTTTACCAAAGAACCAAATGCATTCAAATATCGAAAATTTACATTATACGCTTTTCAAGCCATCCTCGTCCCTCATACCAAAGCAACTTAGTTATGTAGATGTTTTCTTTATTAAGTCCCGTCTGTTTTGTTCCCAAAAGTTATAAACTTCTTATACTTTAAGTTTTGTTTTGGTCATAATGCTCGCCTGAGAAGGTATTGGGAGTCGACAACGGTATTAGGAAGGACGAAGCCGGTAATATGTATAAAACAGATGCCAACTTTAAGTCTCAGATGGGAGACAAGAAACATTCAGAGATAAAACAAAACAAAAAAAATAACTAAGTTGGCACTGATGAGGTACCATCATCATTGAAAACATCTTACTTAGGTAATCGTATAATGTATTGTATGCACAGTCATCAACAAAGATGGATGAGCAGTTATAGAGTTAATAGTGGTCTACATACGACTCTATTGCACATGGGGTAAAGGGGTGTGTAAGTCATTTTGAATATTATCACCGCTCATTTTACTTTTGTTGCTGAATGTATTAAAAAAAATCAAGTTTTCTGACGACAATTTAATGTTAGGTACACATCTTTTATAACCGTTTTGAAAACGATTTGTTCTGAGGAACTCTATTGTAGTATAACCATTTTCTTAACACTACATACAGCAATATTCATAATTTTGCTTTGAAACAATACCAATTTTTTTCTACACAAGATCGGACACTTAGCAATTAAACATTTATAATATTTTTATGCTTTAATCTATTTCATTGATGAACACATACAATGGCATTATAAACTTGCACGCTCATTCCATTATATTACTTACATACGCTGGGTACTTAATATTATAAGAAATTATTCATTCTATGACGATTTGATAGTACGTTTCTAGATTTTTAGATTGTATAATAAGATAAGATAAGTGATTGAATATTTTGTAAAGAGTATGATATGTTGAGTAAATATGCGTAGGTACAGTGATTATGTTAGACACGATTCAAAAGCTACTACACTTCAAGTAGTAGCGATAGATAGACATTAATATGCATTAAAAAATCGTTTTCTAATAATCAATATTATGCAGCTGCCATTAAGTCTGACTCTAAATGAATGTGTATGTTCAGGAATGTGTTTAATTCAAAGCTTTGCTTCACTATTTAGACACGCATGTGTTTATAGATAATCATTGTTTTGAAATGTATACAAATCAAACATATAATTAATTCTGGCATATAATTTTAAAGTTAAAGGAATAATATCTAGAAGACAGAAAAAGAAACATCAGCTGGAATGAAATCAAACAGGTATCAGAAAGCGAATACCTTTACTTGCCCGCGTTTCACATGCCATACCAATGTTTGCCATAAAATATATAGAACCGTGCTGCGGTAGGTTAGGTTAGTTTAATATCAACTCTGAAGAAAATAATATTTCAGAAATAAATTACTTTATGGCATATGAAAGTCGGGCAAACGATAGAGAACCATCAAAAAGAGGTATAAGCACCGAATAGAAAGATATTGTTGAAGAAGGAAAAGAAGAACTGGACACTGGCTCTTGAAGGACGAGTACATACAAAACTCGAATCTAAGCTTACACTAAACAAAGTCCAATAACAAATCATCGCAAATAAACGAGTACTCGCCTCACTACTCGTCGCTAGCTTCAAATTGTTTCAAATCTGGAACATCGCAAGGGTTGGACAGCATTGTGCTGCACAAATCTCCTTTCGCCCTGATTGGTCAACTTGCTTTACTCCTGGGATCTTCATCTGCCATCCCTTGGCTAGCGACGACACGACCGATTTCGGTCGGTGAAAGAGCGCCTCACTTATTTGCGAACCCCACGCTATGGGTCCACCTCGTGGCACACCTCCATGTAGTCAGGATCATGCATGATATCCTTTATCATGTCTTTGAGCATCGTGTACCGTGGGAACATTGGGTACACTTTGGAGCTGACGTACTCCGACTGGAAAGAGGAATGGACATATTAATTGTAATGTAATTGACGATGATTGCATCGCATTCTAAATTTTTCTCACGTTCGAATAACAATGAACGTTTTTTGTTGCAATAATGAGAGGTTATCTATTGGATTATTTTAATACGGCACCAATTCGCATTGATGTTCCGTGTGCTCATTTTTCCGTCCTAGATCGACCACGCTTGCTGTTAATGCCACAGTACTTGGTTTACATAGGGTTGTACTTCTATACTATTTATAAGTAGGTAATATAGGTAGCACAAAGAGCTAACCGCCAATCTTCAGAATTGAAGAGGCATTGAAAGAAGAAGAAATATAATAAAGAAGGAAACTTTGTACGAAGGGGGAATTGAACTCAGGTAGGCAGAGCCTTCAGTTCCACCTGCACGCATCGATCGTGTGATCAACAAATTCTCCGCAAACAAAGTCGCGGGAAAAGCTAGTACTTAACAGTTTTTCTGGAAACATTAAATTACGACGACTTGATTCTAAGAGTGAATAAAATACACCATAGTTTCCGGATTGCACAATGAAGCGCGAAGACTAATACTCTTATTTATTGAGCTACTAGCTGTTCCCCGCGACTTCGTCTGCAAAGAATTTGTTGATCGCATGCCCGTGGGAACTTGAGGAGACGTTATAATTTTGAGAGATAAAAACTATCCTATGTCCTTCTGCAATTTAATACGACTGGTTGATTTCCGTAAGCGTGAAAACGTAATAAACAAACATCTACATTTGCTTGTGTAATATCATCGGGTGACAAGCAAAACTTTTGCTGCAAAACTAACTGCAAAAAAAATATTTGTGGAATATTAACCTTACGATTCTATGCATAAGTTTGATTATCCCTCTTGAATTTAGGTGGTAATTAGTAACTTTTGCTTGTCACCCAACGATATTAACTAGCTGTTGCCCGCGATTTCGTCTGCAAAAAATTACTTATCGTGCGCCCGCAGGAACTATACAATTTTTCGGGATCAAAAGTACCCTGTGTCCTTCTTAGGGGCTCAAACTGTCTCCATACCAAATTTACCAAATTATGATTGGTAATTTAATTTTAAACGTAAAAGCGTTATTACCTAATAAATTATCAAACATACTAATTTTCGCATTTATTTTATTACTTAGTAAAGTCAATATAAAAATCTTTCTGCCATTCTTATCTTACGTAAAAATAAGGATCTTAAAGCTGCAGAGGCACCTTACAACACGGTGACATGGAAAATCCAGACAAGGAACAAAGCCACCGCGTAGCACAAATACGCTTATCGCAGAAGACGCGATTTGCATTGCGTCATCAATAACATATTTCTAGGGATAAACTTGCACAGCACTTAATACTTTACTAAAGTATTAAGTATGCAGCCAATGCAAGTAATTTACCTGATGAACGTACGAGTGTAGGAGTACATACATTCGAGTAGCCGTTGCCGTGGCTCCCTGGTGAGATCGGTCAAGTTTAACTACTTACTTGGATGATACACAAAGCTGATGATATAAATGCTGTGGGCTGTATTTATAATTTAATCTCTTCTTCACCGGGTCTAGGTAAAACCAACATTTGCAGTAATTAAAGTTAAGGCGTTACGCTAACTCAGGACTAATATTTAACGATAAATTCAATTGTTTGCCCTGCGGAGACTCACCTAAGTTTCTGTCCGTTAACTTGCTTTCACTTTCCAGACTTTCAAACTTTGGTAATTAAGGTCAGATTTATTTTAAAGACTTACTGCTTACCTTTAGTTCTCTAATAAGGTTTCTCAAACCGGTGTACTTCTTTAGAAGGCGGTACAGATCATTAGTCATCTGCGTATTCTCTGCCTCTATTTGAGATGTTGTCATATCTGAAAGCATTTTATTTGTATTAGCAAGATTCATCTACAAATTAGAGCAGACTGAAAACTTCTAAGCTATCAAAAAATAAAATCACTTAAACTATCTGGACCCAGTTTTGTACCTATTAAAAAAATACAAGCCAAGGATGATTGGATAAAATAAATTGTGAAGAACTATAAGTTGAACCGTGTACATTTTAATCATTATTGTTTCATAAAAGTTTAATAATGCTATTAGTGAAGTTGAAAATATCGCTAACACTATTTACCCGGTGCATAATGAAGGACATAACAACAATTGATGTAATGCAACATTTTCATTTGATATAATGCAATTTATCTTAAAAACCAAACTTATTTCTATTGTTATTAATTCGAATTGATGTACTTTGGGTTAGGTTAGGTTAGGTTTATTTTATAAAAAAGTTCAGTGAAACTCCTATTCTTAGAAATTATATCAAATGTTTTTATATCGATCATTACACACCCCTATTTACCTACTTGTGCCATATAATGCAATTGGGCCCTGATTATGCTTTGTCAAGCAGACCTGACAGGCCGCATAATTATTCGTAGTTATGTAGATAATCAAAATAATGGTTCAATGTGAGCATGTTCATTATACAGACCGCTTTATCTAGGGGACAAACTTCAACATGCAAATAGGCTTTGCATGGAAATGGCGTGCTCCGTTGTAATTAAATTTTTACAGGACACAGCATGTGCGATCAATTCGAGTCGGAGAATGTATGCCGCCGGGTGGTCCTCTTTAAACAAGTGTTGTCCTGGGCTCACCAATTTTATTGTTTGCGTCGGGGATCCACAAACTCATTCAATTTTAATTCAATTAGTTTTCCACTTTATAAGCAACTTTTTCGCCCTCGGTTCGCAATCAACAATCTAATACTAAAGGGATTCCCGGGTGTTGGAATGTAATTAGACGAGCTCGCTATTAGGCCCGGGAAGATCCGGTTCCTCGACAAATGCTAGAAAGCTGGGACTTGGCTTCCGGCCAGCCTTGTTATCGGAGGCGGTTTAGGCAAATTTAATGTCCATACGGCAACACTTTATTTTTGCTAGAGTGGAGCGCACTGCCCCAGACATCGGCCAAAATGTAAAGCTTGTAAAACGTCTTGATCCTCAGATTTTTAGAGTTTACAGTCACATACTGACTAACAATTCTAAAACACCGAAAGCTGTTTAACAACAAAAACATGAAAAGATAAAAATATAAATAGTTTGTAAAACTAAAAACATGCTACTGTTGGTAAACAACCTGCGTGACTGCTTAATCATAACTTAAGACTCTGAATATGATTCTTGGTCAAAAGTGCACCGTTAGGTCTACTCTAACAAGCCTAAACAGGGCTAGGGTACGTTGTTCTGTCTTGGAGTTCTAGTGCCTATTCGCAAGGCTCCATCATGAGATCAATTTGATGGCACCGTGTAACTTTATATTATTATTGTCATGAGAACTATCTATGAATGCCAAGTTTTGTGTCGATAAGAGAAGTGGGTAAAAATCAAGTTTTAAGATTGCGTTGGGTTACATTCACTGGGATACGTAGGATACATAGTTACAGGAGAAGCAAATACAAAAGCGTGTAAGAAGCAATTTATTAAAGTTTCTTCTTCTAAAAAGTTATCATATTATTATTTTTCAAACAATTTACTATTTATTTGTCAACAAAAGTTTACAGCATTACAGTTAAAACACCAATACGCTGTAAAATTCAAATTAAACAACAAAATAATAGGTACACAAAAAGACATATAAAATGCACAAAACTTAAATAAACTAATTAGGGGCCACTAAATCCATTTCCATTTAGTAATACATGAAGCTGGAAAATAGTAAAACATGAAGGTTCGATAATCACGGGTATTATGGTGGTAATCGGCCTTATTTGTGGTCCGTGCTGAATTAAATTATTTCAAAGTGCATCCAGTATTATTTAGTAAATTTCTTGGGCTATTATAACGCTTTAAGCTTGATAAACCCTTGTGTTTTTAAAATCTTAATATAAGTCACGAGCAGAACTATATGACGTCTGTATATCCACTTATTCAGAAATTAAGCAGACAAACTATCGCTTGAAGTTTCCAGAAATGCACTTATATAGAGATTATTCAGCCAATCTGTGTTGCTTGTGCATGCACCTTGTTCCGTACTTTTCGAATGATTTTGACAATAACAAACAAAAAGTTGGAATACCCCTAGACTTTGTCACTTCAAAGTTCAATATCTCGATAACGGCTAAACCGATTTTGATGAAACATGTCTAAGAACCATCGCTAAAAACCTGCTTTCAAATAAAAAACCTGCATTCGAATCGGTCCACCCGTTTAAGAGCTACGGTGCCACAGACAGACACGCAGACAAACACATAACGGTAAACTCTTTTTGCGTTGGGGATTAAAAATGGCTTAGTGCTTAATTAGCAAGTGATTTGATGTATTGTTGCTTTTGTACTCAAAACAGAAAGGTAGAGCAAAAAAATAAAATAGCTGTGTACATACAGTAAGCTCGGTTTTATTTGATATTCCCGTTTTAAGCATAAAAATATGTAAATAGGTAGAGCAAAGCGGCCAGCAAATCCTGAGACGCACGGGTTTATTACTATGTACTATATGTGCTTTATTCTCGAAATGGGATTTAGGAAGGGAGAAAATTGCCAAATAAGAAAATACTTATAAAAGTTTATTGGTTGCTCGCCGCGTATCGTAATCCATCCGACCGTCTCGGTTACGGAATCCATTTCCTTACGGAAAAGTTTAAGTATTATTACTTTATTACATTCCAAAACCGATGTGGATAATGATAAGAGAAATTAATAGAAAATTCAGTAAACCCTTCGCGACGATATAGGGGGGAATAAGCGATTGGTTCATTGGGATTCCGCGTGGGATTACGGGACTTGACCGGCATCCGGGCCGGGATAATCGGGATGCCGACTATTTCTCAGTTTTTGTTTTGGCGTATCCCTGGATTTTTACATAAATTAAATTAGAAAAGATACATAAACCAGCTTATGCGGTTTTTACTTTGTAAGTAAGCACAGATGCTACACACTAATATTATAGATAGCATTAGACAACAGATTGTGATAATATTCATGGAGGAATGCTTTTGTTCCCAAAAATACAGCTAAGCATCCTTACTATGATAAATAAATATTGTCATGGCAAATATCATAAAGATCATGTCAGGTTACTATTGTAAAAGACGTTGAGGGTACAATATTCTAGCATTTGTAAAAGCTCTGTGATTTCTTCGATAGGAACACTAGCTTAAATGTGTTGGAACTTCTTAGTTAATAAAACAATGAGAGCGAGCACAGTTTTTGCTAAGTTACCCTTACCGCTCAGTCTTTCTATCCGCTCCCTGCGATCGGCGGCCTCCTCTGCCAGCTTGGATGAGGTCTTTACTCCTTCTCCAGACTTCTGAGTCTTCTCCATGATAGCACACGCGCGGAGCACAAACGCTGGGACTGTCTCCGCCTTCTCCTGCCGAGGAATCTCTACCAGAGACCAGTACTGAGTCTCCAGACGAATGACGTCCTGGAAAAAAAATAACAAATCCAAAAATGTTAAGAGATAGAGCCGAATTTACGTGACATCGAAGGAGTTTCTTCCTTAGTTTAGCATTAAGGAGTCTTACTCGGTGTCTTAAAATTGATTGGAAATAATTATTTGTGCAGATGGTTAAGTTGGTCAAACTGAACACCACCCCTGTAGTGGTTACTACCCTGAATTTTCTATTCAAGACAAAAGCACCCTTTGGCGGCGTACACTTTGAATATCGATCAATATATATGAAAAAATTTGTCAGGCACAATTCAAAATCCTGTCAAACATTAACAGGGGTGTCCAGTCAAACTAACCCAACCACCTGTTAAAGTATTCTGTGTATTTATAGATAGACACCTAAAAGATGACGTGTCTTACGAGCATGTACAATGGAAACCATATCACACTTACAAAATGAAACGGTGACGCTGAAATGACCAAAATTTTTTAAAGGACCACAAAATTTTATTCAACATAATTTTTCATGACTATTAATTATTATGATCCACTTTACGTAAAATCCAGGTCGTCGTCGTCCCAGCCTATATACGTCCCACTGCTGGGCACAGGCCTCCTCTCAGAACAAGAGGGCTTGGGCCATAGTTCCCACGCGGGCCCAGTGCGGATTGGGAACTTCACACGCACCATTGAATTGCTTTGCAGGTTTGTACAGGTTTCCTCACGATGTTTGCCTTCACCGCAAAGCTCGTGGTAAATATCAAATGTAATTCCGCACATGAATTTCGAAAACCTCAGAGGTGCGAGCCGGGGTTTGAACCCACGACCCTCTGCTTGAGAGGCGATAGGTCAAACCACTAGGCCACCACGGCTTTTTTAGGCCACCACGGCTTTTCAATCCAGGTGCTGCTGTTGAACAATAAAATAACGGCTTTTGTAGTCACGACAGCAACATGATAGGAATCTAGCCATCAATCATTTGCGGTGGCCTTTATGATTGTACCTTTTGATGGTGAATATCAAAAATCTGTTCGGAACATTTTAAATCAAAGTTTTTTTATAAGTCTGTACAAAAAGCGATCGCGAACCAATACTAATCAAACCATGGAGGATTCTACATAGAGCTGAAGCCGGCAATGTTTTGAAAATAAAAATATATCTACATATTTTTTCTTCCCATTTCAAAAAAACAATCTTAATTAATGACATTGTAATAAGAACCACGGCACGCGTCATCGTGAATGACTCTACCTATACCTAATATTTTTTTTTTATCTAAGCGTCCTCAGTGTCGGTAGACCGCTAAGGTTAATTTAAAAAATACAACATTTATGTTCTTTAGTTTTCTGTTAACCTTGTGAATAACCATTTTGTGAATAACTTGGTCTTTATATTTTTTTAACTTTCTTATAATAAAAATAGTTAAATTCCAGTAGTTTTAAAAACGAGACTCAAATTTGTTTTCAAGTTATAGTTCGCCAAATTTGTGCCAACTAACCACGTTAAAAACAAACATTGGAGTAAGTTCTAAAATAATTGCATTGGTTGCTCAAACAGAACAGTTTTGGAATTGTATTCCACCTGAACATCCTTACCTGCTTATTCCGTTATGTTTGCAGTTTATAATTTCTGCAGCAGAACTTTTTACCCCAAAATTGTTATTAGACCAAGCTAGTTCGCACGAAATAAATAAGCCCATTATGAAAAATATAAGTTCGCGTCTGTCCGCCACCAGTAGGTAAGTAGTAAGTACTGTGTTCGAGTCCGTAAACTACCTTGTTGTGAACTCAATTGCAAAGTATTTCTCTCTGTCGCGGGCAAGCTGCCATTGTGCAACTTTTATTGAAGACTTTCAAAAGTACGTGATTTTGTTTATAAACGTCCATCAAAATCGTGAAGCGTACTTAAAGTCCTTTGGTAAAGTTGTTTCTCTTGTTGTGAAGAATAGCCCGGTGTTTTCAGAATTAAGTGATATTTTCTTTTCATTACTTTGATCAATACGTTCTTTTCCTTAAGGAAACGTGAAGTATCAGTATCGTTATTAAGATCTGTTTTAATGTGTTAGTCTGAAGCAAAAATAGCATCTAATGACTTTCTTCATACAATCAGACAAGGTCGTCGCTTAATTATTTTTTCTTTCTTCTTCTTTCTTTCGTATAATTATGTTCAAAGTGTACCTATAGAAGGCGTGACTAAGTTTTTTTTTATTCGACTGGATGGCAAACGAGCAAGCGGGTCTCCTGATGGTAAGAGATCACCACCGCCCATAGACACCTGCAACACCAGTTTATAAAAAGAAACAAACGAGTAATCTTTACTTATATAATCACGGCCAATTGCCGAAATACTCCTTGTATATCATCTTAAAGTGCATATATTTAGCCACGAACCTCTTCGACCTGATAAGTTAAATCCGATCAATGCGCCAGAGTAGCTCGAGCGCAGTCATTTGTCTTAAATAAAGTAGATAAGTCTCCACTGGACCCATGCCGATTTAAACCAATAAAAACCGTCTACACGCCTTGTAGCTTGTATTTAAATTTTCTCTTTTGCAAACTAGGTAAGTACATTACATTACATTATGTACACTTTGTTGGCACTTTATTGAGATTGCACCTTCGTTTTCATGAGTCCCAATTCCAACTAGTACCACAGAATATATAATAGTACTGACATACAGAATGGACACGCTCCGCCCCGCACCGGTTCGAGTTACCCCACCCCTCAAGCGCAGATTGCAAGAAAACCGCAGGAAAGCTGTCGGGCGCGCAACGCGATGTATGTCGGCCGCACCGTCGCACGGCACTAAGTTCAGGAGCAATAACTTTGCGAAATGGTGATATACTGTTCATTGTATGGGTGTTTGTCAACAGCCAAAGATAAGAAAAGGAGTTTTTTTCGATTTCCGAAGGACGAAAAAAGGTAGGTAAGGTACCTAACCAACTTTAATTAGCAACATGTACAGTGTAGGTATTAGGTAACTGGGGAAAAAACCAATACCTAGGTTTAAAAGTTTGTACCTATAATGTATAAATAGACATCTTATATTAGTCGGTAGGTATTTGTAAAAATGATTTATTAATACTTTCCTATCAATAGATCAATATCTTATATACAATCACTATACTAATTATATAACAAATTGTCTTTACAAAATAAACTAGGTATACACTCATTCACTTGTTTTTAAACACTTAATTTAGACAAACGATACCTAAGTACTTTCCGCACCTATCTCTTTCTATGCCGCTATACAGTCGTGCAGTCGCGAGTCGCCACTCACATGATCTTCCGAACGCTGTAACTTTGTTTTCGTCCGCGCGGTCGTAATAATTATTTTGATCAGTTAGAGAGTATTTTACTATTTTAAAATAGCTCTTTTCTTACTACGCTATTTTCTTATTCCGCTATTATAAAACGCGATTAGGCTCTTCGAGTAGGTACCTACGGATTAAATTGTATTATCATTTGCGTTTTTTTTTTCAATTTCAGGTGCAAACTATGGGTCGTAGCGTCCGTTCGTTCAGATTTAAACAATAAAAATGTGGAAAATCTAATTCTCAGTTACTACATTTGTGATTTACACTTTAAAAATACAGATCGTCTAGCAAAAAAATTAAAACGTGATGCAGTTCCGACTCAAAATTTGCCACAAGATATTCGTCTAGATCGAACAAAATATACTCAAACTGAATATAGTATTTCTCAGCGCATATCAACAATAGAAGATGCTTCACAAACTTCAATTCCGAGTGTTTCAGATTGTTCAACACAGACTACGAAAGATTTGTCTGCCAACACACCACGTAAAAAAAATGCTTAGGGAATATAAAACTATTTCCTAAAAACCCGAAAATCAGTCATATTCTAATAATTTGTCGCTCGTACAAAGTCACATAATTTTCCGTGAAATCCGCGCGCCGGCAGTTCATTGCTCGGCTCGGTGGCCGTGAGTCCGCGAGCAAGCGCCAACTTGTCAGTGGGCGCGCGAGAAATTGAGGTTCCTACCCTGCCTACTTCCTTTTCTTAATAATAATGCTTTCTAAAAGTATCGCGATTAATACGACATGAAATAACTAATTAGGTACCGAATAATTCGTTCAAGTTTGTAGTCATATATTTATTGTAATTTAAAATAATAATGCTTAAATACATAGACAGACACATTTTAAGTAGGTTTAAATAAAAATATATGATTAACGTAACGATTACATTTATTTACACATTTAAGTCATACCTACATACCCTATAGTACCTACTAGGGTTTTGCGATAGTCAGCCCTGTGCAGCTTACGCACACATTGACGCGTGTACAGACATCGTCGTGCCTATGTAGATTCAAGAACGCGTATTTTGTATGGCGTGTCCGCCCTGTGCTAGTACATTGAAATTGCATACGGTCTGCCAAAAATCCAAAAATGCGGCATAAAATGTGTTGGAACTCAAAAATGTAACAGAGAAGAGATGAGCGGAGAGAGCGTGGTCTAATAGCTAACTAGACGGTTTTCAACGTCTTTACATCATATATTTTGGATTACACAAATACAGCCCACTGCTGGTCATAACCATCAGAATGAGAGGGCTAAGGCTAAGGCTAAGGGTGCCCACGCGGGCCCAGGACAGATTAGGCACTTCACACGTACTCCATTGACCTCTTTCGCTGGTTTTCGAAAAGTTCAGGGTTTTCAAATGTTATTTCGCACACGAATTCCATAAAACATGAGAGGCCAGGCTATCAGAGCACTGCAATGGTTTTGTTTGTTCAGTCGTTGGAATCAAGTAGGTACATTCAAGATTATTAGAAGGTACAATATACCGTTACTCATTTATGCAATTTTCAAAGTATTATCTAACTGGCTTTTGCCCGCTGCTTCGCCCGCGTGGAATTCGGTTATCGCGCGCTGTTCCCTCGGGAACTGCAGTTTTCCGGGATAAAAAGTAGCCTATGTCACTCTCTGGTCCATAAAATATCTCTATGCCAAAAATCACGTCGATCTGTCGCTCCGTTTCCATGTGAAAGACGGACAAACATACAAACACACATACTTTCGTATTTATAATATTAGTTCGGATTCAAAAGGCTGGCTACAAAGAAAGTAAAGTAAAATGCATAATTCTATCATACCTATGTCCATCAGTGGACGTCCTACGTTGATGACGAGTTGTTTCTCATTATTAAGAGCCCTTTACGGATTTAGTTAATTGAATAATGAAAGTATAATGTTTCCGGGTACTAAAACGGCTTTGGCTACAAGAAGGATTAGATATGTGAATAATGGAGAAAGTAAGATAGCCGAGCTAACGCAAATCATACGGAGTCTTCCTCTTAGTGAAGAACTTACGCCGATACGACGATTTATTTGTTTATTGTACGTGGATAAACTTTAAAACTATAGAATTGATTTTAAAATAATTTCACCTATAAATAAAAACTTTATTATCAGGGCATTGTCCATATTTTATCCCGGGAACGTGTGAAGTTCCGATGGGATACAGATGAAGTTGCAAGCAATAACTAATAGTATGTACATGTATTAATCCTTTAAATAACTAAAAACAGAAAGAAACACACTTGTCCAACGTTGAGATACACGTACAAAGGCCAGGAAGTATAAGTACATAGTGAAGATAAACTAATGACGGACAGGTGGCTAATTTAAATACGATTAAATTGAATAAGCAAAAAACCCTGATTTCATTTTTCATATTGTTCAATTTTAGAACACAGTTTTTAGATGTACATGTGGATGTAGATGTGCCTTACTATAAAAATATTTACCTACTTTTAGGGGCTGTTTCACCATCCATTGATTAGTGTTAACTGGCGGTTAGGTGTGATGCCGTCTCTATTTGTTCGAATAGACGGAGACGGCATCACATTTAACCATCGGTTAACGCTAATCAATGGATGGTGAAACAGACCCTTAAAATGAAAAAAATAATTTACGAAACAAGAGCATAGGACAAGGTTTCCACTCTCGCAAAGAAAATCGATTGCTAGGGAAAGGAAATTAAACCCCGATGGTGGCAAATTTTATAACTTATAATAAATAGCATTGCGAATTATGATGGCAAACTAGCAAGTTGGTCACTTGATGTTAAGTGAGCACCGCCACCCATAACATCAGAGGATTGCTGATGCGCTGCCTAGCTTAGAGCGCTAACATAGAAATATCTCATGTGCCAATACTCGTAATTTCATCTGTATCCTCGTAAATATGTGCCAATAGTTTTGTCAATAGGTATCTAATCTAAGCAGTTCTTAATCTTTTAGTTAGAAGGGACCATTTGACAAAATTTCAGTATTGCCATGGACCACCAACTGTTTGAAGGAAATATATACGGTAATAGTAAAATTGTAAATGAATGAACGGTTGTGACCACTACTTGACTGGCGCTTCGTTTTGTCAATTCTTTGTTGATGGCTTCGCGGACCACTTCGATTTCTTCCAGGGACCACCAGTGGTCCGCGGATTACCGGTTAAGAACTACTAAGTTATTTCGTTTACTTTCACGTTCAATTAGTTTAGTCGACGTAAATTGACCATAGTTTCGAACACTCATGTTCCGGGCCTTTTAAAATACGAGCAATTTCAATGTGGATGTCAGACAATCGAAAGAATTTTAATTTCCTGACGGTTCCGACCATTGAATCTAGGTTAATTGAAAAGATTATTGTCAGGATCCTAGAAATAGCTTCGAAGAAAAGTCACTTACTGACTTAAATGCTACCACTAATAACTATATATACTGATCTAGACAGATAATAATTTAATTTGACGTAGTAAATGCGGTAGCGGTAAAAAAATTGACTTTGAATAAAAAAAACTCTAGGTACAGTCTAAACCACACCCTGCTGTAGCTTTGTCTGCAGGCTAATCAGCCACGTTATCAACAGCTGCCTACTTTTAGTAAAATTAAGATTATTTTTATAGATATCCAATAAAATCTAAGGGACTCATAATAGAAATCGCTACAACCCTACTCTGCAATAAAATAGTCCTTCCGCAGCTTGACAATTCATTGCTATTTTATTATTCTAGTGTTCAGCGAAATCTCAGTCTGTCAGGCTAGACCAGCGGCTATATTTCATAGTTTTTTCGCCTTTTTTGTCGGCCAAGCTAAGCTATTTATCAGCTTATAACTCCCAGATTTACTGTAGGACCGTAACATCACAACTTTTCTTACTTTGGGAGCAGTTTGCTCAAGCAATGCTACACACGGCTAACATTAAATGTTATTACAATTTTTTTGTCGCTAATGTGTTTCTTTTTATGTGCACTTGTAAGAAAGAGACGCTGTTCACAGAGCCTCTTTTTTACAAGTGTTTATCTGCCGCCATGAAATTTCAAAGCAGCTAGAAAATTTATGTAAAGGATCACCGTTCTTAAATTTACTAACTGGTCTGATATCATCAGCCGGAATAATCATGTCCATTGCTGAACAAAGGCCCCTCCCTTGATCTTATATACATAAATTTACAGATATCTGTAGGTAAACCGAATATATGTTCTGTTATCACGGTAGGACCTACTACCAGTAGGGCTACTTTACTCGTATTACTTAAGTAAACTAATGCAGCAAAGCCTACTTAAAAGCAAAATTAAATCATCTCAATCGAGGCTTGGCACGTTTTTTGCAGCATGTTTTTGTTGGGATGTGGTTTTACTTGCAAGGTCATTCAACAAATCACTCTGACCTAAGATCGCCCTATAGTAGCTACGTATCCCTTTTCTAACATGAAATTTGTGTTATGCCATTAATTCATATATTAATTACCGAAGTCATTATGCCGCTCGCCTGAAACAAATTAACAGAGATAATGAGTTCGATAGGGGTTAATTTATGTAATCGTTGCGGTAATTAGACCATAGATTTAGGATGAAAACGAAGGTATTTACTTTAAGAATTTCAGAATTTAAGAAATTAATTTTAGCCACTATTTTGCTTTCACACTATTTTAAATTAAATACTAAGCAATTTTATTTTTCAGATGACTTTTATACGGACTCCATTTTGTTCACAACCATAAACATGACTCTTTCCCAATTTACGGAACTCTATTTATATGTCTTTATTAGGTTATTTTGCACTAATACCTACTTATTTATCTGCCAAGTTAATTGTTTTATTGCTTTCGTCTGTGACGATTTTCTGTCAATAAATTTATTTGCTTTGCTTCCAACCTCTTGAACCTCGTTATTATTAAGTCAGCGATAAATCCGAATTAATACAGTTGCAAGGTCCATTCCTGTGCCATCGTCACCGGTCATTAAAAAGTACAACTGAAACACTGAAATTCCTAAAACTTGCCTCTTACTCTCTTAATATAATATCTAGTTGTGTTTAGAATAAAAGTATACATTAAAAGTAATGTTTTCCTTTATGACAATTCGCAGTTACAATTGGCAGCGTACCGCTCCCTAATTGCAACTAAAGAACTGTGTGTGCCGCTCGCGCACAATAACATAGTTTGTTCCGGAACAAAAGACGTTTCCTGTTACTAGAGAGCTTTAAAACAATGCGACGGAAAAGAAAAGGGTAGCCCCGAGTAGCTGTAAAGACGGAAAATGGACAACTACGGAATACAGATGACGTTGCTAAAATAATAAGTGTTAAGATCAAGAGTGAGAATTAACAAATGTAGGTATTAATAACTGAGGTAGGTATGTCCAACTTTTTCGACCCACCTTGGTTATGATTGAAATAAAAGTTTTTCGAAAGAACTAACGATTTTGTCAAAAATTACCAAATATTACCACATATACCTGTGGGAGAAGAGTTGTTTTTAATATATTTTGAATTTTAACGGTTCCAAATTAGCTCGTAAACAAGTTGGTCGCTAAACCGCTCCCACCCGGTGTGACGTCATTTGTTTGTTCGCTTTTATAAATAGGACCTACCTGCCGTCGCCGGCTCAGATATCATTCCGTTGCGAACATCGCACAAAGCTGTGCCTCTGAGCTGTTGACGTAGTCCGGTAACGCCATTTTCCTATAGAAACTAGTTCATACTGTCATTACTGTCATACTGTGTCTTTATCGTTGTGCTTCATACAAATCTATACTAACTGATGGTGGAACCCTGTAAGTAAGTGACTTTGATGATGATACTGTTGCATTGTTTAAAGACTATTACACATAGTCATAATTAATGCTAATTTAATATATCGCATTATTGTTGTTCTAGGACAAATACCTTATTTCTAAATAAATATGCTGTGTTGATTTGAACGCTGTTTCCTATCGATATTCCCTTTAATCTCCACATACCTGTAGCCTGCAACAATTCAATTGTGTGTTTTAAGTTCTCAATTCGCACTGGGCCCGCCTGGGAACTATAGACAAAGCCTCTCATCCTTAGACGAGGACTATGCCTACTAGGGGCGTATATAGAAAGGAGAGATTATTATCCTAACATATTCGTCTAAAGTAGGTAATAAATAAATAAAAAATATAATATCATACGACACTTGACACCAATTGACATAGTTCCAACTAAGCAAAGCTTGTACTATGGATACTAGGCAACGGATAAACATACTTAAACAGCGGTCTACATCAATGGAAAATACGAGTAAGTAAATTATTTATTTTAGTTACAACTAATTTATTGAATCAGGCGTTATTTTGCGGAGGGATATCAATGAACTAACATATATTTAAGGTCGCGGGTGAGCAAAGTTATTGTGTTATTTCATTAGTTACAACTGTAACAATTGAGGTACTTCTACTTATGCTCTTAAAACTTAATAAAATTAATCGCCAAATTATTAGCTGACAGCATCATTTATTGAAAAATATTACTATGCGGGTCGCGTCCGTAATTTGGCAGCAGTTGAGGGCCCCAGGCAAAGTTGCGCTCTAGCGTATAGTACGAACACTTATGATTCTTATGAATTTCGTTTCCAGGCATTTTAGGCCACTTTATAATCTTTTGTGTGAAGGTGTGCGTTGCGTCGAGCGTAATGGGCCTACGCTCTACAAGTTGTCGACCTGTAGCTACTAAAGAACGCTTTGTTCGTCGATTGATTAAGTTGTTGAACTTATTTGTTTACAAAGTAAATGCAGTAGAAGATTGTAGTTCAAAGATGGGCTCGTCCTCTGACTTGTTGAAATGTATCGTGGCAGTTTTTTTGGAAAAAAACCATTTTACTTAGGTATTAAGTAGACTTATTGTAAAATAAGAAATACGCTCAGTTTTGGTAGGTATAGTAAAACAAACTAAATCGCGTACCATGGCGCAACCTCTAGACTATGCTACTGACTGATGTCATATTGATATTCCATCTGCCAAAGAAATCTTAGCAAAATTGATTATGTAAAGGTCTTACGGGACACGATTCGGTTTTCTTGACTGTACCTACATAGGTGACATTGACAATGGATTGCAACCTACAAATCACAATCCTTGATTAGTAAAAAATAATTGCAGAAATGTACTCGTATGTTCGTGCATCACTTGGTACAGAACGCTTGCACCTACATATTTATCTAGTTAATTATAAAATAAAATAACATCAATGAAAATCACGATGTAATTTTAAGGAATTCCCACGAGAATTTAATAAAATCCCGAATTTCAATTCAACTGCTGTATCTAATGATTTACGCATGCGAAGCCGCGGGTAAACGCTAGTATGACATAAATTGACCTACGTTTGCACATAGTATTGTAATATCACGCGGTATCAGTAATCAAAGCACCTCTATTGTAATTTAAAGCAATTACCTACTAGAACAGTGTATGTTAATATTATGTTGAATTTGTGTGCATAATGAGCTAATATGTCACATTCTATTCCTAGGGTCGGGTAGGATAGGGTAGGGTATTACAATCAGACTATCAGCAAAATTTCTGTACTTATTTTGTTTGCTTTATCATAGTCATCGTTCTCCATGTTATGTATTTAACATCAACTTATATCGTCACGTTAACTCGTATCACCGTAATGACTAGACATTGGCCTGGCTTACAGAACGCCATGTATATTTAGGGAAGGCCTGTGTCCTACGAATGTGTGACGTCCGACGGCTGATGATGATGATATTTCCCGTAATAAATAGTAGCAAAGAAAACACGTCTCATAAGAGCTTTCCGCTACCTATTGCAGGTGCCTGAACTTGACATCTAATCGATGGCTTAAATTGAAAACCATTCACGTCAACTTCGAACTAATTCTCAAAACTCGAGACACCAGTAGAAATGGGTTGGATTTGAAATTATATGATAAGCAATTTCAGGCAGGGAAATTGAAATTATTTCAGTGTAAATTCCAGGTGAATGAACAAGTTTCTACTTAAATAAAGGCACAGGTTGCCTGAAAGGTATGTTTTAGATAATTGATTGAATAACGCGCTATTTCGCGGAAGTCCATATCAATGAACTACAAAGTTGCAGTTGTGGTCGCGAAGGACCCAGGTAAAAGGTAGCTTTAAATTGTTATATATAATGTGACAAATTTGTACGTTGCTTTCAAATAAAAAAACAAAAAAAAAAATTATATCAACAGCTCACTAATGTGAGTATTATAATATCGTTAATTTGCTGGATTTCTTAATAAAATATAAGTGTTAGTTAGATAATAAAAATATATTGGGCACGTTTTTTTTATGATTGGTTTTTTGGAGTCTTTTTTTATTTTTATTTCAACTTCAAATTTGTTACTTTTACGGGTATCCCGTGAACCATATCGAAAATACAAACTGAGACATGGATGCACAGAAAAAACCAGAAAAAGAGCCAAATTTGATACTTTTACGGATATCCCGTGAAACCATATCGAAAATATGTAATATATTTTCGATATGTTTTCACGGGATATCCGTAAAGTAACAAATTCGGAATTGAAATAAAAAATACAAAAAGACTCCAAAAAACCAATCATAATTGATTGCTTAGCAGCGACATCTCTTGTCTGGGTGAGCGGTTGGTTCCGAAAGAGTGTGACGTCTCTCGATGAGAGCGGAACATATATGTCGCTAGTGCTGCTGCATAAGTAGCGTAGTAGAAAAAGCAACCTGAGATATGTATGCATAGGAAAATTCGTGTCAAGATTCCTGTCCAGCGGTGGTGTAGGGGTTATAGCACGCAGCACGGATTGCTGAGGACCTGGGTTCGATTCCCAGCGCTGGTCTCTTTTTTCTGGTTTTTCCGTGCATCCATGTCTCAGTTTTTTTTTCGACACATATTTTTCTTTTTTAAATTTAACAAAAATATAAACACCCACACCCATTACGTTTTCGTGTACCTAACGCCACACTAGTTATGGTCACTTTTTACTTACGAGTAGATGTAACGTTACGGGCCCTCACTCCCAAACTTTGACGTGCTTTGTCTTTACAATGTTTTGTTTGATCGAGAAAAGAAACAGGACGTATCCAATTAATATTCTTTAATTATTTGTCTATCCGACTAATTATAATAATATTTTCGTTACGCAGAACACTACGCTATGAATTTGATAATCTAATCTAATCTAAAACGAAATGACAAAAAAAAAAATTTTCGAGTTTGACAGTAAATTATATTTGATACTGGCTTTACATGAGACATTGTTCATTTAAATACCCAAAACTACAAGCAAACAACAACTTTGTGTGGCCGAGTTGCTTAAAATAATTGTATCACAAAACCGGGTCTGTTGCCTACAATAGTGGCTCGCGGCTGCCAGCCCTAGAATACGTCACGTGCACTGTGATTCAGAATGAAGTTAGTGCTACAAAGGGGAGGGAGGGGTGTAATGTACCCTAAACTTTAATTAATGAGACGATTAAGGTTTTCTAACTGCATATCGCTAGATGGCTTTAGTATCGTGAGATCCGCTGAAGTTACAGCCTTGGCTCATTTAGATAAAAATCAATCCATACGTGACACAAATGTCAAAGTTGGGAACGAAACGATACTAGCGCTATAATAACATAGCCTCGCTGAAACTCGCACTGACGATTTTTTACTTTGCGGATATAACAACGTACTATAAGTGCTTTCACATAAAAGTAGAATTTATATCACGGCCAACCTTTAATGATAAGTTTATTCATCCGTATGCGATTAAATTATATACTTAAATTTAGACATAGAAAACTGAAAATATAGTTTATCTACACCCATATAGTAAATCCTCAATTATGCGTTCAAAAACCATAGGTAATGACCAGCATTACGACATTGGATTCTATTATGAACACGGCTGTACCGTAATGGTCATTACGATACAGAAATCTGTATCGTAATGAGATTTCATACATCATTACAGCACTGGCGCCGCGATCACGTGCAGCAGCAGGCCGTCGCGCGCATAGCTCGTGGGGCAGACATACTTACCTAGTTCTCGTTAATGCAGGTCATTCTCAATACTATTAATTCCTGGCAGTGTAACAGAGTGTACCACATGAATTATAACCCTTTATCGTACCCACATAAAACGCATGAAATTAACAGATAACAAGAGAATAATATATCTATATATATCAGGTACTTTAGTATTTGTAAATAAATTATAATACCTACAATAAATGTTTTATTCTACTTTTTGAGAACCCTTGCCGGCGGCGGTGCTGTACCTGCCAATGAAATTCGTTTCTCAGCTGTATGTATTGTATGTACCGGGAGCTGTGGTATAGTAGTAATTTCATTACCCTCTGTTAGTTTAGGCCAAGTACAGCCCGCCTTCACTTCTCGGTGACGATTGTTTAACTCGGGAACAATAATCATTGTATTCGTAGTCAAAAGCGATGTGTATAAGCTTTATAGAAAACCTACTAACGTTACCTATATACAAAGCAAATTTGAAGAAATAATATACGTTAAGTAATTATAAGATGTAAAACAGCAGATAAAACTAATTTCTAAACGAAATATACCAAGGTTAAAAAAGGACTGCGTGGAATCGTGCCCAACACCCAAAGTAGGTAAGTAAATCTTTTATTATGGGTACTACCTAGGCAATGGATAAACATAGGTACTTAATATCTGGACTTCTGTACCACTAACATGAGTTTACAGTGACCGCACTCGATAGCGACGACGTAAATTATTTGTAGAGGCTCTGTACAATTCTCCATACAAATAATTTACGCCGTCGCTATCGAGTACAGTCACTGTAAACTCATGGTTAGTGGTACTAGTATATAACAAATGGACTACTTTTTATCCCGATGCTACAAAATACGAAGGCTACTCGAGCATGACGCACTTATAAAAATGTTATTTATTGAATCAGGCGTTACTTTGCTTTGCGGGTGAGCAAAGTAATTGATTTAGTTCATTTATAAAAATGTAAACGACACCAAAAAAATACATATTTTTTGTAAAGAGTTTAATTTCAACTACTATTTTTACTTGACTGTTCAAAGAAACAATCATCGTGTATTATTGTTATCTCTGTTATCATTGTCGAGTTCAATTAATAGTTATTTGTGTTACAAGGGAGCAAAATGGTGTATTTACGGCGAGGGCGTACATTGAATCCAGAATGTAGCGAAGGTTTCTACAATAGAATCCTGAGCGTAGCGAGGGATTCTAAAGTAGAATTCTGAGCGTAATGAGGGATTCAAGTGTTAACGCCCAAGATGAAAATAATTTTACTCCCGAGTGGCTCATATGAGCATTAAGAAACTTGGAAAAATAATCTAAGTATTATTAAAGAACAACCAGCATAGAAAATGGCGTGGCTTTACAATTATCAACTTCAAAAAATAGCATTTGCAATAAAACACTTAGAAAAGCCTTGAACAGAAAATTTGCACTTTGTTCCCTCTCGTCAGGGAGGAAAAGTTACTTTTCTGAAGGAGAGGTGTGAAAAAATCATTCTCAGCTATTTTCATATATAACACAGCAGTATCAAATAACAGGTGAAAAGGTTACCTTCTTTCTCGCACGGATAAATAATTTATGAGGAAATTTTTTGTTGCCGCGACGGTATATTTACATCCCCGGAGATTGTAAGATTTGTAAGGCTTACACTGCTCATGAAAATGCATATTCACTATGAATGCATACGTTGTTTGTAAGCGATTAAATTAAGCCATTACACTACCATTGAAATGACGTAAAAGTACTTTTTATGACCTTGTTAAAACATGGTCCAAACTTAATTTTCCCTTAGACATAAGATAGTTTTTCTCTATTAAAAATGGCATTAGATTCCTCGGGATACTCGTAGTACGTAATTAACGAATTGTCGTTGCGAGTAACAGCTAATTTATTATAGTAAAATAACCGACAGAGAAACAGGAAGATAAACAGAGTTAGAGCATTTACAAAGAGCGCGTCGTTTAAAAAATTCTGAAAAAAGGTTCTGAGAGACTGACGCTTAAACTGTACAGTCACCATCAGATGTTTCGGAGCGGCCGAGGTGGTCAAAAATATCGGCACATGCACTCTATTGTTGCGGTATCAGAGTTCATGTATTGATATTTTTCCGCTCTGCCGACTTGGCCGCTCCGAAATATTTGATGGTGACCGTAAATAAGGGACCTTGTTGTAAGACCCAGACTTTTCTTAATAGGTACGTACGACGGTACTGTTGTTTAATATCCCTCGAATAAATTAAACACCGAGTTTAGTCA